>NW_021620993.1:926013-932547 GCF_004785775.1 Grammomys surdaster | reverse complement strand
CCTCCTCCTCCTCCTCCTCCTCCTCCTCCTCCTCCTCCTTCTTCCATGTTTTTGTCTCTCCTCATTTCCTCCTCTTTATTTTATTTCAAATTCATTTTCTTATTTTATTTTCTCTTATGATTAGCTATATACCACATTCTGAGAAAGATATAGAGAAAGGAAGTCTATTTGGCTCAGAGTTTTGGTACAAGGCTCTTACCTGGTGATTAGCCTCTTCCTAAAGTTCCTAGGTGGTACAAGGAAAGGCATGGAGACAGACTGCATGCAGGAACCTAAGCAAAATGCTACAACAGAACTACTTCAATATAAGTCATTAACTCATTAACCCTATGACCATGCATGTAGTCAGAGATCTTTTAAAGGTCTCACCTGCTTCACCCCGTCATATCTCATACTCAGCCTTAAGTTTCCATGTGAATTTCAAAGGCGAACCTTTCTTCAAACCAGCAAACTATCCATTCTTAAACAGTGACTGAATTTTAGCCAGTTGCACTTATCATTCTTTTGATGTTAAAATTACCCTCTTTGGCCAATGGAAAACTGGTTCGTGCTCTGGTAAGCAATTTAACAAAATGCACCATTTTAACAAAATGCCTTGATCATGCTCTGGCTTTCTGATATAATACTGTATCCCAGTTTTAATTTCTTGCCCCAGAAATGCTTTTAGCTTTATTACTACCGTCCTTCCTTCATGCTTAAACTTTTAGCATTTAAAAAATTTAAATCCACTTGATTAGAGTATAATTTACATAATTAAAATGCACCCAGTTAAATGGGTTTTGACAAATATATTCACACATCAGACGGCCACTGCAATCAAGATGGAACACCTACAAATTCTCAGAGTTCCCTGCCTCTCTCTAATCAATGGCCACCAACACCTGAGTCCTAGGCCGCTATTGATATGTCTTTCTGAATAGAAATTCACATTTGGTTTTGCTTATAGAATTTCTTCAGAAAGAAACAAAATAGGATGCCTCCTTCTCTTCCTAACAGTGTTTATTCAAGACAAGGCTTCTGAGACTCTATCTTATTGTTTCTTGTAGTAGAAGTTGGTTCTTTCATGGGACCAAATAGTATTTTGTCCATTTAATGGACACAGTATAATTATCAGTTCTTCTCTTTAGTTGTTCATTGACATGAAGGTTATTTTCGGTCTTGATTATGATCTGAATAAAGCTTCTATGATAATCATATACAAATATTTAAATAGGAAATTGTTTTAATTTTCATAAGGTAAATCCCCTATGGGTCATCTTTCTGTTACTGAAATAAATATTTGAGGTAGATAATTGATAATATAAAAGGTTTATTTTGGCTCACAGTTTTGAAGGTTTCAGTACTTGGCAAATTGACTGCCTTATTGCTTTTGGGCCTAAGACAAGGCACTATGTACATCTTATAATGCAAAATTTATTCTGCCAATCTTCAAGAGTCTTCTAAGTCCTAGTTAGCATGATATGCTAACTGCACATAGCAGAGAACGCTCCAGTCAGAACATCAGGGTAAAGAGAAAACAGACCAGACCAGAGCTCCTAAATTTCCATTGGATTAGTTACTTTTCTGTTGCTGTGATAAAATACTGTGAGCAAAGGGAACTTAAGGAAGAAAGTGTTTATTTGGGCTCACAGTTTCTGTGGTAGAGTCTGTCATGGAAGGGAAAGCAAAGCAGTGAGTATCCAGAGCAAGAAGTTGTGCTTCACATCTCAACTATAAAAAGAATAGCAAATGAATTAGAAGTGGGGTGAGGCTGTAGACACTCAAAAATCCGTTTCACTCTTACACTTTCTCCAGATTGGGTCTATCTCTCAAAAGTTCCACAACCTTCTTAAATAGCACCACCAGCCAGGGACCAAGTGGTCAAGCATGCAAGCCTATGAGGGACATTTCTCACACTGCACCTGTCAATAGCACACCCTAGATAACCGAATTCTCAGCTTTCCATATGTCCTGTCAACTTGCAGCAGCAGCAGCATAGACTGGAATCCAAGTTTATAATTCATGGGCCCTTGCTGTACATTCAAATGACAATATTCCACCCCTATGTACATCTTATGATGCAAAATTTATTCTGCCACTCTTCTTCAAGAGTTTTCTAAGTCCTAGTGATCCAGCATCATATAAAATTCAAGTCCAAAATTTTCCAGGTGACTCAGAGCAAACCGATTTGTTCTTTATGGAAAAAAATAAAAGGAAGTTATTAAAAAATTGAAAGGAATCTTAAGATCTATGGATCAACAACAACCAAAGAAATTACAAATGTTACTACTGTTTAAGACATGGAGGGCAGAGCAGCATTTCCAGTCCATGGGAAAAGAAAGGCCATGGATAGGAAGGACTGGACCAAAGCAACATAGAGAACCAAACAGCAAACATTCAATTCAATTTGCCATGTCTTGAACTTGGGACATGTGTCGTATAATATGACCTTAAAATTCTTGGGAATCTCTGATTTTAAAGCGTTTTGAATGGCAATGTTCATGTCCTCTTTGGCAGGCATTTTATATAACTTACATATCAAAATGCTGTCTTGGCTTCACACTTTTGAATCAAACCTTGTTACTTTGTGCTGATTTTTAGAGTTGTCTTATAGTTTATATCCCCACATCTCCCCAGCATCTGTTTTATGGCCATGGCTCCCTCTTTGTCTCTGACCCTCTTGCCTCCTTCTCATAATCCTTTAAAGTACCCTGGACCAACCTGAATAATCTAGGATGTCTTCCTGCCTCAGAATCTTTAATCCAATTACACCTGCAAACATTTCCTTTAAGTAAAGGCTGTGTATTTGGGGCATTAGGATGTTAGCATCCTTGTCTCTCAGTCACACTTGTGATTCATGTGTGGTTGGTATTGAACTTTCAAGCATGACCACTTGGAATACTTGAATTCCAAAGGCTGCTGGAATTTTCCACACTTTATTGATCTGGACAGCTTAGAAGTTTATGGGTGTAAATATCTGTGGAACTCACTGGGGTCTGGAACATTAATACATTTGCTTCTGCTTGGCAGGGAAGCATCCTCTTAGGAATGAAAACAACCCTCATGGGCTTATTTAACAACTGGAAGCTGGTGTGAACACCCACTCACACTTCCTCACAAGTGCGGATTGTTTGTGTGTGTGTGTGTGTGTGTGTGTGTGTGTGTATGTGTGTGTGTCTGTGCATGCCTGTGTTTAAAGAGTTTAAATTTAAAGATAAATAACCACACCCTGGGAATAACTCCAGAAATCCTTACAGCTGCTAAGATACAGCCTTTTACCACTTGTAACCAGTAATCAATGAACACTGAGAGAACTGGAGCACTGAGCTATTGGGCTCAGTGCACCGTAGACAAGGATCTCATGCTGAACTATCTGTCCATGGCAGTATACTCCTTTTCATGTACAAATACCAAGTGCACAGAACCTGTTTATATCTTTTCTTCAATCAGCCTCTTATTAAATATAATTTGGAATGCAATCATGAATTAGTGTAAAATTCCCATAATAAAAGCATAATATTCTACATGCTACTTTTACCTCAAATTCATGAACTTCCCTAGAAACTTTGAAGTTAAAATATTAGAAGAAAACATATTGAATTAAAATATGATGCTGTTCATATTCTAACATTATTTTTCATGGTTGATTATTAAAATAAAATATACATGCAAATATTTGCTTTCTGACTGATATGAAAAATGAGTTATTGCCTTGGTCTAGTGGAAGATTGGTTATCATGTGACTAATTTTGCAGATGTTTGACATTTGATATCACTATGCTGTGGCTACATCTTCCCCAAGGCATAGGGCTTTTGTCTGCAATATTGAAATGGACTCACAAATTCTGTTCATATGTTTTAGCACTAGGAAAGAAAGAAAGAAAATGAAGAGTGGCCACACTTTTCTCTGGTGACTAAACTTAGAACTGTTCTTATGACTTTGAATTATATCCTTCTGTTGAATTTTTTTCCCCACATGATCCAAGCATCTTACTGATAAAGCTGTGAGACAGCCTTCAAGTTGGACCACTCCCCAGATAATGCAGCAACTCTAGAACTACTAACACCAAGATAACATAACAATGTTATCATATAAGGTGCCTTGTTATCATGTATTTGCATCTCTGTGAAGTCACATGACCTACAGTGCAGCTCTTGAGCCACCGACTACTTAAGTCTAGGTTAGACTAGGTTAGATACTCTTTTATAGTCTACTAGGAATCTCTGAACTTTATTTCATACTATGTAAAATTACTTGGATTAGATACTTGGCTGGATAGATATTTAGTTCACATCTATCCTTGATAGTAAGCAAGCTGAAAGCAAGTAACAAATGCAAAGCTCAGAATCCTAGAATGGTGACCATTGCATAGTAAGCCCTATGTTTACTTACTCTTCCAATGAATGGAGCAGGCAGGAAGCTGATCCTGGAATGTCACAGTATGATCACCAAACCGAGGGATGGTCTAGTGTACAGTCCATTCGAGAGAAATGCAGCTAACTTTGTGGCATCAAGCCTGAGTGATTCAGTGAATAGCTGAGCCACAAACAATTGTGATGTTACAGAACGTAATTATTGCCTAACTAGTTTGTACAATGGTTACTTTACTGGAAAATCAGTTGATTAGCATTTCTTTTGAAGCAAGTGTATAAGATAAAGAAGAGATAAACAAGAATGGGAATGGGACCTCAGAAATAAATGTGGAACTTGGATCTGAACACAATTGACTGAAGCATGTCCTTGTCCTTGAATGGCACAGTAGAGTCAAGCGGGGAGCCTGAGGAATGATGTACGCCTTGGTAACCTTTATGGACAGAATATACCAGCCTGCGTATCCTATGAGGGTGTTTTGTTTGTGATTTGTGTGACTTCCTTGCCTCTCATGTCCTCTGGAGATGTGACTGCAGACTCTATCCCAGGCTGTGGTGGATGTTCTGTTCTTAATTGAAATCTTCCTTTTCCCAGAAGGTGTCCAGCAAGGCAGATTTGTGCCTCTTGCTTTCTTCCTGTCTTATCCTTCTGATGTTTTCATAACACTTTTATCAGTTTCTTAAGGAATTCTCAGCAAAGCACCCCAAACTGGGTCTTATGCTGTCATCATTTTCTCTTTCTCTTCCTCCTCCTCTTCCTTTTCCACTTAGAGAAGAGGAATTTAGTTGAGGGATTGTGCAGATCAGATTGGCCTGTGGGCATGACTAGGGGTGGGGTTGATTGCTAATTAGAATGGAAGGGCTCAGCTAACTGTAAACAGTACAATTTCTTGGACAGGTGGTCCTGCACTATCAAAGAACATTAACTAAGTAAGCATGGATCTGAGAGTGAGGTTCTTGCTATGACTATCCTCAGTGATAGACTGTACCCCAAAAGACCTAAGTTGTTTTGGGTCAGAGTACTTCATCACATCAATAGAAAAAAGTAGAACACATCCCTTCCCAGAATAACTGACTTTCTGTCCCCTGGATACTATACGAGGGAGGATTTTTTTATTTTTATTTTTCATATTCTAGGAGAGGGTCATCAGAGTAGATTCCACACACTCAGTCTCCCATAGGTTAAAGGAGGAGAAACCAAGATTGGGAGAACTTACTGTTGAGACCATGGTCTGGTTTTCAGTACCTTTGCCTGAAGGTCCATTCTATTTTTGCAGGTCAAAGCAAAAATTATATATCAGCTTTCTCCTTCTCTATGCATTCTATCTGGGATAAGGTCTCATTTTTGCTCCCAGGCAAATGCAAGCTAGCAAGAACAAAGGTCATGTACACAGAAAGTTAAAAAAAATGAGAATCTCATCAATAATGTAATGGTTAAAAATCTAGACAAATATTACCATCATTGAATGATCTCAGCTCTCTATAGTTCTTTGTGACCTGGCTTAGCTTTCCAGCAGCCTGGTGGTTTTCTTCGAGTGCTGGGCATTTTCAGGAATAACAATATATTTCACTGAGTTGCTTGTGGGTCCCAGATCCTGAAGTATATCTATTAAGAAGTCAAAAGTTCATTTCCGTTACAGGAATAAAGATACAAGAGTCTTCCTGACTGAGCGGATCTCTGATCCCTCAGGCTCCTCTCTCCTCAGGCTGAGGTCATCATGGTTGAACATGGTGAACAATATGCCTTTGGAGGCAGCATCCTCATTGCACCAGGGCATCTGTTCCATCAGGGGAAGCAATACAAGAAATTTTAAAAATCATCATACCAGCTGCTTACAATTTGTTGACCTACAACTAATAGAACAGTCAGAATATATACTTTTAATTCAGCTGTATTCACCTTGCTGGTATAGTCACAGCTCAGTGGGAAAAGGGGCAGTGGAAATGAACAGGTATAAGAAAAGGCATTGGCTATTAGACAGTCTTTGACCAGAGAGGGATTATGCTTTTTAATGAATGTAGTGAATTTGGTGAAGTTTGAATACCATTTCTAAGGGATATAGATTCTGGAAAGCACTTGTTCAGTTGTATGCACTTTTGTTTTTGAAGTAGAAACATCACTGAAGAAAACAGCTCCCATATGTTCTCACTTTGAAAATTTAGAATAATTAGTGCGCTTTAACG
>NW_021620993.1:856013-921013 GCF_004785775.1 Grammomys surdaster | reverse complement strand
AACGATCTCCATGTGAAAGCTTATGTCAGAATTTCTTTCCTTTTAAAAGATTCATACTACTCTGCTGTGCTATAGTTTAAAATGTACCATGTGTTCCCCAAGGGTAAATATGTGGTATCTGAAGGCCTGTTCAGAGTGGTGTCATTGGAAGGGCTATGGGTTTACAAGGAAGAGGAGCCTTATGGAAGGTCCTTTGGGTATTGAGGGGATGTCCTAGAAATTCGGTGCTTGGGACAGGGCTAAGGCTGATTTGTCTCTGCCCAATTTTCTTGTGTTCCTGGTTCAACATGTAATCACTCATTCTCTGGCTCCTTAGTAACCCTGACCATGAGATTCTGCCATCAAGTGCTGTAGCCAGTGTCAGGGCCAAACCCCTTGAACTCCAAAATTTTGAGCTAAACATTCTTCCTCACAGTTGCCTTGGTATTTTGTTACTATGAAAGGTGACTAATTCACATCACAGACATGTACATCACATGAGTCAACAGCTCCTGGTTACCCTCTTTGTGAGAGAGGAGTAGGACAGAATCTGGCTTTCAAGTAGAAAGGCCGCCCTTGGGCTGTGCAGAGAATCACTGTTGGACAGCACAGCCCAGATAGGGTGGATTTTCCTCTGTCTGACCTGACTCAGACCCCAACATTGACTGAGGTAAGAAGTCTCTGGGCAATGTTTGCTATGCCTTTTTAGGAGGATTGAAGGCACCTGCTAGTAAACCACCAATCTGTCCAAGGTGGGCAAGGTAAGTCCAAAGCACAGAGAATCGCCTGCTGCATTCCTAGACACTTCTGTGAGGCTCACCAGGCGTTCATTCCCATAGAGTCAGATGTGCCAGAAAAGCAGTGAGCGAGCAATATTGCATTTGTTATGCAGTTAGCCTCAGATATTAGAAAGGAACTTTAGAAGTTAGAAGGGTTTGAGGGTATGAATAGGTCCCAATGTTTGAAGACTGGTCAATAAAGATTTTTGGTGGAAGAAAAGCAGAACAAAAAGATTGGCCCAAGCAATAGTGGCAATGTTCAGAGAGACTGATAAAAGAGCTCACACAGAGAGAAGTCAGAGTCATCAGAGAGGCTAGAAAAGGACCAATGTGCTTATTGTAAACAAATCGGACAATGGAAAAAAGTAAATGCACGAATTGCAAAAGGAAAAGATTCCCTGTCCTTCACTTGGGCAGGGATTGATGTGGAGTGGATTCCATTCCACTGAATCCCAGGAACCTAGGGTAAATTTAAGATAGGGAGCTGTTGGGGAAACGGGGAAACGGGGGTGGGGGTGGGGAACTTTCCACGACGGTGGGTCCCAATAACTCGAGAAAGTCCGGAGTTCCAAGGACTGGAAGCTTTGGCAATGGCAGGCCCCAATGATATGAGAAGTCCCAGGGTTCCAAGGGTTTTATTGTTCATGGTGTGTGTGTGTGGGTCTAGATGCACCCTCCAGTTTAAGTCATAGGGGAGATGGCTTAAATAGGGAGGGGGAAAAGAGGAGGGACAGGGAAAAGGAATAACTTAATTTAGCTATGCCCCCTGGCCTGTAGGTAACTCATGAATATGGAAATCTCTTGAGGCTGAAGCCTGTAGTCACAGCCTCTACCTGTAGGTAGATGGTGACACAAACCTCTCTGGGAGGAGCTGCTTAGCCAAACGTGTCTGCAAGGTATAGGTTAATGGAGATGTAGACCTAGTGTCAGGAGTCTGAAATCGGGGGTGGGGGGGCAGGCATGGTAAGATACGTGCCATCCCTACATAGGCAATGGTCATCTGTTGGGTCTCCAGCTATCTCAAACCCAATGCTCTACTGGGGAGACCAAATCATCCCTTCATGGTCCTACAGGGAGGAAATCTGTTAAAATCCTTATTCATGCCAGTCTGCCCCTACTATCCTGTAATTGAGAGACCCTAGGCACTGGGATCCTGGAAGATGCCTATGGCCTATCTCCTCAAAAGACATGATCCTGTTTCTCCCAGTTGGCCAGCTTCTTTCCCACAGTTGAGGCTAGCTACAGCTATGCTAGTGAAAGAACATGACCAGCTGACATAGGGCCTAGAAATGTTCCTAACTAGTCTGTACTCTGTAGACAGGAAGAATCTATTGCAAAATGTCAGAGAAGCTGGCTGAACAGTGCTCACATGCTAGTGCTTTGTAGAAAGCAGAATTTCTGAGCTATGAAATAGGGTGTTTGGCAAAAGAAATATGCCAGTAAAATACTGAGGGCTTGTCTTCATGTGTGAAGTGTCTACATGAAACTCTTACTAAACTTAAAATTGTGTTTATATCCTTTCTTATTAGAATTTAGATATGAAAATATATTCCTTAATCAAATGTGTTTATAATTATATAACTATATATAGCTATATATTTACAAACCCATTCATTCTGAACATGAGTCTTAGGTTGTTTCTGTGTGTATTTCCTACTCGCCGACTGCACTGATATTCTCCAACAGGCACCAGATGATACAGAGTCCCTGGTTTTCAATGTAGCCTTGCTTATTTATCTTTCTTCCTTGGTTCACACAGTTTACACTTGTATAAAGACCTTCTGCATGCTTCAAGACTGTGGGAGCACTGTCTAGTGTTATTTTCTAGAAGAAGGGCTGCTTCGCTGGCTCCAGGCTTTCTGCACGCCATGGGGTGAGGATTGAGTTTCGTTCTCTTTCCATGTGCACCCAGCATCACTGGGAAATACCCTCCTCTCATGTTCTTCAGCAGCTCCACTTATCACAGCCTTGTGGGTCAGCTTCTATATTGATTTTGTTTTAGTTTTTATAGTACCACCCTCTTATGCGCTCTGCCTCTTGCTTTCTATTGAAAGTGCTTCCTACAATTTCTTTCTTTGCTAAGATGAATGTGTACTGTGTGAAGACTGAATATTCAACCCATATAGCCCACAGCAAAGAATACCCTTATGTCACATATTCACACATGTGACACTCACTCTCTCACTCACTCACTCACTCACTGAAGCCCATTTCATAGGCTCGGCTTCCCTGCAGCATCTTTGTAGTCATATTCCCAATTCAAAGGGGTACCCACCTTTTCTTCTTGCTGTACAGAACTGTCCTCTGTGCAAAACAGCCACCATTTTCTTTAGCATCTTCTTGGTTGGTAATTGAGGTAGGAAGGATTAGTCCACCATGGGCAGTGCTATCCTCCAGCAAGTGTCCTTGGTTTAGATAAGAAAAGTAGCTGAGTAAGCATTCCTCTATGATTTCTGCTTCAGTTCTTGCCCTGACTTTCCTCAATGAGGGACTTTGAGAAGGAAAGGGTAGATATTGTTTGCAGCTCCACAGGGAGCAAGTCTTGCTGCACTTTCTTGTGCTTGGCCTGGTTTGCAAGATTTGTTTGGATCTTTTTCTGCTATATATCTCGTATTATTGATTATTTTTCCTCTGGTTTCAAAACTTACATTTGGATTATTCTTCATGAATTTAGTATCAGTCTTTGGAGGATGAGTGTCTGGTGAGTTTAGGGTCCTGCTATGAACCCAAATGTGTTTATTTGGGGGAGCTAGTGTGGGAGGCATGGTGTCTCGGTTGTTCTTTCAGAGTAAAACATATCTTGAAGAATCCTGGAGTGGCAAGCACCCAGCCAAGACTATTCCTGGCTCCTCGTTGGTGTATTCTCTTCCTACATATGGGTATTTTGGTAGATGATGAGGTTTTATTTTAATCTCTCTGTGTGTAGTCTTTTTCTCACACATAAAAGGGTGTATGTAGTCTTGAATTTCAACAGCAATGGAAATGGCTACAGTATACAAACCACATGGTAAAAATAGCCAATGTTGTGATTTAAAATTTTCTTTTGTTTGCTCTCCCATCATGACCTGTTGCAGGCTGGTGCTGACTCTGAGTGAAGGACAGTTCATTAAAGTTTTCTTCTTTCCAATGGAGGCATCCACTGGATCAGACCATCTGGTTCTCTTTAGTCTGTGTTGCCTCCATATTTTCTTTAAAGACAGTCTTCTTTATGGATATTGCATTTGATTTCTGGCTCCTTCTGTCTCTCACTGCTCTTAAAGAGTCTTATGTATTACTATGGTTTTTGTTAAAATAAAGTGGTCCTGCTTAGGAGGGATGAAGGGGTGAAGAGAGTGCCTGTAGATGAGGCCATACCATGTTTTTTTTTTTTTTTTTTTTTATTGCTCCTGAAGTGTGAAGGGAAAAAAGCCTGAAATAACAAACTATTCTCTTGTCAAATGGGGACAATGTGCATGTTGGAGATGGAGCCTATAAAAGAACAAGGAACAAGCACTCTGGGCAGAGGTTTCTCAAGTTCATTAAGAAACAGATTATCTGTAAATACTTGTAAAACCCCCAGAAGATGAAGAGCAAATCCTCCCATCTTTGAGAAGTTGGGGCCCTCCTTCATCTGCTGGAATGGCCTGTGCACTGTGTAGGTGCTAAACATTCTGAGCACCGAAGAAATGAGTCCAGACAGGCTCATCAGCTGCAGATTCTGCAACTATTTAAAGCTGCTGTTGTATCATGTGCCTCTACCTCTGTTTTCCTCCTGAGTGCAATGCTCTTGTCTATGAAATTTTCTGTGTCAGTATAAGCCTTTGAAGTATCTTGCTGGAGTCCCTGGGCCTTTAAGAATGCTTATCCTAAAGATCACCAGCATCATGCTTGATCTTCAACCCACACTCCCATAAAGCTGCTGAAACCCATTTCTTTACTGCACACAGCTTAGGTTTTATGATTTTTAAAAAATTTTGAAGTATCATCCAATAGATGCAGGGCCTACTTGCTGCATACCTTGCTTCCTGCTTCTTCCATGTGCTAATTCTCTGGAGTTTTGCAATGCATTGTTGTGGTAGGCACACTGGCATCGTACCATCCCCCAAGATTCCTATATGAGAACCTAAAGCCCCATGTGTCATGAAGGAGAGGTGAGACTTTGAGGAAATGACTGCCTCTTGAGAGTTCCACTTCTTCATTGTGTTAATGATCTTATTAAAAATGCTAGCTAATTAATTCATTAATTAATGCTTTAATAGAAGGTGTTAGAGGGAGATGACTATACCTTCTCCCATGTGAGGACACAGAAAGTGCCACTTTGAAGAAAAGCCTCTGACCACACACCAAATCTGCTGGCATCTTGATCTTAGACTTGTCAGCTTGTAGAGAAGTTCAGTTTCGTTATTTATAAAACACCCCATCTAAGATATTCGTTAAGCACCTCTAGTAGATCAAAGTGATGTCCATTGAGTCAGTGATAGTCACCGAAGCACTGACCCATCTCGAGCTTTGTACATGTCTTTAGATGGTCCCATTGAGCTGTTGCTGCATGAGTAAATTCGTGTAACCTGCCCAACAATATGAATGGAAGTCTGCTCTAGTATCACCAAGAGCCTTTCATTATGGATCTCCCCTTTTGAAAACGATTACAAATAGGCTAAATTTGTGTAACTTTCTACATAGTGTACTGCAATGCTTTACTGTGGAAGAAGTGTTATATTGTAAAAGTGTTCTTATTAGCCCAGATTATTTAGGCGCCATCTGGAAGAACTTTGGTCTCATTATTTACAATACAATTAATAGAATATACTATTATATTGTTATAGGCCCTGAATAAGATATTATTCTGGCTGTCTATTGTTACACAGTAACATATCCCAAACCTTAGTGGTGCAATAATAGCCTCCATTTATTTTCCCACACATTTGAAGCTGGGCAGTGATAAACAGTATGTCTCTATTTTCTGTGGCATTCACTGAAGTGGCTGACCTGAGGCTTCTGTACAGCACGGTTGCCTGGGCTTAACAGAGAACTTGAACATTGAAAATGGAAGCACCCTACTCCTTAGGCCTGGGTCTAACATAGAGATCTATAAGTATTAGGAAAACCAAAACCAGCTCTAAGCATAGAGAACACATACTTCCTTTTTTAAAGGAGGAAGTGTCAATATTTTGGTGATCATATTTGAAAATTACTGCATTGCTTTTTTTTTTTTTTACATAAAAGAAAGTGTCACCTCAAAAGGAGCTAGAGTTTTAAAAATCTAATGTGGGTTAAAATAAAAATGAGATTCAGATATTTGGTATTCTGAAAAATAAGGTATTGAGAAATAGTTACTGGAAAGGAATGCAAGTATGTATGCACATGCAGAAGTGTACACATACGGTCATAAATACACACACACACATACATAAATGCACACACATGCACCGACACACAGGTATAAATGTACACACATGCATAAACATACACACATACACACATGCATTAATGCACACACACACACAATATACATCTGATGAAAATGTATACTGTAAAACATGAACTAAAAGGAATTTGGATCTGGAATTTTTTATTATATGCAAATAACTGTTGTTAAGAGAAACCAGAAAGTAATAAATACCTGAGATAAAAATATAAGAATTAAAACTTTTTAAACTAATAAACTTTGAGGCTCTAAAATAAGCCCCCAAACAAAGAACTGACCAGATATTTGATCCTGAGGCAAAGAACACAAACCTCTTGTCTAACAGCAAAGACAGACAGTGCATCCCTGCTTGAATCTCATATTTCCAGTACATTTATTCTGAATTGAGGGGTTGAAGGTAATTTTCGTTAAATATGTTAAACATGAAAAGCAAGCAATATATTTAATTTGATAATGAAGGCATTTATCCACTTTTCCTGGTAATAAAGTATTTTGAGTATAACTATGTAATATTAGACACAAGTGGCAGCAAAATAAAAGTTAAGGATTACTATATAGGGAATAGTTTATTTTTATCTATGAATCTGCATTAAAACTCAGTAGCACCAGTTTTAAATGAATGATATCAAAGATTGGGGGTGTGTTAAAATGTATTATAATTATAAATATTCATGTCTTATATAGAGGTTGTAGAACAATCACACCATGACTGAAATTATGTATCTTCGTATACATTTCCACCTGAATTTCCTAATTATGATTTAAGGTTGTAGTTTTTAACATGTATTCTTAATTGCTGAAATATTTGAATTATATCTGCATTTTTTGAGACAAGGATTTACCTTATATTCCAGGCCTGGTACTCACTATATAGCTTAGGCTGGCATCAAACATGAATCAACCATCTTCTGCCTTAGCCTCTGCAGTCTAAGCATGAGCCACCAATATTGGTTTAAATTGTATCTTATTTTATATGTTACTGCAATCTTTTACATCTTTTATAAGTTTGATCGTTTGATTGATTCTATGAAGTCTGCATATATGGAGCATTAAGGTAATCCCCCCAGAGAAACTGGCATCTTCAATTAATTTATCTCTAACTAAAATGAGAAGACAAATAATACAATATTTTTTTAGATCAAAGCTCAATAATTTGTGTTTTTTTTCTTTTTGCAAAATGCATAGAATCTAAAGCTCTAGAGTTCTTTCTAATCCCTCAGAGGAGAACTTAAAACTTTAGCTTGTAGCATGTCAAGATACTGCCAATTTGGAGACTATCATTGCAACAAATACATCAATATAGAATCTGATTTTGTACTGGTGAGAAAATGTTATGTATGAAATGAGTATTCTGATATTATCAGAGATTAAATCACTGGAGGCAGGGCCAGTGTATTCAAACCAGGACACAAATACAAATATCTTGTTCTTAGTACTGAGTACCACATCGCAGTAAGAGGCTTAGACAGTGATACCATCAAAGCACAGGCAGGGCCATAAAGACAAACTGCTGGAGCTTTGGGCCTGCCGCAGGCATGGAAGATTCTTGCTTAGTGTTCTAACAAGCTGAGCAGCCCCTGTTTTCTGGCCTTAGCAGAGGTCCTTGTTAAAAAGCCACCAGCCTTGGGTAGAAAACCCAGAAAGTTCTGAATCAACCTGGCAGAACAACTAAGTCTGTGCAGGCACAGGCAGCAAGAAACTGTAGTTGGAAAAGTGAGGCTGTAAAACATCTTGTACCAGAAAGCAATGATGCTTTCAAGATTAAAGGGACCATTTAGAAGTGACAGGGAAGTCACTCACACCACGGTTAGAAGGAGAGACTACTCTTGACATTATTAGACCTTTAACGGATCCGCAGAGAAACCAATTGTCTTGGTTACTTTTTTATTTCTGTGAAGAGACACCATGACCAAGGCAGCTCATAACAGAAAGGATTTAACTGGGAGCTTGCTTATAGTTTCAGAGGTGAGTCCATGACCATCATAGTGCAGAGCGGGCAGGCATGGTGCTGGGGTAGTTATTGAGGGCTTACACCTGATCTATAAACAGGAGGCAAAGAGAAAGACTAGGGCTGGCATGGGCTTTAGAAACCCAAAAGCCTACCTCCACTTCCCCCAACAAGGCCGCACATTCTAATCTTTCTCAAACAGTTCATCAACTGGGGACTCAAACAAACATTCAACATCTGAGCATATGGCAGCCATTTTTATTCTAATCACCACACTGATAAACAGCAGGCTGTGCAGTCACAAGTCCAGGACAATGATTATTAGAAGACAACTGGTTGGGGTCTCCACCATCTCTAAATGGAACTGAATAGAGAGCAGATACAATTTTCAGTCTTGTGATTCAAATTGTGTTGTATTATTGACTCACTTATTATGCCAGAGAAAATTACAGGAATTAGCACACAGAAAACCTTCGCTTTCCATATTTTCTGATTCACTGGGAGTATTAACAGAAGGACCCTATAAACTAGGAACCCTAATCAGATAAAGGTGTATAAAATATCCCAACTACAACGGGAGATCATTTTATATATTTTTCAAACATTTTGTTAGTTCCACCACATTTACATGAAAGATCAAGATTTGGGGCTGGCAAGATGGCTCAGCAAATAAAAGCCCTTGCCAAAAGTCCTAGTGGCTTGAGTTCCATCCTGCCTCTCACATAGTGGAAGGAGAGAGCTGACTCCCAGCAGTTGTCTTCTGACCTCCGCATGCTCCATAAAAAAAATCATGATTCATAGTAATAAGTACATTAAAACTCAGGTGGGAGCTACAGCTTTTTATTAAGGGTAATTAATTGACTGTTCTCTTAACTTCAGTCTAGAGAAGGGAACATTCTACTCTTTAAATTATGAAACTTGATATAGTATCTGTGAGCTGAAAATGACATTTCAAAAAGCCACAAGGAGCCTGAGGTCTTTGTGTCTATGAGGGTGTGGAGAACAGGCAAAATGTCTAAACTGGGAGTCTGATCACTTTCAACAGTGCTCATAGGTGTTCTTCAGCATCGGCACGGTGTGCGCAGGCTACACTCAAAGGCTCACTTCTATCTAGCCCAGATGCCTTTCCAGTCTGTAAGGGGGCTACTGGGCCAGCACTGACCTCCACTGCAACCCTGCTGGGATACTGCAACTGTGCAAAGAAACTGAAGAGAGTGAACCCTCAGGCAGGTTGACCATTGAGTTTCTTGTTGACCCTTCCATAATATACGAAACACAAGTTAACACTATTTTGCGTGCAGAAATCCACACACTAGCCACAGCCACATAAAAACTCCCACCAAAGACAGGTGAGAACAGTCAGAATGGGTTCAGTTATTAGTTTCTTCAGCCGATATTGCTGCTGCACAGTAGGACATGAAAACTGTAGTGCTGGAAACAGAGAGATAACTCGATGGTTAAGAGCATGTACACTTTTGGGGAGGACCCAAGTTGGATTCCCAGCAGTCATGTTGGGTGGCTTACAACCACTTGTAAGTCCAGCTTCAGGGGATCTGTGGCCCATTACTGGACTCCTGTATTCATGAGTATACACAAGCACACACACAAGCACATGCACATACACACACACACACACACACCCTCTCACATATAAATTAATAATAAAAAATTTTAAATAAAATTGTAGAAGCTGTACTCTGACTGTGGAACAGACATCTTGTCTCTTCCTTCTTCCTTTGAAGAGGCTTTCAGATAACAGAAACAAAATTTCCAATCTCTTCCCTACTAACCTACAAGGCACAAAGAACACACTTTTTTAGGAAAGCCATGTTTGCACTATTTCCCACTGTGTACTGTGTCTTCATACATCTCATCCACAAACCTGAAGCATGCTCTTGAACTCCTTCCTCCATGAGTAACTTTTCTTCTAACTCTAAATCTTCCAGGTCTTTTCACTAGATGTAGACTATCCATGGACAACCTTAAAATTTACATAGAAACTTCTTTTATAACTTAAATAAAGAAGGAAAGCACACATAGAGAAAAAATAGCAAACAGAAGCAATGCCAACACCTACCCCACTCCCCACCCCCCAAGAAAAGAAACTTTTTGAGAGGAAAGAAATGTCTTTGTGTTGAATTTCTGTTAGTATGCATAGCTTCCTAAACCATGTGATATTCTTAAGAGGGTTGTGCCAGACATTGATTTAAGCATTCTTATAAGCAAGGCTATATCATGACAGAAGCCATTATGCCTGAATATCCTCTTATCCACACTCAACCATAAATCATTCATCATGCATCATTTAGAGTAAAATATAGTAATTTAAAATTATTGATCAGTTACTTCTGTATGCTAGGCGGTGCTTAAGAGCTTGTATGAACAGCAGTGATGGAAAAAAGTAGTTTAAAAGGAAAACCAATATTAGCCGCTATAATTCTTTTAAAGATTTTATTCTTAGTTTTAATTTGTGTGTGTGTGTGTGTGTGTGTGTGTGTGTGTACCTTTGTCTGTTTGTACATATGATTGCCTGTGGAGTCCAGAAGAGGGTGTCAGATTCTTTGGAGCTAGAGTTTTCAAGTGCTTGTGTGTCTCCATATATGGGTGCTAAGAATCAAACTCAGGTCTGCAAAAGCATATCCTCTCTTAACCACAGCCAACTCTCTGGCTCTCTCCACTATATTTTATTATACTTCACACCAGAGTCACAGAAGCATGGTATAATCCTGGTCTGTTAATCTTCACATCAGCCATGAACTCGATAACCCCACTTTATTCTGTTTTATAGATAAGGCAACAGTGAAAACTAGAACATTAAAATTCCTCTTTATTTCAAAGGGTGGCTTTTATAAATGCACATATCAAGTTTTAACTACTTTAATCAATAAATAACATATGCATTACCCTGTAACGTCACCAGGCATTCTTCTCATAGAAATTCAGCTTTAATTACACATAGCAAAATAATGATCAGGTCACACTGACTGAAAAAATTTATTTTTCTAAGAATGTCATATACAAAAAATTTGCTCTTTTTTCTATAGCTATTATTTTTTTCTATAAAGACAGATTTTATCATTTTTTATTAACTTAACCCTGCTAAGTTCTGTGTAAGTAATATTTATATATAAATAATTTCTATTTCTTGTTTCATTTTTACTCTATAAATGAGGATAATACCCTAGGAATTTCATTAAATTGTGATTCACTAAAAATGAATTAAAAATATACATGAAGCAAAAGTGTAGTCCTTAGAAACACTTATTTTTGACAAATTACACTGCTTTAATAAAATGTTTAAAAATGTACTATGGAATGGTAATTATGCCTGCTTTATAAACGAGACACACAAGACAGAAAAATTGCCAAGTCACCAAACTTCAGGGCTGAAAGAAATTTCATCTAAGATAACATTGGTTCTGTTACATTTGGTGTCTCTTGTATACATTTGGGAGGGTGGGATGAAAGATAGAAGGGAAGTCCTTTTTTTCTGTGATGTTGAATTTCCACACAGTGAATTTACTGGAAAGCTGAGAATAAATATCTCGCTGACAAAAAGCACGTAAGATATACCATCTTTTGACCAATTTTAATCCCAGGCATTATCATATATTGTGGCTCCTTTGAGTGCAGCTGAAGGATGTTCTCAAGCTCTATTCAGTAGAGCTGTTTATTATATCTACAAAGCTTTAATAATATTGAACAATTTCCAGGACTATATATCTTCTTTGGATTAAACATGCAGAGTTCCAATACCAAGGGTTTGCTCTTCCTGTCCCCTTCTTGGTTTTATATGTTTTTTAAAAATCGAATTGCTTGTGTTCAAAATTCATGAAACAGAACACATCTCACTTTTCAGAAAGGGCCACTTTCCAAGTTTATTGAAGCCACTTCAACAGAGTGATGGAGAGATCTACTACACACACCTGTCAGATTCTGATCATATTGGGTCTTATGCCAAAACTCTTCCATTGTCCCTTTCTACTGGATGCAATCCAAATACTTGCCATGGCATACCCCTTGTCTTCTCTTCAGCTTCATACTCCATGACTTTGTCCCTCATGTTTTTGAAAAGTTGGCTAGCTAGTGGTTTCTAGAACATACTGTGATTTCCTCCAACCCCTCGCCCTTTGCCCAGTGGTAGATGCTTTATCCTCTGAGGAGTTAGTTTCATCTCTTTGGCTTTCTCCCATTAGTCTTCACCCAGAGCTTCATCAGAACACACAAATCTGAACATCACAATGTTCATAATCTTTAAGTGTCCCTAGGCTTTAAGTTCTGGTTGATTCACAACATCAAAGACTATTCTTAGATCTGAAGAGACCTGGCAGTCTAAGGTTCACATGGTGACTTATTGATGTAGGGTCTGCTCTTAAGGAGTCTCCCACCCTGAGGAACAGATGAATGATGTTGTAGTTGTACTGATGCAGTAACTCTTACTGAGGAGTCTTCTTCTAGTTAGTAGTCACTAAAATTTCCTTATTTATGTACTCTCGTGGTTTCTGTCTCTTTACTAAAACCTCACCAGGGTCAGAGGAGAGCCCAAGTATTTTGGAAACACAAATGTGAATGTGATAATTAGTGTTTAATCAGCAACTTGATAGAATGTAGATTCACTTGGGACATGGGCCTCTGGATATGGCTGTAAAGGATTATCTTCATTGTGTGATGTGAGGTGTGAAACTTCCTTCACTATGGGCGGCACCATTCCCTGGGTGGGATCCTGGGCTACAAAGTGGAGAAAAGGAGCTGAGTAGCAACATGAATCCAAGCATCTCAATTCAAAATGGACTTCAATGTCAGCTACAACCACTGTGCTTTTAAAAGAACAGTTCTGGTGCTCTACTGAACATGGATCTACATTTAAAGGAGATAATATTAGTGGAGGTAGTTGAGATTTAAAGAAATCTCAAATTCCGTTGGTTTAGAAGTCTCTTGTAATAGTCAACTGCTGAGATAGAAAACAACAGTTTCTATTTGATTAAAAAAATGGCATTTCCAGGAAAATTTATAAAATGAGTGTATGGAGTTCCTTGTTTCTAAATATTGGATCTGTTGTTTTTAAGGGTATGCATACAAAATTGAATTTGTTCCTAGGGATAGCAGGTCATGTACTTAAAGAGTCTAAACAAACACTATAGGACATATGCACGTATAACCAACTAGTCTGTCCTAGTTCATGGAAATTTATCTCAGCCTGGTCTCCTGCTTGTATAGAATGAGTAGCTGTATTTATTAGGTTGGTCTATGGCCATAGCTATAGCAGGTTATCTTAACTGATTGATTCAGGAGGGTCCTGCTCATATGGGCAACACCATCTCTAGTGCGGTGGTTTGCATAAGAATGTTGCCCAAAGGCTCATATATTTGAATGCTTGGCCGTCAGGAAGTAGTGTTCTTGAGGGGAATTGGTCTCAACCTTAATGCTGTGATCCTTTAGTACAGTTTTCATGTGGTAACCCTCAACCATCAACTTATTTCATTGCTCCTTTCTAATTATAATTTTGCTACTGTTATGAATTATAATGTAAATATGTGATATACCAACCCCAAAGGGGTTGAGACCCACACGTTGAGAACTGCTGGATTAAGAGGTGTGGCCTTGTTGGAGTACGTATGGCCTTGATGGAAGAAGTATATCAGTGGGGTTGGGGGGGTGGACTTCGGGCTTTCAAAAGCCCAAGCCAGTCTCAATATCTTTTTCTTCTCACTGCTTATAGATCCATATGGAGAACTCCTAGTTACTTCTCCAGCACCATGTTTTCCTACATGCCATGCTACTTCCTGCTTTGATAGCAATGGACTAAACATCTGAAACCATAAGCCAGCCACAGTGAAATGCTTTCCTTTATAAGAGTTGTCATGGTTATAGTGTCTCTTTCCAGCAATGGAACACTCGCACAGATACCTAAATAGATGGTCCTGGGGTGTATAAGAAATCTAGGTGAACAGCAGCTTGAAAATGAGATAACAACCAGTATTCCTCCATGGTTTCTCCTTCACGTTCCTGTCCTAAATACTCTCAATGATGGGATGCCATGGAAGTGTAAGCCATATCAACCCCATCATCCCCCATGGTGTTTTTTATCATGGTGTTTGTTCCAGCAACAAACTGAAGCTAGAACACTTGGCTTTCTCCTTTTATGGATGGAGAAGCTATAGCTCACAGGGCAGGGTAGAAACAATAGCTTAAGATACACATTACTCAGTTCTAAATGGGATGTCTTCATCAAACCCCTCCTCTTAGGGATAAGGGATCTATGCAAAAGAGGAGGCTAAAAGATTGAAAGAGACAAGGTGGATGATGCCAGACACAACAGGACTGATGCGCATATTAACTCATAAAGACAGCACGTACAAGTTCCAGCCACATGGGTCTCAGCACTGAAAAGAGAAGTTAGCATGAACTCCTATCCCTAACCAAGAAGCTACCTTGAAGTGACAACTGCAAGCAGCAGTGACAACTGCAAACAAAGGAAAAATTATTTTTTTCTAATGAAGTCTCACTGAGTATAGGAACTGCACTGATGGGCAGGACCCATGTCCAGCAATAGATGTCCAATACAAAATGAACTCAGTAGTTACTATAGACTTTGGTCTCCTATGGCTTTGTTTTAAGTCTTTTGATTGTATATGTGGTTTCTGATTTTGTTTTTATGAGTTTTGTGTATATGCGTGTTTCTTGTGCTCTTTTGTTTTGGTGTTGTCAATTTTTAAAAAATTTAAATTCTGTTTTTCTTTTCTTTTCTTTTCTTTTCTTTTTTTTTACCTGTTTGTTTTCTAAAGAGAAACAAAGAAAAGGCACAAGGTTGGCTGGGAAGGTAAGTGGGGAGGATCTGAGAGGAGCTGGGGGAGTGAAAACTAGGGTCAGAATATAGTATATGTCAAAGGTCTCTCTATGTGCACAACACTTAGGAAACCTTGCACCACGGATTTACCTAACACTCTTTCATAATCTTTCTCCTCTCCCCCCTTTCATACTTGGACTCAAAACCCCAAGTCTTATAGATTTTAGGCAAATGCTCTATCAGTGAGGTAAACCCTTACCCCACCTGCCCTTTACACTGTATGTTTACGTCTTGGTTTTATGGGTCAGTGCCCTGGTGACTCAGGATCTGAGACATGAAAATCCTGGGCACTCTGCAGCATCCCCAGCAGATAGAAGGAGAACAGTTAAAGTGCAGAGCCCTCCTCACTGATCACAAAGTAGACTTTAATTAGTAGGAGCTTCTGTGCTCACCCAGCAGGGTGCCGGGGAGTCTGCTTCAGAAATAAAAACTCCAGCACGGAAAGGGAGGAAAGGGGCGGCTGGCGCCAGATGGCATGGAGCGTTAGGTGGTGTGCAGTGAGCCATTTCTGACTCAGGAAGGTCTCATAGGGAGCCGATCTGTGCTAGGCTCAGCTGCCCCAGGGCAGCCGCTGGCTCTCAGCTCAGGGACCTCTATAACAAACATTTCTCTAGCAGTTCTCTGCGGAAGAAGAGGTTTGGACTGTTTCTCATTGGTTAGGAAGCAGAGTGGCAGAGCTTCCTAGATCTCCAGAAAAGCCCGCGGACAGAGGAGTTCTGGAAAACATTGAGTGTAGGTTTCAAAATCCCCACAAAGTGACATTGAGGAGTCTGTCTAGGTTCTAGAAGAATCTGTAGAAGATGCCCCAGAGACTGTTGTGAACTTGAACCTCTGAACTTGTTGGCTCTGTACCAATGTCATTATCCAAAACCTTTAGGGCAGTGCAGAAAAATCTGAAAACTGGAGAAGAAGGCATTAGGGACACATGATCAGGCAGTTCCAATTCTGAAATCTGTGCTTCCCTCTCAGGACATTTGCAAAGTGTGTTCAACTTCCAGATATTCTTGCTCCAAGGTAGCCTCCTCTGTCCACTGTACTTTCTCTCAAAGTCATTAATTCAAGGATTCTTTCTTAATTTCACAGAATTGATTAATCTATTGTTGTGTGTCAGGCACTACTCAACATAAAAATGATACAGTCCAGGGGTCTTGATTCGGTTTGTTTTCTCTGCCAGTTAAAGAATGAAAAAAAAGCAGGCAATCTCAAGCTCAACTGGTGGCTGCAGAGAAATCTCAAACAGGGCAGACAGCAGCAGACAGAATCTGCAGTTGGAGACAGGTACTTTGTGAGGGAAGGAAGGTGAGGAAGTGCAAACATGTAGCAGACTCACAGAGAAAAAGACCCTCTGCAAAACAGAGCAGAGACTCGGAAAGTCGAGATACCCAGCCTCTTCTCCAGGGTTGAGGTTTTTAACGTCTTTGAAGAATTTTTCCTCCCCCAATTTAGAGTTGGTCAGTTTGAAGAAGCTACAATAGTTGATTGTCCCATAACTGTTTTGTAATATGTCTTGATCCTGCCTGTTTTATTGAGCCAGTCCATCAGCAGGCCACCTGCTGGTGGGAGACTAGTGCCTATAAGGCCTTTGTTTTAAGCTGCCAGGCTTTTGTCTCAATTCTGGAGGAAGAAGTCAGCCATCTTGGAAGTTCACTATCTTTATTATTAGCACCTTTTTCTATCTGCCTGTCTGCCTGGGAATCTAGGCAATTCCTATTCTCCCAGTCATACAAATGAAATTAATATTAAATATATGAGTACAGCAAATCAGGTTGGAAATTGTGGACAGCACACACACACACACACACACACACACACACACACACACACACACACATTTCTCAGGTTCCTGGAGAGGGAAGAATTTGAGAGAAAGGTCATCATTTTTGTTATGATGAAAAGCAAGCTGTCTCTGAGTACATGATGTTGAGATGAGGCCTTGAAGCTTGGAAAGCCTTCTGGGAAGGGATGCAGATACCCCATGGAGAGAGATATTGGTAGGGAACTGCAGGTAGAATGGTTTTATGTGCTTAGGAAGCAGGTCAGGGAATGGCAAGGAAACACAGGGAATAAGTCTTGGGGTTGTCAGGGTGTGTTGAATCTGTAGACCAAGTTGAAGGTTTCAGCCTATCTGCCATAAATATGTCATCAGATGTGGGGCAGTGGGCTGTGAGAGGCAGCTGCACACCTGGTTGAGCACAGGCCTCGAACCCCGGACCCTAATGGGACAGAAGGTGTTCGGCTCTGCTTCTGGGCTCCTGGTTCCTTTCACTTAGCTTCAGCTCTCCACAGCCCCTCCCACAGAGAGGTCTATGGCCACCAGTCATGTAGGAATAGTGCCTCAGGCTCTCCCACATGTAGATGAGGTATCTCCAAGCTCTCAGACCAAGCCAATAGGGATTATCTGCTGCCAGACCCTAACCCACCCCAAAACTGTATATAAGAGCCCTATTTGGGAGACGTAAAGGTGTGAGAGAATCATCCTGATGTCAGAGTGTTTCTGTTACAAGAGTTGTAACACTTGGGAAGAGATCTGTTCTCCTGAAGCACCTTAGTGGCCCAGCCTGGACCAGCTCAGCGCAGAGGGACAGGTGCAGCACCTGGGAGTGACTAGAAGGCAACAAAGGAGATGTGGGCAGAGGCAGCAGCAGTGGAGGTGATCTCCCCTCCCTGCTCACACTCTATCCCCTTGGCCTGGACCCCCGCACCCAGCCAGGCCAGAAATCTTTGTGGGATGCCCTCTGGAACAGGGACCCATAGTCAGATCTTAATTCATCATGTTTGTGCTTTATAAAAGGTCTCTGTGTCTGTTGAATTCAGGAAGGACCACAGATGGAAGGACAAGAGCTTAAGGTTAGGGTTTGGACATTTGTTTTGAAGGCTAATGAGTATAATCATTTGATAAAAACAGGAATTATGATGAAAAACTTTGGAGGTGTCTTTTAAAAGATGCCGCCAATCTAGGCATGCCTTGTGTCATGTGTTCTTGTGTTGACTCTGTGTATCTTCTCCAATTTTAACAGATGCTAAAGGAGGATAAATTACTCCTATGCAGAATAGATCCCAGGGATTCAATGAAAAGCACAGAGAAATATTTAATGTCTTGAGAATATTTAGTGTCTTCTGCTGTTGAAGGCTCAATAGTATTATGAAAATGCACAAGTATTTATAAGACTTTGTATATAAAGAGATAGCAGGGATCCATAGGAGGGATGTGGCTTTGTTGTTAGTAGTTATCAGACTAGGACTGTAGAAGTGGTCTGGAATTGCTTTGAACAATACTGTAGAGAACAACAGAGATTTATTGCCTCAGTTCTTTAGAGTAAACATTCCAGATCAAGATGTCAGCAGGGTTAACAAGTTCTGAAGACTGGGAGGGCTTTCAGCCCTTTCCTCAATTCTTTATGTCAGTCTATGCTTACAGAAGTATTATTGACATTCTATGGGTGGGTGAAATGGCTCAACTAGTAAAAGTTTCTGTGACACAGGTCTGGCAATCAGAATTTGACCCCTGCAGCCCATGTAAAGGTAGGAGAAGAGTCTACAAAGTTGCCTTCTGTGTCATGTCTAAATCATGTACATTCACAAAACAAACAAACAGACAAGTAAACAATACCTTGCTTGTGTTCATATGATGACATCTCTCTGAGCATCTTTCTCTTCTCTCTCCCTATTTAAGAATTAGATGATGATTTGTGTTGGATCAGAACCTCTGTCATTAATGACTTTTTTGCGTGAAATATAAAAAAGCATCCCATGCTTACTCTGGCTAGACACCTGCTGGAGGCCTTGGTCTGTCTCCAGGCCTTTGGACAGGCTGAGACCACTGCATTCTTTCCTTTCAGCCAGGGCCTGTCTCACCCACACTGGCTCTGCCTCTCTGGAGCTCCAACAGCAGTCTTCACCTGGCTTGCTAAGTTCCACAGCGCTCTCTCTCTCTCTCTCTCTCTCTCTCTCTCTCTCTCTCTCTCTCTCTCTCTCTCTCTCTTTCTCTCTCTATCTGTGTGTGTGTGTGTGTGCGCGTGTATGTGCGTGTATTCATGTGTGTGTGTATGGAGAACCAGAGGTCAATGTTGTTTGCCGTGCTTAATTTCTCTCCACCTTTGTTTTTGAAACTGGGTCTTCACATGAATCTGGAGCTCACTGATTGATCTAAATGGACTGGCCAGCAAATACTCTGAGTCTTCTTGTCTCCCCACCCCTGTCACTGGAATTACAGATGTTTCTACCATGTCTAGCTTGGAAAACTCAACCAATCAACCAACCAATCAACCAACCAACCAACTAACCAACCAACCAACCAACCAACTAACCATCCATCCATCCATCCATCCATCCATCCATCCATCCATCCATCCATCCACCCATCCATTTGTCCATCCAACCAATTAGCCAGCCTGCCAACCAGCCAACTAACCAACTATCCAACTAACCAACCATCCAAAAAAACCCCACGGATTTCAGAGATCAGTCATGTTTAGTTTTTTATTGAGCCATCTTCTGAGCCTTGGATAGGTAGATACTCCTTAAACTCAAGGATCAATTTTTCAATAGGCAGAACATTACAGCAACGGGCAGAGTCTGCCTTTCCCAGTAACAAGTTCCCAGTGTTTGGAAGATTGTAAGAAGAGGTTGATTGATATCTATCTAAGACTGTTATGGAAGTGGGCATTTATCTTGCATAAGATAGAAATGATCTGTGTAGTTCTCAAGGTTTTTCCATCACAAGATTGTCATGTAGCTATAACATGGATGAAGCTTGCATACATTGTGTTTAGTGAAGAAACCAGATACAAAAGAACTTATAGTTTAAGACTTTATATGTAAAATAAAGTAGGCAAATGCATAAAAACCAGAGCATATAGAGCTTTCACAGAGTGGGGGATAGGTAGATAAAGGGTGAATCACTTGTGGATTGGTACAAGACTTCTTCAAGGGTTTTTGAAAATGCTTGAGAATTAGATGATATATTTCCCAAGTATGTAGCTATACAGAAATAAATACTGAACTTGATGCAAAATGTACTTCAAATGTGAACTTTAGGGCATGTGATTGCATCTTCATGAAAGCTATCTTGTGATATGACATTAGTACTTCCATTTCATTCATGAAAACTTAGAGATATGAAATGATAGTGATGGTCACATGGGAAATGTCAGGACTAAGTTTTACTGTTTAATTTCTTTTTCTGCTTACAAAGACAAGATATCCATGGACAGCCTGTCTGGAATTTGATCTTGATAGAGAATCTTTCTCATGGCAAATGCCCTGAGGATATTCTATAACTGAGCTTGCCCGGTGACATTAATAGGTTTCACACTTAAATATCTATAAGAAATGATCCTTTCATGGTAAGAAAAAGCAGAAGGGGGGTTTATTTTATTAGCCAGTTTCTTCGCAAAAGGAAAAGTTGTGGTGAGATAAGACAAGTACTAAGGTAGTATGTGGAAATATGTGTGTGGAACTGGATATGTGGTATACAACCTTGTGTCAGTCTCTTGTTTCGTTAATAATGATGTACCATAAATCACAGCCTAGACTAGCAGCCATTTACAACCACATTATCTGAAGGTAATGAGTTCATATGTACGTACACTGTGTTCTTACTGCAGGCTGAAGTCAAGCCATTGACCAAAATGACAATTTTATTGGGTGCTCACTGTCTATTTTTTGGGGGGGGGGGAAGAATTTAGTTCTTTGCATTTGTGGGGCCGAGCTGTTTTCATGCTGACTTTCAGGTGAGAGTTGCTTCAATTCTTGAACCATCCTCAGGTTCCCATCACTTGGCTTTTAGCCCACAGTGACTTACTCATAATGGCTTATTCCACCAGGCCAGGAAGGGGCACTCTCCCTCAGGAGAACAGAGTGTCTCTATGATGTAGTGTTGCCATGGCAGTGATTGTTCTGTCATATTTTCCAAGTAGCTGGACCTAACTACACCACATAAATAAGTAGATGTCCTATCCACAGTCACTTCTCTTAGGAAAGAAGATCAGATAGTCTGTATGTATACATATTCAGGTACTCAAAACTTCTGGGAGGCTACCTAGTATTCTGACACCTAGTGTTATGAAATTGTAGCGATCTGAAGTTAGGTCAAGTTGCTTTGCTTCCAGAGCTTTCACAGAGTCCATGATTTGGAGGGTTGCTCAGAAAAAACTTTCTTGAGAAATTCACATAGAAGTCAAGGGACAGGTAGCCGTAATCTTCAAAGCTTAGGTATATTTTATCCTGCTAATTCAAAAGATGTTTTTAAAAAGTGTGTCCTTTTTTAATTAATTAATTAATTAATTAATTTTATGTATATGAGTGCAGTCACTATCTTCAGACACACCAGAAGAGGGCATCTGATCCCATTACAGATGGTTGTGAGCCACCATGTATGTGGTTGCTGGGAATAGAACTCAGGACCTCTGGAAGAGCATTCAGTGCTCTTAACCGCTGAGCCATCTCTCCAGCCCAATACAAAAGATTTTTGAACATGTATGTTCAACATGCATGTTCACAATATGTATGTTCACAATATGTATGTTGAAGTGAGTTTTTCACTGAGACAAAGGCTTAAGGAGTTCTTACCACTTGAATAGTTTGTGTACCAAAATTAAGATCTAACTTCTGAGCATCCAACTGTGTCAGTTGGCTGTAGCAATTTGTGCTCTTATAATTCTAGAACAGGAAAAATCTAGTACAAATCAAGGTGTGTACAGAGTATATTCACCTGAGCCCACCCCTCTTGGCTTTTAGACAGTTGTATTGTGTCCTCATAAGGCCATCTTCTTAGGGGTGTGTATGCCCTGATGTTCTTTTTGACTTGTCATTGGATAAAGGGACAACCTACTGCTCACTTGATTTAAATTGATTCCTTCTAGGCCCTATTTCCACATACAGCCCAGACACACGTGAAGCAATGCAACATTAAGACTTCTGCACAGAAATATACAAAAGACATTATTCAGTTGCCAACACCAACTGGGTATGAGGCACTTAGAAGTGCATTTCCATATATATATATATGTATATCTCCAGTACCCAAGGTCAAATGTCTGCCCAAGGCTCACAGAGGCTCTGGAGCACAAGCCTCAGAGCTGTCTCATCTAGGTTCTTTTATGTGTCCCAATTTGTATAATGGGTTGAAATTTACCTCTGAGATATTAGAAGAAAAGCTATTAAGTTGGGACACAAGGAAGAGACTCTCAGGAGGCTGTCCTTAAAATCTGCAGCCCCTTTTTAGGAACATGAAATGATTCTTGGTTTTCCTGCTGCATGAATGCTATTCAAAGACTTTTTGTTTTACCTCCTCTTCTTGTTTTATGATGAATTTGTGCGTGAAAAGACTCATTAAGGACATCATTATTCTGCATTTATCAGTAATGAACTGTCTGTGGCACCTATTAGCAGCAAAATGGCCCAAGTCTCTTTTTGAATCTGTCTACATTCTTCTTCATTATTTACTGCTCCACTCTCATTCATTTAAAATGGATTTTTCAGAGTGCAATTTTCCCCCCAATTGTTCTTTTATTTGAGAGACAAATATTAATAGAATTCATAATCCTCAAGGAGGGCACTTTGAATGTTCCAACATGAAATTGACTTTAAAATTTGATTTGGGCAAGGGGCAAGAAGGCAACACCTTAAATCCCGAGACACCACAGAAATTTTGCATTAATTATTCTGCTTAATTTTCAGAGGAACTCAGACATAGGCAATGATGCCCCCATTTTACCAAGGAACTTAGATAGGTGTTCTTGTTTTGTTTATTGATCCAACATCAAGTCTACTGTCCAGACCTGGGTGGCAGGTTCAAAAACAGTGACAAAGATTCCATTACAGAGCAGGCTTTCTGAACTCTACTTCTACCTCAACTTGTGAAGCTTTGCTATTGACTCTGCTAACTCTAACCTAGCAGAACCTCAGCTGGAGTCTGTGTAAACAACATCTTTCAATAAAGTCTGTCAACTTCTGTGCAAAAGAGGAGACTGTTTTAAAAAGTATTCCCCACTTGGTTAATTTGTTTTTTGGAAAGTTTATTTTTCTCCCAACTTCCTACTTACTAATTAACATTCCTTTGGAGGATTGGATTCCATGACTCATGAAGCTCCCCAACATAGTATGAAGTTCAGATCCGTGTTAAGCTTCATTCTAGTTAACTTAGGAAAAAAGAGAACACAATCAGTGATGGACAAGCCAGTACTTCAGAATTATTTTTAAATATTGATAACATTCATGTGTGTGTATTTTGCCCAAACTTCAGAGTATTAGCATTTCACAAGCAACTGGGAACTTCAATGATATCATCTGAGGGCTTGAGGGCAGCTGAGTCCCAATTCCTACTTCATTTTGTTAGAAAAAAAGAATATCTCAGTGTCACACAAAGGAACACATGATTAAAGCAAAAGTAGGCAGGACGATTCTTTTTTTTGGAGGGTGGGGAAGAAAATGTTATAACTCATACTGGGCTAGCAAACACACCATGGCAGGAAGTTCCCTTGGGATCTATCCAAATGCAGGTACTGACCTGTGTCTTTTCTCTAATAGTTGCGGATTGACCCCACAGTCCTTTGCGACTAGCTGGTGTCAAAAGAACCAATGCCAAGAAAATGTAGGAAAGGGAGAAGGCGTGTTCCACTTCAGTCACTTAAGTACTAAGACTGAGTAAGGCCTGTGTGTAAAGAAAACCTGTACCCAGGGGGAGGATTAAAACACTTGCATGAATGTGTTCCTGGTTGGAGTTCTTCAGATTTACTCCATCTCTCTTTTTTAAGTTAACTTCTATTTATTTATTTATTTTTAAAAATCAAATCGTAATTTTTACTTATTCACACAGGGGTTATAAACACTAAAAGGCACGACGTGGGGAAGGGGATGACACTGGAGCGTGGGTGTTCAGGGGGAGTACAGATATCTTTCGGAACAGGGTATCAGCTGGGTGAAGGTTAAGGGACAGGTCACTGTGATTCTGCCTATGATTCACTTGTTCTTACCTAAGTTGGGATTATCCACCAAGGCTGCCTATTTACAAGTCCTATGACTACTCAGTCTGGTAAATTTCCACAAAAGCTGTTTACAATAGCTTATAGCCATCTGTTTCAATGTTTTTCCACAGAGACTCAAAACTTGGTGTTAGTATACATGTATGATAGGCCTATTGCTGATTTTAGGTCTATGGCTGATTTTAGGCCTTCAGTGTGTAAGCAGGGCTGCCCCTGACATCTCCTCCCTTCTCTAAGTATAGAAGGGCTGTGGTAATTGTAATCTTGCGAAGGTAGGGATAGAGGCCTGACCTCCAGTAATTGAACGGGACCTTGTAATGGCTCCGGTCCCTCTGTCCTTGTCCAGTGAGACATGAGGGCCATACCCATCCCGATGTCTTTTTCCTGGAGAGGGGATACTTTTGACATCAACCCCTATGCAGTCAGGCTTGTCCCTCAGGGAACCCAGAGAGATATTTTTAACTTTTATTGATATTCCTTTGCAGTGCTTAGCCTCGCAGCCTAAGCAAGAATTCAGATCGCCAGTCAGAGAGGGTTCTGGGTGGCCCCTCTTTTAGGTTGGGTGGAGATGGGTTTTGGGAACACCCTGGATAGAGTAACAACATCATATTGAGTCTCTTGGTCCTTCATAGCTAACTTATGATAATGTATCTGAATAGGTTTTGCTACCAAATTATTTATCTTTGTTTCACAAAGTTAGTCAGCCTATTTAAGGGCCAGGGACCAAAAGAAATAAGCAAAAATAATCCAATTAATGGTACCAAGATGGGAGGAAGTAGGGTTGACAACCATGGAGAGATTGAAAACCAATTCTTCTACCAGCTCTCCTCTCTCTCTCTCTCTCTCTCTCTCTCTCTCTCTCTCTCTCTCTCTCTTTTCTCAGGGCCTTCTCTGACCTTTTTCATGCTCTCTTTAACCATCCCTGTCTTGTCTATGTAAAGACATCATTCTTCTTTAAGAGCTGTACACAGTCAAGAGCTGTACACAGTCTTTTCTATTGTAAAAGAGTAAATCAAGTCCAATAAAGTCCTTTGTAATTTTTGGAGGTCTCTTCAGACAGTGAGACAAGGGATTTCTTGAGATTAATGATGTCAATCTCTAGCTGTTTGATGTTCTTGGCAATGGCCTGTTGTCGAAGGTCTGAGTAGTACAAGTTTGGAGGCCAGCATCTGGATTAGAACTTCTAACAGCAGACATCACGGGTGATTCATTTTTACTTGAGATACTGCCCGGGTTAGAGCACCTGGGAAGCCCTCTTCCTCTGGGTTTTGTGAGGTTGGGTACAGAGCTGCCACCTGGGATCTGCTTTGTGCTTGGTCCTAGACCAGAAGTCCTCGGATTTACTCTTAATGATCTGAGATAAAGAACATTAATTCGAAGTGGTTTAAATGAATCTTTGAAACAGGCTAACTGCATCTATATATATATATATATATATGGATGTATATATATATATATATATATATATATCCCTCCTGTGGATTCTAAATATTGTATAACACTGAAGCTTATGCCCAGTGGGATTATAACAAATATTTTTTGACTGAACTTGTCCAGTTGAAATTGTCCCTCTCCAGATTATTCCTCAGCAAGCTCAGTAAAATCCAGATGGACATTTCCAGTTGTTCAAGTGCTTTTGGGACACAAGTCTGTCTTACTTACCCCCCACCGTCATAATTTCAGAATTTTATCAGCCCCTTGCTTTTCTTTACCACTTTGGTTAATGTGTATCCTCAAATGTAAGTTATTTTTGCTGAATTTTGGATTTTATTAAGGTATATATTTCATAAATTTCACTTGGCCATATTTAGATTCTGATAGGAAATGTATCTCTACAATGTTTTATTAATAGAGAAGCAAAGAATGTAATGAGATGTTGGACTCAAAGCAATGAAGGGTAAGAAACAAAGGTAAGTTTATTAAAATTTTATGGAACATAATGGCCGTAGCGGGTCTTTAATAAGTGTTGTGTTCAAACACTAGTGGCTCTAGGGAGGACACTCCATGAGTCCAAATCAAAACAACGGCTGTAGTTTCATTTTGTTGCTGTGATAAAACTCTGATCAGAAGCAACTTAGGGTAGCTAAGGGCTTATTTCATCTTATGTTTCCAGGGTTTCCATCACGGAGGGAAGTCAAGGTAGGAATCATGGAAGAGTGCTGCTTGCCAGCTGACTTTCTTGCTCACTCACAGACTTATGCTTAATCAGCTTTCTTATATAGCCTGGGAGCATCTCCCCAGGAATGGTTCCTGCCCCCCAGCAGGCTGGGCTACCTTGCATCAAATAATAATTAAGAGTTTCTTACAGATATCCCCACAGGCTTATCCAGCAGTGTCTTGATTGATACTTTCCTCTCAGATTTCTTCAGGCTGCGATCAAGTTGGCAATTAAGGCTAACCAGGGCAACAATAAATGCAAAGCTGAGAAGAGCATGGATGATATGAAAATGAAAGAATAGTGGACCTGCAGTACACAGGGCACAGGGTTTTGTAACAGATAACCAGGCGTGTCTCTTACCATTGCTAGCAATCTACTAATTCTTGTATCTCTCTTAATAAGTTGCACAAGTGGATAAAAAACCTAGTCTACCTTGATGAGTCACAATTTTTAGTATTTTATATTTATTCACTCATTTATTCCTTATAAGCCTATGGGTTGACTGCTGTCATTCCCACCATTATATTGATACATCCTTCCTCTTCCTGGCTCTCCTTCTCTTCATATTAATTCGAGAGTCACCTTCACAGGGACACGTGACTAATGACTGTGACTCTGTATTTTATACCTTGAGGGAAAAAACACCAGGACCCAGAGGACGAAGCTGTATTCTGCTTTGGAGAAGCTCTGTGAGTTTATAGCTACATTACTCATGGACTGATCAGTTAAGAACCACTTTGAAAAACTTCTATTTAAAGAACTTGGTGTTTTTCATTGTAACCAGCATGTTCAGTGAGTTGGAGATAGTGGCATAACATAGACCACCATCTGAGCTGATCTTTCCATTAAGTTTATATATAATGAAACTAAAATAGTCCCATGATAAGTGGGGGGAAATGGCCATATTTTTGGGCAAATTCTCCTCATTTCTCAGATCACATGGATAACTCCAGTATTCATACACACACACACACACACACACACACACACACACACACACAGAGGCATACACACACACATCCTGATTTCAGATTATGAACTGGAGTCACAAGTAGTTGTGAGCTGCCATGTAGATTGTGGAAATTGAACCAAGGTCTCCTCTCAAGGGCAGCAAGTTATCCTACCACTCAGCCATCTCTCCAGTCCTATATTCCACATTCTTTAGAATGTCCATAATTCAGAAATTATGAAGGTATGTAGTTGAAAAGGGAGAGTGGTTAAGAATAGAAAAAAACAGAGACATGATTCAAGTATCGTCATGAACTTTTTGTTTAAGATTATTTGTAAACTTTCACATCTCAGGAAGTCACATGTTCTAGGATGTGTTGAGTTTTCAGTCAGTTTTTTTCCTGGCAGTCAGGAGACCACGTTGAAACTGCTTAACTCGCATGGCTGTTTGCATTCTTGGGGAGCAGACAAGATTGTATTCAGTCCCTTGTTTCTCTTCTTTCACACTTCTCTGTTCTTTCTACCAAGATGCTCAGTATATGGTTTGTTGTTTGTCTTATCTGAGTCTCAACTAACAATATTTTGGTAATGAGAAGAAACACAGTTTGGAGTTGTTTCGGCTCTCTGTGACGGTGTCTTTCTTGGTCACAACTCTTTCCCACTTTGATTTTGTGGCTCTTTCTTGGCTACCTTAAAGTTGTTATAAGGCCTTTGATAGCTCTAAGATATGATGCTCTGTTACTAATATTTGGTTTTGTGTTTGTGTGTGCTTGTCTGTGTGTGTGCTTGTGTATGTGTGTGCTTGTGTATGTGTGTGCTTGTGTATGTGTCTGAGTGTGTGTGTATGTGTGTGTATGCATGTTCTTGTGTTTAAGAAGACGCCGTATTCAGAAGAAGACAGAGGAAAAGGGAGAGAGGAAGAGAAATATTTCCTTCTCCCTCCCTTTTTAGTAATTCTAAAAGTAAAGTTAAAGAGAATGCAGTTGTGAACAGCAAGAGGTCCTTCTCCTGAGTGGCTGGTTCCGCCTTTACTGGATGTTGTTCCCCTGGACATTCTCTTTTTCTCTCATGTAGTATTCTATAACACAGTTAACTTCCTCTTTTTCCTGTGTGCTAGTCTCTTCTATAACATAGCCCATTTCCTCTCTCTCTCTCCCACATAGTATTTTCTCTCCTATATCATAGCTCTGGCTATTTTCCTGAATTGTGACATAGCTGCTTTTAAAGAAAACATTTCCTCCTTAACTTCAATGAAGAACTTTTTTTTTTGCTTTGCAACCTAATGGGAAAAACTGCTCCTTTCCTTTTCTCTCCTGCTAAGCACCCAGGGTGCCTTCCTGACTTCCCTCCTATTTACTCTCTTCCCTAGGTGGTCTCATCTTTCCCTATAGCTTTAACTGATGCCAAGAAGCTGATGACTCCACAGTTTGTATCTTTAGCTTTAAGAACGCTCATAGGCCAAAGACTTTTATTACAGCCCAGTTGATTGTTCTACTTGGCTAGCTGAAGGAATGTCAGCTGCAACCCCACCTGACAGAGTCCTCTTCTCCAACATCCTCAACCTCTACTAGTATCCTGATCTAGGACCACTACATAGAGCTCAAGGCAAACAAACAGCAGTTGTTCTTGGCTACATTTCTTCCTTGCTCCAAAAATCCATCATGAATTGACTCATGCTGTCTCATCTCTGCTGATCTATCCTTGTCCAGACCAATGCTATCTAGAGCCTTGAGCAATAAAATAGATTTCTGACTTCATTCTCACAATCTCTAGTTGCAGGTTTTGTTTTAAGGCTCAACTAGATTGTTATAATTTCCTCACAATGTTTAGAATTTCCCAATGTTTCGGCTTTGTTCTCAAAATAAAATTTGACCCATGCACATAGCCCTTGAAATTCAAGATCTAGTTTTTGATCTATTTTAAATTGTATTTATTCAATTTGTTGCCTGATAATCTCATCCCTGTATATAATGCATTCTGGTAACTCTTCCCCACTCTCTTTACCTCCAACTCCCCTGTCCCTAAATCCATTTCTCACATTCATGTCTTTGTTTCTTTTTGTGAACATGAGTTTAACCAGAGCCATATGAGTGCCTTTGGCCTTGGAACCCTTGGCTGGGCTCACTTGTGGGTACATAAATGAAGAAAATCATTACTATTCCTCAATGCAGTTCAGATATTTTTCCCTAAAAGCCCATATTCTTTCCAATAGTACACACCTTCATTCCCTTAGTACATATGTCCAGATCATTTTGTCTTCCAAGCATTTGACTTTATTATTTATTTTTATTCTTTATTCTTTCTCTTGATCTCACTTTTTTTTGTGACATGACTGACTCCTTCAGTCATTGAGCCCTCAAGCCCCATCTTCTGCAAGAAGGTTTTTTATGAGCACAGGTGGAAAGGACTTTGTTTCCCATTGTCAGTGTCCTATTGGTTATTGTCACTTCCTCAGTGTCCTTGCACCATCTAAAATACTTTTACAGTTTCATAGACAAGACATCTCTCCAGCCCCAACCCCCTGCTTCAACCTGCTTACAGTCTATCAAATGTGTAAACAAATTTGACACGAAATATATGCTCACAGAAGTGTACTGAGAATAAGTGAACGAAGGAATGAATCTGTATGCTTTGTATTTACAGAAGGATATTTGCTGCTGTGCAGAAGATTCCTTTTCTTCCTCAAAACGTGACATCAGAGCTCCCTTACACAATGGGCATTTTATGACTCGCCTAATTGTTCTCAACTCTTTGTGTATGGGCAAAGAACAGTTTTTGTTTGGATTTTGAAGGGTTCATTATACATTAGCAGGTGTTCATGACTGGGTGATGACAGAGGAGACACAGCTGAGACAGTGTCATGGAAACATCAGATTTCTGGTTTCATTGTATCTAGGGGAACTTTTATCCTCACAGATGATTTTCTTGTGTAACTCAGCTGGTTTATGCCACCTTTCTTGGCCTTGGTCTTAATGTCCATCAGTTATATTTTACATCTTGATACCAAAAGTAACACATCTCACATGTCCTGCCTATGACTATCTTTGGCCTTTGTAGTCCTTGAAACATGTTGCTCCATGTGCTGCCATGAGTAAACATAATGGTGTTTATCTTTGGCTTAGAACAGTTTCTGTACAACTTGCAAGCATGCTCTCCACAATGTTTATAATAGGTGTAAGGACCATCAGTATTGTAATAGATCTGGTCCTCATTGGATACCTATGAAGAAAATTAGAGAAACTATGGATAGGATATAGATCAGTGCTGGTCCAGATAATATCTGTAATTAGATATAGTGTGATGACAGTTAGTATACCTGTGTTAATCTCCAATGATGTCTTCATGTCATAATATGACTTCTCTCAATATAAACATCATTTAATCAAGCTTAGATAGGATCATTGCCTTCACAAAGCTACAATCCAAAGTTTAGTAAGGTTCTTGGCACGCGGGGAAGGCAGATTACATGTTAGCTGAATGAGCAGAATCATAGGTGCTTACTTTTTGCCTTTCACTAAGAAGCCTCTCCTTAATAGAACTCCTTAATAGAATTCTGTCCACAGGGAACAGGGGATATTAAGATAAATCCCACCATGGTTTTGTGAGTCAGCAAAAGTATTTTCTCAAAAAACATTAACTTCTCTCTTAATCAACAGCATGTGCTTCCCTCCGTGGAACAAAATGTAAACTTGAAAATAAAGTTTTCCAAGTGTACATGGGCAGTTTCTATGTATAAGCTAAGTTACAGGAATGTGCAGAATCTGGAAGTGGAGTAGATGTTAATCTGCACCTGAAGCCTAAGCCCCATGCACTAATATTTGCCTACTGTTATCTCAGAACAAGCACTACTCCTATAGAATTGCTGTATCTGACATGGCTTGAGCATTTCCAAAGTGTCTTATGGGACATTGCATGGTTGGCTTCCAAGTCTCTGGGTTTTAGTTTCTTGAAGTATGCTTGATAGTAATGAGGCAGGAAGGGGTCCAGCCTAAGTTTCAGTGGCTCCTTCAGAATAAAACTTCAGAAACTTTGAGTTCGTCTCCCTTTCCCCTTCCCCACTCCCTCTCGCTACTCCTCTTCCTTTTCGTTTGTTCTTCTTTTTTCCATCTCCTTTTCTTTCTCCTTTTCCTCGACATCTTCCTTCTTTTCTCTTTTACCTTCTCATTTCTCATTTTTTGCTCTTCATCAACTGTTTAGGATCTATATGCATAACATATATAAATCTAAATGTTATAACTACTCTGTATTTGCATATGAAGAAATACAGGAGAGTAAAGAAAAAAAGTAAGAAAAAAAATAAGTAAAAAAATGGCAGAAATACAGAAACATGGATTCTTACCAAATACTTGTTCCATTAAATGCCAATCTCTTACCTTGAAAACAATGGCATCAGATAAATGTTTATTAAAACAAACATTTAAAAACAAAGCTAAAGGAACTGAGATAATCATTCAAGGTTGTAAAGTTTATAAACAACTGACTCAACATTTGAATTCAAACTTGTCACATTCAAATGAAACAACTTACATTGCATACTGTCTTTGATTATTTTGTGTGGAAACTTAAACTCTATTTATTTCCAAAATATGGTCATTTATTGAGTAGGGCATCTTTGTCATGCCTTGATGTCCTGTAGCAAGTAGAAAGGTCAGCAATACCAGAGAGACTATTTTTTCAATATTTTATGATGATTATGGATAGAATGTTTTTGTCCCTCAAACCCTCTACAGTCATGTATAGTACAGTGCATGTACAGTATGACGGTGTTTGAAGATGAACCATTATGAAGACAATAAAGATTTGATGTAGGTACGAGAACAATACCATTGGGATTGAATTAATATTTTGTAGGAAAGCTTTTCTTCCCTCACACAGTCTCCTCCCCTTCTTTTTTTTTCTTTTCTTCTCCTTTTCCTCCATCCCTTTCTCCTTCTAGCTGTATAAAGAAGATGCCATGGGATCACATACTGAGGCTGATGCCTTAGGATGAAGCAGGTTAGTGAAGTTTCATCTGTGTGGACAAGAAAGGAAGGAGATCAAGAAGAAACTAATGTGCCCAGTGGGAGCCAAGGAGACCTTGCAGTCTTCAAGACAGAAGTGCTGGTCCCCTTTTCTCTAGAAAAGGCACAGTGTGAGGGTACACACAGGCATGTGGAGGCATACCTTTTAGGGTTACTTTACTGGATTCTTATGCTTCTGCCCTTCCAACCCTTATTCCACCCTAATCTCGTCCAACCCCCAACACTAGGTAGGAGAGAAAGAAGATTAGTGGGAAAGGGGGCCTAGACCTCTTTAGACTACTTCCTGCTGAATATGGGTGTCAAGTTCCTTGGGGCAATGTTAACATTTGTCCTCAGAATATCCAATCGCTTCTATTCTCTTTGCTCATGACCACTTGACAAACCACAGTAGCAGGAACCAGCAACAGCAGAGGGGAGCATCACCTCCTCTGAGCAAGGACTGTGACTCTTGGGCCTCTGGAATTTATACCCTCTGAAATGGTTGCAGAATCACACACTTCTCACATTCACAGAAACTATATGCAACTGGCAAAAGCCTGCTCCTAATAGAATGAGAAGCAAATCATCGTCACCAGCTGTGAAGCAGCCTCTTATCCTGTACCTGGGATTAAAACAAAAACAGGATCATGTAACATAACTGAGTTTTTTTAAGAAACCCAAATTCTCACTACAAGCATGCTTGTGGAGATCAGAACTAAATGCCACATTTCTATAGCTTTCCACATTGGTTTTTGAGACAGGGTCTCTCACTGACCCTGAAGCTAGCCACTTCAGCTAGACTGGCTAGCCAGCGATCCCTGAAAATTGCCTCTCTGTGCTCCTCAGCAGCACTGGGGATTCTGCTCTGTCCAGATTTTGAATGGATGGTAAAGATATCAGCTATAGTCCTAATGCACTGAATCCTCTCCTCTGTCACTATTGCATTGTCTTACATTGCAGTAGTTTCCTGAGAGAGTCCTCTCTAAGTATATCATTCTACTGCTTAATACAGGAGCTGTCAACAGAAGCCATTGGCTTTCAGTAAACAGCAGCAACATGCAGTGGACAAGAAAAATAGTCTGTACCCTTAATGTGTTTGGGTCTTCCCCGCAAAATCTTCTCATTGCTATTTCTACTTGATTCAAGATAGTATCCTACTAAAAAAGCATGCTTATATTCTACCAATACTAGGTAGAAACAAACATTTGGTGGTCTTCATTCTTCCCTCATTTTTATCAAGTTTCCACACCAGAATCACCCTTAAGCCAAGCTTTCACAACTCAGTTCATTCTGATCTTGCAGTCTACATGAACAGTAACTGTCCAAGGCTCACAAACAGTATTCTCCTTTATCTTCATGGACAATAAGCAACAACTGTCTTAGTGACTAGCCTTGTGGGTACCATTTGGACAGATACATTCAAAAGGTACCATGGGACACCCAAGAAGGCATAACTCTGGGCATCTGAATTCTGCTGTAAATAGAAGACCTTTGCTCATGGGTCTTTCAGATCTCAAGATTCTGCATCATAGTTGATTAACATAAATTTTTTAACTAATAAGGAATGTCCATTAAAACAATGATATATATCCAGAAGCAGTTCTATCACATATTACTTAGAATGGTCTTTTACTGTAATGCTTTTGGTCAAGCTGTAATTACCCCAGTTTCTTATTCTATGTAATGGATGCCTGTAAGTGGAAATATTCTAGAATGTTGGTCATCTTTACCATTATCTGGTCCTGAATTTTCTTCAGATTGATGCCTTCTGTCACTTTGACCTCTTCTGGCATAGACTTCAGGTCCTGAAATGCTAATTTTCTTCACAGCATCTGATGGAATGCCAGGCACATACCATCCCCTCAATAACCAGCTGTTGGTAGTTTGTACAATCGAAGCTGGATCCAATTCAATGTCTGGAGTTTTTAGTTTAACTGTCTGATTCAGTAATGTGCCAAGGCAATTTTATATCATAGATGAAGCTGATTTGTAGAGGGAGAGGGAGCTCTGATTATTGAATGCCCGCCAAATGGCAAGCCCAGAACAGAGGTTTGGTATGCAGGAGAAATCAAACCCCCTCTTCTCAGAAAGTTTGAAAACAGCAGCTGAGTGATTCTGAGGAAAATTTCCAGGTTACTAGTTGATGTAAGATGAAGACTGAAACCAAATGTGCCCGAGGTTGAAACTGCTGCTCAGCAAACTCTGTGAGCAAATTATCCAGTGAATCCTCAGGTCTTTAAAACCTTGGGGAGAGAGGCTAGAGACAAGACTTTTGGATCACTGTGTGAGTTGGGAATTCAGTTCTGAAGATAGAACACATAGTTTCCATTCAGGTAATCATTGAGAAATACTTTATCAAATCTCTTGCTATCTGAGTCTTAACAACGAGACAGCATCCTCCATTCATGCTTATAAAATTGCCAACAGGTTCACCTGTCTTCATTTTGTAGAACTGAAATCTGATGGTTCACCTAGTTGCTGAACCCCTTTTCATTTAAACAGGCGTCTTTGATTCTTAAACTCAAGACATTTTCTTTTAAAATTAATGGTTTTGGACTAGTGAAATGTCTCAGTAGAGAAAAGTGCTTACTGCTCTTCTAGAGGAACTTGGTTTGATTTCCAGCACCCATTTCAGGCAGCTCACAATTCCCTGTAACTCCAGTTCCAAGATTCAATGTACTCTTCTGGCCTCCATGAGTGCCTACACTCATGTGGAGAGCAAAAATACATAGAGGAGGACATACATACACATAAATAATAAATAGTAACTAACTAAATGACTCAAAGCAACATTAAAATATTGTCATGTTAAGTTTTTAATCATCTACACATACATTTGTATAAAAAGGGATGTTATTCTGTAAGTAATATTATCAGAAAGGCTGTACATCTCTATTTTATCCAACATCTTCCAACTTCCTCTATGTATTTAAATAACTACTGTGTTTTACAATTTTATTCATTCACTCAGTATGGAAAATAAGGGTTTGATTTTCAGGTCATCTTCCTTTGAATCTACCAAAAGCTCTCTTTCAATCTTCTACTTATTATAAAAATATATATTTAAGATATTGAATTTCCATTATAGACATGTACTATATAATATTTGGCATCATCTCTTACTATTAGTTTGCCACAGCCATGTAAATATATTGACTGTTGGCCCATTTAATTAGCTATGATGAAGTTATTTTTGAGTGCAATATTTTATGGGCTCATTTGTTCACTTAGTCTTCATTATATATTTTCATTCATGTACCCCAAAGTTTCTCCCAAAACTATTAACAGTCTTTGAGTTCACTTATTCTATAAGATGTTATGTGATCTAAAAATGTCTGACTTATTCCTCTCTGCTCTGATGAATAATTACTTATTCATTTTCCTTTGACTATTATCCTAGGATTCACTATTTCTTGTTTACACTGTATGTTCTTTTGTTCTTAGAGGCATTGTACCACTAAGCCTTTCATTGCTTGCTTTTGGTTTGTACATTCTAACATTCTTCATATCTTCATTCTCACTTATCTAAAAATGTCTTGATTCTACTTTTATGTTAGGAAATATGGTCACTTGATATCGGGACTGGGTATAAAATACTAGCTCAAAAATATTTCTCTTTTAGAATTTGAAAAATAATGTCTTCATTGTCTTGAAGGGATGGGAGTAACTTGAAGGGATGGGAGATTTGTGTAAATACATTTGCCAAAACATCCTGATTTTTATCATTAGGATCTGAACAGCCTATTGTATATAAAATATAACTCAGTAAAAAAGTAAAATGAAAATATCATAGGAGCCATATTAGCTTTAAGGCCATTTCAATCACAGGACAGGAGGTCAAAGATTTGAGTAGAATCTGAGTTGTTTTAAAAGTCTGTCTTATTACACAACTCTCCTTTGGGTAGAACATTGGTTCCCTTTCTTTGGGAAGCTATTAAGATTTAAGGCACATGATAGATGGCAGTTGTCTTGGGTGTGTATCAGCCATTTGAGCTCAATTCAGCTTTTGTTTTCTTCACTTCTTCTTAAATATCAAGCTTTGATCTTTGATATGCATTAGCCTGGGTAATGTGAGGAAAATTTTTGTTATTTTATCTATTTATGTGGCTTAACTAAAGCCATCAGCAGTTTGCTATGCCTCTTGGGCCACATTCTGCTCTTTTTCCATCTCTTGTGTCAAATGATATCATTGCTCAAATAACAGAATCCTCCACCCAAGTCCTTCTGCAAACCCTTGGAAGTCCTTCAGGAGAAGTCAAAGTAGGAAAGAGAGTACCTATTAGCTCTGAATCTCAGGGCTTGTCTGCCCATGACCTCACAGTCATGTCTATGTCACTAAAACTCTGTCCCTTGATGCTCTTAACTGACTCAGGGAATAGCCAGCTGTCCCTATTTGGTTTACTCATCCCCGTCTCCCAGGAATGTCAAATGGGAGTACAAATACATGAAGTTGAGCCAGTTCAATTATATCAGCTTTGGGGCAGGAGACAAAGACTCATCCCCTGTTTCTGTGGTGAGCTCTAGGCAGCAGTCATGAGTCTTGAATCTAGCAACAGCCCCTGCTGTCTCTCATAGCATAGACATACTGTGACATTTGAGATAATATGCCAGAATTACCATGGCACCCAAGTCTCTCCACTTCTCAAAATGCAATTTTCAAGCTTTCTAAGCTCAGAAATATATTACTTCCTATCCATCTATGATCTAACATTTGGAGGAAGGAGTAGAGAACACCTGTAATGTGACATTTGCTCCCCTCCCCACCCCTTAGCACAGCAGAAGGTGCCCTCCTCTGTCTTCCTGAGGCTACCAAATTGAGATGAAAATGTGGAAAGCTCTGGGGCCAGAACTACATACATATTTGAAGAACAGTTCTCTTTTCATGTTATGTTTGAAGGAAGTTATTTCTTTTCATGCTCCTTCCATCCTTTCAATTAGTTTATTTTCTGTGGAATGCTAGAAAGTCACTCCTGTAGCATATATTAAAATGTGTCCCTGACATTTTAAGAATAATTTTCAATAGTGGCTGTAACTTCCTGTCACTCTGGGTAGTATGGTGGAAAATATGTAAATTGGGAAAAACCCAAGTGAATGGTTTTCAGTGTTTAAAATTTTGTTTTATACCAATGTAGATTTGGCAATATTTATTAGTTCAACAGTGTGTAGACTAACCAGTTATTTTAATACAAGTTTAATAATGATGATGATAATCATTAAAATTAGATAAATGAATTAGATCCTACTATGGTTTTATTATTTTGTTTTAAATTTTTAAAAATTTCAAAAGCTATAAATTATTGTGCTTCCCACTTTTTAGAAATCAGCGTTAGAGAACAAAAATGGAATAATCTGTCTTGCCTAGTCCTAAAAGCAGAGGTTTCGATCCAGATTCAACTCGCTCTAATTTTAACTTTAAAATAAAAATTGTTCAGGAGGAGGCAGCTGCTCCCTGTGCCCACTCCCTTGCTTCACCTAGCTTTCAGCCATCAACTCCCCATATCTGGAATGCTACATTTAGGTCACACTGTGTGTGATTCTGTTGATTGACCAGGAATACTGCAGTAAGCTTGCCCACTTCCTGGATGTGCTAACAATAAATAAATAAATAAATAAATAAATAAATAAATACAAGACAACAGGGCAGTTGTAACACTGTCCTCACACACATGGTCTATGCTGTTATAGAGTTCTCCAGGAGCCCTTTATTGTCTACCTTTATTTCTTATTTTATTTTCTCAAAGAAGAAATAGGAATAAAAAGAAGAGCCTTTTTTTTTTTAGAAAGAAATTCTGAAAGCTCCAAGGAATGAAGAGTTGTGATGTGGACACAGGCTGGGAGCCCTTCAGTTTTACTCATCACAGCATAGTGAACTTACTCACAAAAGGGCAGGAGTACCTATGCACGGAGAAGTACAGGGTAGCTGTGGAGGGCAGGTAGGATGGTGAAAGAGGCAGAAGAGGAGTCTAGGATGCATGCCACAGGAAGGATTGAACAGGAAGAGACAATAATGAAGCCGTTATGGAGGAAAGGAAGACCTGAGCACATAGGAAAGTGTCACTACAAAGTGCTTTTCTCCACAGTGTTTTCAGTCATTAACACTAAAACACAGAAGAATTGGAGAACACATTGTTTGTGTATCATATACTATAGGTTTCTGGGGCTAGAGAGATAGCTCTGTGGTTAAGAACATATAGTTATTGTTCTTGTGGAGAATTGGAGTTCAATTCCTAGCACTCAGATTAGGCAGCACACAACCACTTGTATTTCCAGACCACAGATTTTGACATCTCAAATAAATAGTATTTGCAATAGAGTTGACAACTTGACAGTATAGCATCACCTGAGAGATAAGCTTCTGAGCATATTTTAAGGGGTTTATCTTGACTACATTAACTGAGGTGGGAAGACCTGGCCACTCTGTGTGGCACATACTCTGACTGGGATTCTCAACTTTAGAAATGAATGGTGGATAAATGAATAAGTATAGTCTTTCATTGCTTTCTGCTTCTTGGACTAAGGAAGTGGTATGACCATAGCACTTGCCTCTGACTTTGCAGCAATGACGGCTAGTCACTTGGAACTCGAAGCTGAAATGATCCCATTCTTCTATACTTTTATTATCTGAGAGGTCAGGGTAGTTACTATAACAAGTGAAAAGAACTAAGACAGACTTCAGTCTTCCTGGTATTCTTCACAGGAAGAGTAATTAGTTCTCGTTTTACAGATGATGAAACAGAAGCACAAGGCAGCTTAAGGTATTTAAAGCTGACAGAAGATGGACACCTGAATGTAGAAGAAAAACATACTTGGACAGTATAATTCCCCTTAGCTACTTCTATTTTATAGAACGGTGGGTGTTATATAGAGAGACCTTTGAAAAATGATCTCTGCCCCTGACCAGGGTTAAAGTTTCTGTATCTTTGATGAAGTCTTTTTTCCACACACACCAACTCTGAAGCACTATGGGGGCAGAGTTTCTGACCATCTGGAAGTCACTATCATTCAGAGACCAGTGTTTCCTGTTGGCATTTGCATTGACTTCCCCATTATCTCTTTCAGCACTTTGAACTACAGGCGCTGTGTAACACACATGGGCAGTGAGCCAGGAAGGGACCCCGACATCTCACTGCTGTTGAAGACTTTAAACTCTGCCAGCCTTAAACAAAAGCAAAAGCTCTACAATGTATCTGCCTCTGTCAATCAATAAAGACTGATTGGCTGACTCATAATGGTCCTCCAAAAATGTTCATGTCTCGATCCACAGAATCTGTACCTTGTGCCACATGGTGAGAGGGCCTTGAGAAATGTGATTAAAGATCTCAAGAGAGGCTAATCCAGCTGAGCTCAAAGGAATCATAAGGGTCCTTATAGAAAGACAGAAGAAGAATCTGGCAGTGAAGAGATGCAGAAGCAGACGAGGAGGCTGGAGTGACAAGTACTGAAGTGGGAGGCAGAAGGGACTGTGTGCTAGGCAGTAGAAATGGCTTATGGAAGTTGGTCACGTCATGGGCATAGCTTAGTGCCTGGAGACTTCAGAAGGAGCCCGATCCTGTGACCCACTTGAGATTTCTGACCTCCCTACTGTGAAAGAGTAAATGTCTATCTCACTCATAATAATTGGCCTTAGAAGTAGGAAGAACTGAAGGCACCAGCTAACAGTTTCATCTGCATGGTCTCAGGGTAGCTCTGTGCATTGATATTCCAGCCAGAAATTGAGTGCCAAGAATAGAAGTTTTAAAGTAGAAGTGTCCTGAATTTGAATCCTGGCAGGGTCGCTTACCGGCTTCATGGCTGTGGCACATTCTCTTCTATGGTTCTTAAATTATTCATGTGTAGTTTGGAGCTTGCACCCGCTCTCTTCCAACACTCCAGCGATTGTGTCAGACGGCACATCAAATGATCTGAATTCTGGCCTTTGAATTATGCATTTGTTTTATTCTCATCCTATTACCCCCCCCTTCTGTCATTCAGGAAGCATTTCTTTCTAGATGATCCTAGCCAGTCACCAGTATTTTTGCTAAATTTCTAGACGGTGTGGTTTCTTTGTTTGCTAAGTTGAAAGTAGTTCTTGGTTTAAGATTTTGTAAAGATAAGAGAGTTGGTGGAAGAAAATATACCCTTTTAATGAATTCACCTCTTATACATGATGAAACACAATGTACAACCCTCCATTTCCCCTTTTCAGGATCCTTGCTGCTCTGCGCTGAGCAAGTTGTAGCCTTAACAATGGTAGTTATTACCTTTCTTGTATCTTGACCTTGGGGTGGTGGTTGACTGGTTAACTACAAAGCTGTGTATCCCTAAACGGACTTTTTGGTATCCATGCCATGATGTTTCTCTGAAGTTTGTGGAAAGTGACACCTGTACTTTGCAGACATTTCTTCTATCTACTTACACATTCTGCCCTCTGTGATGATCTCTGGTGGTTCCTGCTTCCTTCTTCCATGGAGGAAGTTTTATTTGCATTTTTACTTGTAAGACAGAAAAATTAAAACTTTAGGGGCCAGCCATGTCTCCTGTATTTCATTTACTAAAACCCCTAGGCATGTATCCCACAACCTTTCCTGGTGTCTCCATCACAGGTGTTCCCTGTAGACAACCTAGTCCAGTCAAACTGACTTCTGCCTAAGACATAGATAATGAACTCGTTTGGTTCTGTGGATGTTCTGTCAAACAGTTTTCTTTCTCATACATACAAGAAGAGTTAGGTTCTGATAACTAACACTGGTCTTTCTCAAATCCAGAACAACTGTGAGCTAAATCCTGAAGGCAGATTCAGCATGATGAAGCATTCTACCATTTTTAAGGTTAATTAAATTATCCCTTGTGACTCTGAGGACAAGCTAGCAAATATAGGCTTTTGTAGCATAGGCTGGGTATTTAAATATCACAAATGAACAATTAAATATGCTATTTTTTCATGCATGTCCTGCGTATTTCCAATACCGTGAGTTAGAAGAATGATACTTTTATCATTTAAAAGTTGTTGTATCCAAGTCACCTGAAAGGAATGATAGGATAAGATAGTGCTGTTTCTTTCTCTTTTACCTCATTCATGTATTTGTTTAAGTCTTGCCTGGTCTCTGGAGTAGTAGCCATTTTAACGTTGTCTTTACTTGCACACCTCCAAGGCACTTAGGTGTAGGCACATCTTCAAGAACAGAGGGTCATATACATAGGAAGCATTTATCTTGAGGCTGAGAACTAAACATCAAGAAAGTGGATGTTCACAATGAGAACTTGTGTTAGTGTCATCACAGAACACCGGCTGCAAGTAAAAGATGCACTCCTTTAATAACTGTGGGTATGCTGTATGGATATGTACATGAATATGTATATGTACATATACAAGTGCATTTGTATTGTGAGCATGTATGCATGTGTATGTTCATGTGTGCACCTGTGCATATGTATGCATGTGTTGGTGTATATGTACATGTGTACATGTTGTATACATGCATGAGTGTGTGTATGTGTGTGTGTGTGTGCATATGTGAATTTTTTAAAAGTATTTGTTTTATTTATGTGACTAAACTGTCACTCTCTTCAGTCACACTAGAAGAGGGCATCAGATCCCATTACAGATGGTTGTGAGCCACCATGCGGTTGCTGGGAATTGAACTCAGGACCTCTGGAACAGCAGTCAGAGCTCTTAACCATTGAGCCATCTCTCCAGCCCCCATATGTGAATGTTTTAAGGAAACTTCTAACACATAGAGCTCTGGGTTAAGAGTTAACCACTAAGATTTACCAATTATATCTTCCAGGATATTAAAATCCAGCTGAACAGATATTAATTAGGAATATGGAATCACTGTGCTTACTTAGCAAATAATACTAAAGTCAGTATTTCTTTTTAAAATAACGAGAGGTTGCAGGTATATATGACTTTGGAAAGACAAAATTCTGCATATGAAAAATTACCATTGCATAAAAACTACAGTGGATGAAGACACAATGAAGCATCACTCTGCTTTTGTGATTTTATTAGTTATTTTATGGGATGAGAGTTCACACCCAAGTTGTCATGTTACTAACTGCCCAGGGTTTACTGGTACAGTGCCATGAGGTTTGGAGTGCACTTCCAGTTGCAGGTGAAAAAAAAGGAAAATAGTTTTAAGGGAGGCCCAGACAAGAGATGGATTAAAAACATAGTTGGGTAAGCATTTGGAGACACAGATAAAACAGTTTCAAATAGCAAGCCCCAGGCAAGTGCCCTGCATTCAGTGCTGAGATCACAGGAAACCCCTGTCAGGGCAGGCGCTTTTAGAAACCATCTAAGGGCAAGGAGCAAGAACATGAAGCAGGGCAAATGAAGGTAGGTGTGTGCACAGTTAACTATATCTATTCCCTCATGAAAAAGAAGTTCATTCTTGCCCTCTAAGTAGATATGTGAGATGGGTTTAAAGATGAAAGCAAAACAAGTTTATTGTAGTTGCTGGGGCTTCTCTCTTGCGTTTCATGCAACTGAAAGGAAGAAAGGAAGGATGATGACAGGCAAAGAGCAAAGGAGTCCTTTTAACACCTATAGGGCTAAAATGGAAGACTTAGAGTCATCATCAAGTAGGTCTCCTGACACTGATGGCCATCACTAGGTGGATTCACCCACTTGAGGCTATGTAATGCCAAACCCTTCTTTCCTCCCTACAACAGGACCTCTCTAGAGATGCAGAACATAACATGTAGTTCTCTAAGGGACTCTTTCCTATACATAGATTCATCTCTCAGATTCTTCTTTATAAACCATCATGAACCACAAAGCATCAAAGATATAATTTCTTATAGTTAAAGAGTTCAGAAATCAGGTTGATAATAGGACTGAGTTTCCTGCAAAAGCTCTAGAAGAGGATGGTTCTTTGTTTAATTTAGCCTCTGGTGGTTCCATGCATTTCTTATCTTGTAGCTACATTGGCTCCATCTCTGTCTCGACCTTCACATAAGATAACTGCTATTGAATACAGGGTCCTCTTTAAACCCAGGATGGTGTCATTATGAAATTACTTGGGTAAAACCCATTTTCTAAATAAGATCATACTCACAGATTGTAGGTATTAGAACTTATACTTATCGCTTTAGGAGTCATTCTTTGTGATGATTACATTTAATTGTCACAGTGTAGAAAGAGAGTCTCAGTGAGGGACTTTCTAGAGCAGATTAGTCTGTGGGCACACCTAGGGAATTGTCTCGATTAGATTAATGGGTGTAGGAAGACTCAGCCTGAAAATGGGTCAGAACTGCGTAAGAGTAGAGGGCATGCACTGAGCAGTAAGTATGCATACACACATTCAATCTTGTCTTTTGTGTATAGATGTGCCTAGCTAACTTGACTTCCCTGAAATGACAGACTGATTACATGAGATTGTAAGTCAAGTAAAACCCTTTGTCTTCTAAGTTGCTTTTCACTGAGGTGTTTATCACAGAAACACAAATACAGCTAGATACTTCTTAACACACTACACTGTATAGCCTCTAAACTCATTATCAAGGTATGCCTCTCTTGTTCCCAATGTGAATAATGCTATTTAAAGTAAACAAGATAGAGTCAATGACATGACTAAAGGGATATGTTCACTAAAAGCCAAAGTTAGGAAAGTGACCATTGTTCTCTTGATAGGACAACAATGTAATTGTGACTTGACAGGTCAGGCACCTTTGCAGACTGTTTTTCAGATGTTATTCAATTCAGTTCTCCCTCAACCTACAGAGTAAAGACTTTTCCTTATTGTTTCAGAGATGAGGGAGCTGAAGCACAGGATGCTGGGAAGTTTGCCGGAGCTTAACACAAGTCATTGGTCACCTGGGATTCTCTGAAAGAAGGCTGGTGGTGGAGATCTTTCTTAGCTCCGGGCACACTGTGCCACTTGATATTCTTCTCCTCGGCATCCTATGGGATCCAAGACTGGCAGGCAGTGATGGATGGTGCTCTCTCTACATGTTCAATAGAAAAATGTTTGAGTAAGTCATGTGTTCCATTCATATGCCATTCAACAGCAGCTTAATGTCTTGAAAACATTTCATGATACTTTGAAATATCCATAAGGTAATGTTGAATAAAAATCAAATAATTTAAGAATAAATAAAGTTTTTAAAAGTAAATCAGATAGAGTGTATTATAATGTTAATGCTGGAATATTTTCCCTTCTCTTTTTTCTTTTTTTTTATAGTTTTCAAATTATCTGTAATAGGTCCATATTGCCTTCATGGCAAGGTGGAATCAAGACTGCTATTAATTTAGGACAAAAAAATTGAGAAATAAACAATCAAAAATCTTACCCTCAAGCCTGTAGAGGAATATAATAATGAGAATATCAAATTCTAAAGCATGTTGATTAGAAAGGACCACATATGGACATCAGCAGTGGTGAATACTTGTGAGTAAGAGAGACAAAGGCAAATGGCAGAGGCCTCCCTGTCATGAGGCTGCCATTGCTTTCTGCATCAAGTGCTGAGTAGGATTCTGAGAGATCCAAACATTGACTTAGCATCTGGTGGGATAAGTATTTTATTAATTCATCGTACTCACTCAGTATTATATGTTCTGAAGGGAGCTGGGTAAGGGTCTGACTTCTCTAGCCATTGAGGAACATCATGTCAGACCAGGCAGAGGCTTTGGACAGGCTTCCCTTTGTTCCCTCCAAATTGTAGAGCAACATCTCTTAGCCTTCCTTAAAGCAGGCTTTAGCATGGTGTTTAGTCCAAAGCACATTAGCATCATGCTTCCGAAGGAAGTGGGGTTGATTCCAGCCACCACAAGTGAAAAGTCTTCTATGGAGATACATGTAGACAAGAACTAGACTGAGGTGCAGAAGTCTAAGGAGCCTTTAGATGCCAAGGCTATCCAAGGACCAATTACTGTCTTTGTTTTTTTCTACCTGAATGATGTAATTCATTTTTTCATGGTGACCCCACTTCATATGTCATATATGCTTCAACTTCCCCTTAAAGTCAGAAGGCCCTTCTTGCCCTTTATTTTTGTCTTTTCATCCTAGGTAATTCATCATTTTGGCATGTACCCTTTAATATGTCACCTGCTATGGCTTTGGGCAGCAGCTTCCTTTGACAACGCTGCCTTTACTCAATAGCAGGACACCTGCCAGCTCATGGATTGGCTGCCTTGACAATCTATGTGTCTTTTGTCTGGTTCAGTTCTTATGGATACGGGGAGTAAAGAATTTCCTAAAATTGGGTGGTTGTCATAGCAGGGACTGTGGAAAATGGATATTCCACATGGTTTGTGTAATAAGGAGTCTACTTTTCTTATGAAATAGGTTTTATATGACAAACGGTAAGAAATAAAAGATCCCATGATCAACTGTACAACATAGAACTTCATTTCTAAGTGAAATGCAGAAAAAGGTGGCCAAACTGGTAAAAAGATAAAGAGGTCTAGTGATTTCTCCACCTACCCCAGATCTATTTTGGAATACTTTATTTGAGGCTAAGATTTAAGTAAAAGGCAAGAGTTTTACATATATATATAACTTCCTAGTCAAATTTTGATCCCAACGATTATTCCATTACTGATCCATCATTTGTTGTGAGTTAAGCTGTCCTGAGACCACCTCATAGACATTCCTACAACAAATATATTTATTGCTGACTTTGTTGCATTAGGGACGTGCCCAGATCATGCAGCCCTGAGGCTTACATATCTTTGTTTTTTACGCATAAAATCTGTATTCTGATAGTCACAGTTCAGTTATCAAGAGACAGAGCAACGGAAACCAAAAGCATAAGGAGAGTACATGTAGGGACTGTTTTAGTTACGGTTTCCATTGCTACTACAAAGAACTATGTCCAAAAAGAAAATTGGGAAGGAGAGGGTTTATTTGGTTTACACTTCATATTTCTATTCATAATTGAAGGAAATCAGGACAGGAACTCACACAAGTGAGGAACCTAGAGGCAGGAGTTGATGCAAAAGTCATGACTGGGTACTGCTTACAGGCCTGCTCCTCGTGGCTACTCAGCTTGCTTTCTTATAAAACTCAGGACCACCAGTTCAGGGACAATACCACCCACAATGGACTGGGCACCCCAATACATTACTAATTAAGAAAATTCCTTATAGCTGTATCTTTTGGAGGTGCTTTCTCCAATGACATTCTCTCCTTTCAGATAACTCTAGTTTGTGTCAAGTTGACAAAAAACTAGCCAGTACAACAACTTTCCTGGAACTATGGACCAGGTCTTTTTCCGATTTTAGCAGGTATTGGGGCTGTGTGCTCCGTTTTAAAGTCAGAATGTTGCCTCTACCATGGTGTCAGGTGTGCTAAGGTCTGGGAGTTCGTTACAATTGTCTATCCTGTGAGGTTGACTGAGAAATTGTAAATCTGTTGTGTGAGAAAACTTTTCTCCCTGGCAAAAAGCTTTCAGCTGTCTATTGTACCAGTATGGGACTCCTGGATGAATTCCAGTTTTATGGGATCCACTTTTCAATAGTCCAGTAGTCAAAGTGAGGGACACTAACATCTCTTCAGATACTTCCTTGTTCTGGATAGACACAATTCACTACTCCTTGTTTAGCACTTCAATTGTGAGGTGGAATATGTTAAAGCCTGAAACAAATATGAAAAATGCAGGTAGGAGCCAAGTGACCTCTTGAATTTTAGTAATTTTCAGAAGAGATGGCTCAAGCAAAATCTATGTTTTTTCGGGCAGGGTCTAATCATAAAACATAAGTTGGCTTCAAACTTATGATCTTCTTGCTTATCAGGTAAGCATTGGGATTATAAGCAAATGCTATTTTTTCATGACTTACTTCAACTCAATTCTGACAACCACCCTTCTTGTTTCTGAATAATATTCTTGAAGATATCATTGATCAACCACCTATGATTTATTCTTTACTCTGTCTCATCATCAGGATCTGATGTATCCAGTTTGGTCTGATTTGATGCCATGTTGGGCAGGTGTTGACTGATGTCAAGGAATTAGTGCTTTAAATAGATTAAAGCCCATTTTGAGCAACTAAAACTATAGAGGGAGTGTCCCTGAAGTCAGGTATACACAGAGTCCATTCTGTTTGTTCTGTGGGTAATGTCGTCATAGTTTCTCAATAATGTTCTTCATGTCCTCTGTAAGAAGATATACTGCTACAGAATGTTAGCAGGCAACAATTATTCAAAAAGTTTTACACAATTATCAAGAAAAAAGCTTTTGAAGAATTTTAATGGACAATACTCATGAAGCTTATAAAAGAGTAAAACTAATTCTCAAGTTACATCCTTATTTATGAATTAGTCAGTGCTCAATAGTTTCTAATCACGATGAGGCACTGCTTGGGGTATCCAGTTTTATAGTGTCTAATTGTCTTTGATGAAGATAATAATATCATAATATAATTAGAAATGTGAAAACATTAAACTTGGCTATCATCATTGACAATTCTAGTTTAGAGAACTTCATCTTCATAAGCCATTTTTAACAGTTTGTGTCATAGAGGAGCCTTTAACACATACAAAACATCCAGCAATAGTTAGCATCAATACATATTAAAATTATACACACATGAACATGCACATGCATGCTCATGCACACACACATATCTACTATTGAAGTGGATTCTTCAGCTCAATAGGATAATAAATATATAAAATCGGCATTTTTTAAAAATCTCAAACATGCCATGAAGATGTGTAGTTTATATGTACAGTAATAGAACACTTTGTTAGAGAAAGCAGATGTATGCCAAAGCTTCAAACTGCAGGACTATCCAGTTTGCATACTTTTTTCTTAGCTACCTTCTCCACTCTTTAAGATACTAAGAGGTCAACATTGTATCACATGTGTAATGGATCCTTTGCACAGCATAGGTAGGATCTCTAAAGACTCATCATCAACCAATTGAAGCTAATGCTCATTTGTTTCAAGAGTCAGTATTTAAAGGAACTGCAGAAAAGTGAGAATCAGATCCAATAAGACACTAAAAGATTCCACCACTGGAATGATGTATCCATTGTTCATGGAAAAGATCAATATTAGTTATATGTTTGGAGATGAGAGGACTTCTCTTATTAGCAACATAACTTGTTGCTCAATCATGAGTCTTGTCCTTCCACATTATCCATGTGGTCCCATGTGGTGCCTTGCATTTTACCACACTTGCTGTCGTTGGTTCCAGCTATCCAGTCTGGCTCAGGAGCAAGGAGAAGCATGGCTGTGCTCTGTCCTGCTGTGCCCATTGCTTAAGATTGCTCTGGCATAGCCCTGCTTCAGTCTCTTCTTCTGTTGCACGTGACTGCTGAGAAAGCCATATGCAAAGGTGAAACTTTCTCGAGACTCCAAACCAAAATCCAAATACTCATTTTTCTGCCCTGCCAAACACAGATAAGGAGCAGTTGATGCTAGATGACACAGGAAGACAAGAGTTTTCCCCATAAGGAAATGACTCCAGTAGCTGCTTGGTTCTTCCATCTGGAGTGAGGGTGTTGTGGAAGAAAGACATTCCCAAATATGCCTTTAAGTTTCTTCATGATTGGTGTGCTTTCTGCTCAACTTAAGGTCCAGTCTGTGCCCAACAAAACAGCTTGGCTACCCGGCCTTGAGAAGCCAATTTAAACATCTAGTGAAATACTGAAAAGTAGATTTATTCAATGAGACCATATCGGGCAGATGGACAAAGCGTGACTCCTCTGCTAAGCCCATCTTCACCAGAGTGGAACTTTTGACTAAAAAAGATTGAAGGCTGGTGTAAAGTTCATTAAAAAATGTGGGAAATGAGAAAAGTTAAGGGAAGGCAGTAATGCTCTTTCTTTAGGTGACTGCATAGAGTCAAATGACTAAGCACTTGCTCACTAGTACATCTTTCAAAACTGGACGCTTATTTTCACAAAGCATATAAAACATAATTTGGTGTCTTAAAAAGACTTTGAAGTGTTGTCTTGAGGGAACCACTAAAGGAAATCTATCTTGGCCTTTGTTACATTGGTGTATCTCTCTACTGATTGCTAAGCTGTGGTTCTCAAAATTTCAGACAGATTTGACCTAATTGGGGATACTGCACATGAAATGAATTTCAAGGCTGGGACCTTCTAAACTGCCTGGACTAATTAACAGAGAGAAGAGTTGAACCTTTGCTCTGCTGGACTTCTTGGTAGTTACTAAATGATTGGATCAAGTCCAGAAACAGCTGGGAGGATGCAGAAATTTCAGGACGTACTTCCAAGATGCTACACAGAATAAAAGGCACAGTCTGTGCTATTCCAGGTACACAGGAATTTTATTTAGTTTATTTTTAATCACAGTTCATATGTAATCTTAAGATCCAAGTATTCAGCTCCGCTAAGGCTACTTAGATTATACATTCTCAGCTTAAGCTTAAGTCAGTTAAATAAAGTCAGAAAAATGCAGGAAAACATTATACTCATTTTGTGTACAAATTCTTTTGTTTTCAACTCATTCTCTTTCTAATACCTTGTCCATGATTTTAAGTCTAGGCTGGGATTCTAATCTTAGATCATACTAACTAGCATTTCTTCATCTATGATATGTGCCATGCACCCCTGCTTTCTCTATGTTATTGTCATTGTTGCATGCATCAGGTGACTATGAATCCTCAATAATTATTTTTCTTAACTAGACATTCCAGTAATTACTATATTACAGCAAAATACCACAGATTTAGTTGTTTAAGGCACCAGTTCAGCACATCCCTCTATTCCATAGATGACTGGGCGCAGATAAGCACTTCTTGCTTGAATTCACTCATGCAGTAGCAGCCAGATGGCCACAGAGACAGGTCTGACACATTGGCTTAGCTTGGAGCTAGTTGGGTTTTCCTTTTCCACATGGTCTGTCTTCACAAGACAGCAGTCTTTTCCCAGGTCAAGTTGCAACAAGAGCTGTAGAACCTTCTAAACGACACCCTTTGATGCTCCAACTGTCACATCTGCCATCCTCTATTGATTAAACAAGTCATCAAGCTCCACCCAGAATGGAATACAGGAGAAGTAGACTCAATTTTAGCATCATGTATAGTACACATAAAGAAAAAAAAGTACTATGTTTAGATTATCAACTAAGTAAAATCTGTTCTGTGTTTCTACTTTCTGCTCCATTTATCCCTACCCATCCTTTCACTCAGTCACTCCCTAAACAAACACCCCCAAATTGTTATGAGTTAGCCACTATCTTTGGTGCAGTTATTTCAAGGCTACAAAGACAGGTGTTGTCCCATGACCTAACCCTGCAGGGGGTGTTGATGTTGTGTGTGTGTGTGTGTGTGTATATGTGTGTGTGTGTGTGTGTGTGTGTGTGTGTGTGAGAGAGAGAGAGAGAGAGAGAGAGAGAGAGAGATATGAAAGTCAGCATAGGACTAAAACAAACAATGTTGACCAAAAGAACACAGGATACATCAGACATAGGCCTAGGACTGGTAACTACAACCCAAGAGAAGAGGAAGATCCCCAGAAACTGCAACCATGACTCTTCTGAGGCTTTGGCTCCAGCTCCGGACTACTTGGCCAAGTTTACCCCTGGACAAAGACACATGCCTAATGTTTCCTTTTTTTTTTCATCCTGTTCTCAGAGGAAGGCTTGGATTACTCAGTTCTCAATAGTCCCATAATCTCACTCAGACTAGTGAGGAAGAGAGAAACACCAACCAAGAAATGCAGTATCTAAGCATGATAAGCATAATTCATCACCATGCCATGTATGACGTGATTCTTAGTGAGGGGAGGTCCCAAAAGTTCTCACTGAGACGCAGTCCTTGACAATGAGTGGCAAAGGCTTGGAAGGCAGAGGAAGACTACTCCCTTCAGGGATAGCGAAGCAGACAATGCCACATTTGCTTAAATGCAATACAACATAGAGGCTTTTCCTAACAGCTTCCCTAATTAAATTACACTTGGCCTTACCTCTCTTGGTTCCTGACCTCCTTTCTCTGATTATTTTCTCATTGTGGCACTTAGCACACCTGACACACATGTTTTTTATTTCTGGGCTTTATTTCTTCTCTGGCTCACGTACTAAAATATGAGTTCCATGAATGAGAAAATTTTTTTTTCTATTTTTCTCTCTCCTGTTTCTTAAAAATGGCTATTAAATAATTTGTAGTCAAAATATGTGTAGAATGAATGCATACATTGTTTCTAGACTCTCTTAAATTTTAATTTTTTTCTTTGTACATTATGAACCATTTTTATATTCTATATCCATTTGTTATACGTGGAGACCATCGGATGGGCATTAGGAAACCCTGGCTGCTATTTCCCGTTACAGACTTCTCATTTGACTTAGGAAAAATGATGCAGCAGCCTTCTCTTGATACCTTCAGACACATAGAAAAGCTCTGGGCTTCTGCAGCCTCCTCTTGGCTTGAGGATCCATCAGTCTTTGATGTCTTTGTACAATGAAATCATTAGAAAGGGACCCAAGACTTAAATCAATTACTCTAATTCACACACAAAGGGGGCATAGAGAAAAGTAATAAGGTTCTCAGGCAGTGGGCTGACAGGGTGTATTCTACAGAAGAATCTGCCATTGTCTTTATAAGAGAGATATGTAGAATTAAAAACAAATAAAACCTTCATCCTCTAGAACAAGATTACAAAAAAAAAAAAAAAAACAGAAAAAAAAACCAAAACGCTCCAGTACCTTTAAAAGTGATCAGCATATGGTTTGCCCTGGGCCAATCTAGCTTCAATAAGTGAAGAACAAATTTCTATTAAGAGTTGGCGGGTTCTCAGAAACCTGGAAATAGTTCTACCTCGAGACCCAGCTATCCCACTCCTGGGCATACCCCTAAAAGATGCCCCACTTTACTACAGGGTCACTAACTCAACTATCACACAGCTTTATTCATAATAGGCAGAAACTGGAAATAACCTAGATGTCCTGTAGGTACATCTACACAATGGAATACTATTTAGTAATTAAAAACAAAGACATCATGAACACCTTTCTGAGTAAGGTAACCAAGTTCCAAAGGAGCATGCATGATATGTATTCACTTATAAGTGGATATTAGTCATGAGGTACAGGATACCTACACTAAACTCTACAGACCCAAAGAAGCTAAGGAAAAAAGAAGAGTCAGGTGAAGATGCTTGAATCTTACTTAGAAAGGCAAATAAAATAGTCATAAGAGGCAGATGAAAGGAAGAAACTGGGTAGAAGAGGAGACAGTGAGGGGAATGGGGGAGTTTCTGGATCAGGTGTGGGAAGATACAGAAAAGAGGATCAGAGGGCCAGGAGAATGAATGGAAATCTGAAACTGGTAGGGGTGAGAGGGTGGGAGGCATCTTGAGGATGTGTCAGAGATCTGGGAAGGGAGGGGCTCCCAGGAATCAATGGGGGTGACATTTACTGAAACAGACAACAGTGAGAATTTTGAATCTGAAGAGGCCACCTCCTGAGGCCAGACAGGAACCCCATTGGAGCAATAGGGACATCAACCTACCCAGAAAAATTTGTCCCCAATTTAACCTGTCTACAAGAAATGCAGGGATGGAGTTGGAGGAGACACTGACGGGATGGCCAACCAATAACTGGTCCAAGTTTAGACTCATTCTATGGGCAAGCACTATTAATCCCTGACACTACTAATTTTATTGTGTTATGTTTGCAAGCAGAAGCCTAACATAACTGTCCTCTGAGAAGCTCCATCCACCAGTTGTTTAAAGCAGATAGAGAAGCCTATAGCCAAACATTTAATGGAGCACAGAGACTCTTATGAAAGAGTTGCAGGAAGAATTGAGGGCCCTGAAGGGGATAAAAATTCCATAGGAAGACTAACAGAGTTAACTAACCTGGACCCTTGGGGGCTCTTAGAGACTGAACTACCAACCAAAGAGCGTATACAGGTTGGTCATAAGACCTCACATATACATGGCATATGTGCAGCTTGGTCTTCATGTGGGTTGCTCAAAAACTGGAGTGGGAACTATCCCTCAAACTGTTACTTGTCCATGGAATATGTTCTTCTAGCTATGCTAATTTGTTTGACCTCAGTGGGAGAGGTGTGCCTAGCCCTGAAGACTTGATGTGTCAGGGTGATGGGATACCCAGGAGGGGCCAGCACCCTCTCAGAGAAGAAGGGAATAGGGATTGTGTGATGGGGGAACGGGGAGGAGGGCACCAATCAGGATATAAAATAAATAAATAAAAACATAAATTTAAAAAAGAAAACAAGAGTTTAAATGTTATAGAATCAAGAAGTGCAGCCTAAGAGATGGGAGAAGCTGTCTCCTGCTGATCATTTCTGTTCCCATCCGTGAGGCTCTTTTTATTCAGGTGGTTCTGCTGTAGGCAACGTGATAGACGGATTATATCATGGTTACAGGAAGTAATATTTCATGTACAAATTAAAGCAATGTCTCATACTCAGATGGTGAGACACTAGAAGCCATTTTACATTGAGGTTCAGGTCCAGCAACTGTTGGTGACTCACTGAGGTGACTATTGCTTAGAATGAAGCTACCACCTGAGATCCTATGAACTCTTCTGTCCCTTTGCATCAACATGCATGGATTCCATTGATCAGGATAGAACTAAGACTGTCCTTAGAACTGATGCTTTGCTAATCTGTCATGTCGGGTGAATACAACCTTTGACTTGCTGAAGCCACACAGAGACAAAGACCAAACACTAATCACTCTTGCCTGTTTTTGTCAAGAAACATTGTTTAAAAGGAAGGAAGAGAAACATGGAGAGCAAGAATGGACATTTGTATGAAAGTAAGAAACATTTGAAGCAACTGAAGCTTAAATGAAGAAAATGCAGAATCAAGAGAAATCATGCCTCAAAATTATCATAGGTGTTAGACTCATGGTGCTGTGTGCTTAGACACTAGGTCTAGTCTATCCTCTGTTGAGGTTTTTTCCTAAGGAGAGGGTTATATTTGAATATATGGACTTTCCATTTCACTGTGCTGCATGGATCCAGTTGGTTCTAGAAGTCATACAGAGCTCCTGCAAAAGAAAAAAAGAAGCCAACAATGAGGAAGGACAGAATAGACAGGAATGGAAGGACCTGAGGACAATTGGAAGTTCATGATGGATCTTGCTTTTCTAGAGCAGGGATCTAACATCATAGCAGCACCAGTTATGAAGATTCCACAGACAAAGGTCATAGCATGGAGAAAAAAACTTAGTATGAATCATCAGTACTGTGAGGTAATAATATTTCAAAGGGTGTGGAAGTGTTTGGGAGAAGCTAGAATGACCCAAGGGTGAAATAGAGATTGGGAACACAAAGCTATGAGTGGACAGTTTAAAGCCAGCAAACTTCAAGCATTGTGTCTCTAGCAGCAGATGTTGTGTGCAAATGTTTAACTAAATGGCTCTGCCTTGAAATTTGACAGTGTTCATTGTTTAAGACTATTCAACACTGCTCAAAGAGAGGAAGTTCTTACAGAAACCCAGGAACAGAAGGCATGCTAGGAAGATGCTCTTTAGCCTTGAGCACAGTGAGACCTTGCTCCTCAAGCAGCAGGCACTCCAGCCTGGACATTTCCTCTGTGGTTTCGAGGCTACCCAGACTAGGGAGTCTTCTGTCTCACCACCCACTTCCAGTCTCAGTCTGACGAGATAAACATTGGAGATGTGAACATTTTCATTCAACCATTTTGGAATCTCAGTGATACCTAGGCAAATCAGTGCAAATTGAATAAAAGTGTGGTCTGTCAGTGTTGGATAATAAGTAGTCAAAATAAAAAAATTCCTTAAAACAGTGGTTCTTAACCTTCCTAATACTGTGACCCTTTAATACAGTTCCTCACATTGTGATGACCCCCAACCATTAAATTATTTTTGTTGCTATTTCATAATTGTAAATTTGCTACTGTTATGAATCCTAATGTAAATATATGTGGAGATAGAGGTTTGCCAAAGGGGTTACAACACACAGGTTAAGACTCACTGTCTTAAAGTGTACCAGAGTAAACAGAAGACATATAAGATAAGTGAACATTAATCACAGTGATAGCTTAGTTCTCATCATAAACAAAAAGAGTCAGAAGATATTGACATATCAAGCGTCAATTTTTTTTTCAAATAAAAAATACCTTGAGAGGAACAAGTCTACTTCATGATAGTAGAAAAAGTATACATTTAGTAATAAACCAAAGCAGAGAATTCATTACCCTTCAGCTTCAATTCCAAGATGTGTCAAAGAACTTTCATGATTGAAGCAGTGATTGACACAGCTGGACAAAAATGAACAAAAAAGAAAACAGAAATAAAGAGAAAAAGAAACAAAACTACCTATTGATTGACCTGGTTGTATAGTTATACATTCTTAAAGAAACTCTAAAGAAATGTAAAGAGGCTGGAATTCGGAGCCTTGATTAATAAATCATAGTTCTCAGGATGCAGAAGCAATCACAAGCAGAAAGTTTCTGTCCATTTGCAAGTAGCACTTGGAGAAAGAAAATTTACAATTCCAATAGTTTTCATTCTAGTACCAAAAAGACCAGTACTAAAATAACTAGGAATGAATCTGTTGTAGTGTACAAAGACCTATATGCTGAAAGCCAGAGATACTGTGGAGAGGGCACCAAGGCTTAATTTGATGTATGTATATATTTATTACTTGTTTGTCTGTTTAGTTGTTTGTTTGACTAGAAGGCTAAGTATGAATGTTAATCCTTTCAAAATATGGCTCTTAGTTCATACAACTCTGGTCAAAATTCTTGGACTTTTATAAACACAAGATCCTAAAATTTACCTTGAAAAAGAACACATTAAGAGAACTTATTATTTTAAGACCATGAAGTCACAATGATTAAGAAAATGCGCCATCATCATAAACAGGATGTATAAATAAATCAAAAAGACGTGAGAGGGGGGATAGATTAAGCGATCATTGGCTGAGGTCCTAAAGCAGATTAATAAAGAAAGCACAGTATTTTTAGCAGGAACACTGGGAACATGCGTACTGGCCTGGGGAGCTGGACAAACATTGTGTGGCATGCGTGAAGCTCTGGCTCCAAGCCTCAACAGTGCAAATAGAAACAGGAGGATCTGAAATTCAAAGACATCATCAGCTACACAGCTCTTTCAAGGCTACTCTCTGGTGTATAACAACCCTGTCTCAGCGAGAGGAGAGACCCAAGCCATACTTCACATCACAAATGTAGCTCAAGATGCTACAATCGTAAGTGTGAGAGCCGATAGCACAGAGCAAAGCTTCTTTGTGTCTTTGCTCTAGGAATGCTTTTCTTGGCATAACATTCAGCCATAAAAGCAGATAATCAGGTGGCAGGCTGAACTTGTTAAAAATGAATGCTTCAGCTCATCAAAAGTAACTTTCAGAAATGAAAAGACAAGGCACAAATTGAACGAAATAATTTATAATCCTGTATCTGGAAATGGATTCATATTCCTAGTATGTAATCAGTTGCTACAGTTCAATAATAAAGAGACAAAAACTTTAAAAATAGTGAACAAAGACTAGGCCAGATCCTACATTTAAAAAAACATACAAGGTTCCATAATTGCAAGAAAAGATACTGACGAATGTTAGATATTAGAGAAATGCATATTGACTACACTGATATACATAAAATAGGCTGGATGATATATTAGTATGCACAAAATAGGTTGACTAGACTATAAAGGACAGACAGTATCATCTTTTAGGGAAAGTGTGTAAGCATGAAGACTGATAACAGTGTTGGTAGGGAAGTAATGTAGAACAGGGAAACTATAGAAATTTGTTATAAGATTTAATATACAGCAACATTATAATCACCAATTTCTTCCCATATTCTTATTCCACAGAAATGACCATGTGACAATGAGAGAACTTTTATAACATAGTCACAGCTTGAGTCATGATATCAAAAGTTCAAACAAATAAAAAATTCCAAAAACTTGAAACCATTTCTATATCCATTAATCAATGACTAGGCAGACAGCAATGAATACCTCATGGGTGTAAAACCAGAAAGAACAGACACAGAAGGGTCATGCTGTAAACCGCCTTTTAAAATATTGGTTAAGAACACATAAAACAGATGCAAGGGAAAAGAAATAAAGAAAACCACACACTAGAGGGATAACCAGAGGGTGGCACTCTGGGTAGCTGGGAATGAATGACTGAAGTTTTTGAGACAGTAAGACCTATTGTGTCTTTAATAGGGACACAACTCAATTAACAAGTCCCTGTCCAGCATGCTTGAAGTTCTAGGATGATACAGGAACAAAACAACAAAGCAATCAACAAAAAAGGCCCTCACCAAACTCATAAATTATTTGACCTTGGTGAGATGGCTCAGATAGTAAAAGACACTTGCTGCAAAAAATGATACCTTGAGTTATAGCCCTAAAAGCTATGTAAAGGCAGGCTGAGAACTGACTCCACAGTTGTGTCTTCTGACCTCTGTAATCACTCCATAGCTTGCATACCCCCACACAACAAGCAAACAAACAACAATTTATTATTTATTAATAATTTATTTAGTATTAATAGATTCTTAATTATACATATTAATAATGAACAAAATTAAAAATTAAAAAACAAATCCAAAAATGAATATGTGATTACAGAAGTTAAAAGTGCATTAAACTATATGCCTACAATCCCTGGGTTTGAATGATAATATTAATCACCTAGTTATATTAAAAATATAATGCAAAAATCAACGAGAAAACAGAAAAGCCAAGAGTTGCCGCCAAAGACACTGGAATGAGGGTGATTTAAAGAGCATCAGTCATCTTGACGAAGAAGAAAATGATATTCCATGATGGTAGCTATCTCTTTAAGGTGCCTACATTAGTTTGTGATGTAGCTGAGACATCAGGAGTTCACCCACAGAAAAATTTCATAATGTTTGTGAAGTTTATTTAGTAGGAAACAAATCAAGAGCAAGTCCTCTGTGGTACATGACAGGGTTCCCTTGTTTTGCTCCATATAGTTTTTCTTGTAGAAAGTATGTTCAAAGGTGTCTGGTAGACTAGGCATGGATGGTCAGATATAGAAAAGCACTAGTCTCTTATAACCCTGTCTCCTCTGTGGTAGCCAACATCTAAATGAAATTGGAATTGCAAAGAAAAAGCCCCCCCCAAAAAAACCCCACCCTTCTTATTCTAGGAAAAATCAATTTTCTATTCATGGACTTGGTATAAAATTATAGCAAATGTGTACATCCATTTCCTGAGTATCAGGTGGAATCATTTGGGTTTCTAAGCAATTGTTAGTTTTATCTGCTGGGAGACTAAGTTTTATTTTATTTCAGCTGTAAACCTAGTACCTCTTTTTGTTGTTGTGTTCAAGCTGGCCTTGGTCTTGAATGACATTGTCTGTCCACCCTTTCTTTGAGGAAGTGGAGACTCGGATCAGTGTGTCTTCCTGGTTCCCATTCTTTGTTCCTTCAAACTGAAGCACCATAGTCAGGATGTGAGAGAAAGATTCAGAGGGCTGGATAGGATGCCAAACCTGGTTCCCCAGCTAAGGTGGGAACGTAATTTTACCAGTTTCACTTGTTTCAATAATTCTCAAATTGCACATGCCAGTGCCTACCTACTTCACAAAGTTATTGTAAGACTTTAACTGTATTTAACTTTATTCATCAAAATGTGAATATATTAATTTAATTTTTGAGATTTCATGCATAACTATTGTATTTCAATCATTTCTACCCTTCCCTCTTGCCCTCAAACTCTTTCCTTGTTTTTTCATTCCATTTCAATTCATGACATGTTCATATTCATTATTGACATACACAGTTTGAGTATTAAGGCCATTTTGGCACGGAAGGCTTTGGGAATGAATCAGAGAAGGTGGCATGTTATATCCAAAGTCAAGAAGCAGAAAGAGACTAGTAATGATGTTTAACTCTTTCTTCTTTCTTCTTCATTCAGTGCAGGGCTCCAGCCCATGGAATGGTGCCACCCACATTCATGATGTATTTTCCCTCTCCAGATAAACTACTCCTGAAACAATTTTACCCACAGGCAATTCAAAGTCCAGCCAAAGTTGACAATCAAAATCACATTCTCATGATCAAGATTAGTTTCCTTATATGGGATCCTAAAGAGAAAGTCATCCCCTTCCATCTTGATCATATGTAGAAACAGTGCGATGGTGCCTTCTGTGTAACTAGAAATGTAATCAACAGATGCCATACTTGCTCACACTGACACTGGAAATCTAAGGCTCTGGAAAAATGAGAAAGATGTTTCTGTCGTAAGAGTTTTTGTTACAGCCAGCACAGGAAGACTAAGACATCCTCATATAGTCACATAGAAATTTGATGGCTGCATAATTGTAGTAAATCAGTACAATTTGAAAAATAAAAGGCAGGACAATTAAGCAGAGGCATGAGATAAACAGAATGACTGGAGAGTATTGGATGCATGATCAGCACAGACAGGTGTTCTTTTAGGGGACATACCAGTTTTTGTTTGAATTCTATATTGAGTGTTAAAAGGGTGAAGAGTCTGGTTCAAGGTCATCTCAATGCTAAAAGTTAGCATCAGAATTTGAGTATGGGTATTCTGAAGCCCAGATCAAAAATTGTTCTTGGTGATAAGGGGGCAATAAGGAGACTGCTTGCTTTGCTTTGTTCTGAATTTTTTTTTTCTGTATAAAATATCGCTCAGGCTAGGAGTCAAATGCTTATTCACATGGAGCTTTTTGGCTTAGACTCCATTGTAATTAGACTTAAGAAGCACCATAACTATCCATGCCCACTGGGTACTATTAAAAGCTGCACAGCATTATGGAAATTCAGATTTCCCTAGCTAGAAGTCATCTTTGCTGGCGGGTTGAAATATAATCTCTTAGCCTGATACTTAAGCCCATCGTTATTAGACCAGAACTCTTAGCTCTCTTTTTTCCAGGATTTCTAAAAGGAGAGGTTGCCAGTTACTCTCCAGGGGGATGGGAGTGAGAGGGGACAAGTCTGACCTCTGTCTTTTAACTCTCCTTCACCTCTTCTCCTTCTAGCTGATACACTTGCCCAGAGGCACAGGATCCAAACTCCTGAGCATCCTGCCCATTTTGACAGCCCAATGAGGCCTACATGTGTGAATTAGTGGTTATATGAAGGCCTAAGTGCTCTTAGGGATAAGAAAAACTCATTTTGGCTTCTGCTGAAATGTTTTCCAGAGACTAGAAATCATGGAGAACTTGCAGAACTCTATCACACTCGTTTGTATAACCCCTCTTGTCTAGTGTTCACACACATTTGCTTTATAGATCAGAAAGTGGGAAAGAAGGAAGGACAGAGTGGTTGATGTTCTAAAGCCCCTGTACCCTTCCAAGATTCCTACCCATTCATGCATTTTGACATCAAGACCTTAAAAGAACTTGTCATCGTAAGTCACAGGGTAGATTTCATATTCTGGAATCCCTTCAGCCTTTTCCAGTAGCAGCTTTAGGGGTCACTGAGCTTGGTGCATCAGTTTCCCAGGGCTGTGACAATGAAGTTATCGAAAGTGTCTGAAAACAGCATCTTCTCACAAGCCTTTAGAGTTTGAGGTTTGAGATGAAAGTGGTGCAGAGCCACAGCCCCTCTAATGCTTCCAGCAGGGTCCTTCCTCATCTGCTGGGAGATTCTCTCTCTTACTGGAACAATACAGGGCTTCTCGGCTTGTATTGCACCACTCCAGTCTAGCTAGCTTACATATGGACAGCAACTTGTTCACAACGTGATGGACACTCCTTTCAACCCATGTTCTTGTCCTGGCCATTTCCTTTGCTCCTTAGTTGGTATCATCTGAAGATCAGCATCGATTTCCTGTTTTATTTATTTACTTTTTAATTTTAATGTTTTATTTTTTTTCTCTGACTCCTCCAGGCCTTCAGAGGCCTTCAGACTCCAGTTTTAAAACTTGCCCAAATCCTGATCCCTTCAGATTTCCTCTTCTGCCCAAACCTCTTCCTTGAGCTCAGGGATTCTCTATTCATATATTTAATTGATTCCAAGTTAAATATACCTAATAAAGAGCTTTGTCTGCTCCAAAGAACTTTCACAAATACCCAACTTTTAGCCACTTAGAAAATACCAACAACTTTACTTTCAAATATGCCCCAGCCTAAACTCTTCATGGGATTCTCATCTGTCTTTTCCTCATCTTCTTAAGATTTTAACCAACTGAGACATCACACCACACTTTTCTTCTTAGTGAGGGTCACTGCAGCCATATTTACAATTTCAAATCCCACTTCCCTAAAAGTGATGAAAAAAATTTCTCTTGTCACATTTTATTATTCTGTTTTTCAGTAATGCTTTTATCTATAACTGTATATGATTTATGTGTTTACACATTAACTGTGTTTGGCATATTTCCCCCTTATAAGGCAATTTTATTAGGGCTTACAGTCTTGTGTTAGTGACCATCTATCATATTAATACTGTCTGAGACATAGCTACTGCTCAATAGACAGACCTTGAAGAAATACACATTCTTTCAAGGAAATTAGATCTTACTCATTCTTCAGCGTCTTGTGGATATATTTGTATTTTAAGATATTTCTGGTATCTCCATGGAGGTTGATCATATATGTTTACTATATAACTTACCTCCTGGACTCACATGATTTGTTTAATAATTTTTCTCACGCATAGTACATTCTCTATTAGTTTTAAATAAAGGTTTCACAGAGAATAAAGAGATCCTTGCTAACATTCTATAGAATGAAAATTTCCATTCCTAATACTATGAAGAAAATTATTTCCAAAAGTATCAAGCATCTTGCAGTAGGCTTTATAGTGGGTAAATGAGACTCTAGAAAAAAATCATGGTCTTTGACACCACTTTTCTCTATTCTTAATGTCAGTGAACTGTTTTGCCCCATAGGTCATCACCCCAAGTCTAATGTATGGGAATAGGCTGCATGCACGCACTGTCACAGGCTGCTTTGTATTCTGCATGAGCGATGTGGAGGTACCTCACAAAGTGGGAGCAAAAGGTGATAGATTCAGTACTGCTAAATCAAAACCTTATGCTGTTCACAGGGTAGACTTTATGATTTATTCCCTTGTAACCTTTATTGTCATGAGAAGAGATAAAATTCCAAGCATCGAGAGTAGTATGTAACAAAAGACTGAAGCTGCCAGCACCAAGTCACTCAAATAGAACCAAACAACACTAACCACAAAAACACAAGTCCTAAAAAATGAGAAGGATCAACACCAAGAAAGTATAATAGGAGAAATGTTGAAGGCAGGAATCCAGTCCCTAGAGCACCTTTGCAATATAGGACCACACAACCACTGAGTATGTTCTGGATAATGGAGTTAGGGTATATGCTGTAGTTTTCCCCTTGACCATGCACAAAACTGTCTCCTTATAAGCATATATTCTTTCCCATATGTAACCCTAACTTGACCTAAAGAAAAATAAATTCTCTAGTTTCTAAAAATAGTGTAATTTAACTGCATCTTGTAGTTTTGTTAAAGACACTCTGATATGGTCAAGATGGAGTGTTAAGGATCGAGCCACCCTGCTTCTTAGAATGACCAAACTTAAATAACGACAGCAGCAACAACAACAACAACAACACCCCAAAGCTCCAATGTGGGTGTGAGAGTAGTCAGTCTGCATAGTGTGAACATGCAGAACTGTACAAAAAATCCTTTCGCTCTCTTCCATTTTATGTCTCATTGTTTACTTATACAATGATTTAAAATAGAGTAACCTAATCACTGTCTCTTGAAAAATATCTCACAGTGGTTTTGAATCTGAGAACATCAGACAGTGGAATTCAGTGACTGTAGGGACAGTGTGTGGTAGGAAGAAAGCAGGAAGGTGTTCTCTTTAGTAGAACACATTATTATTAATATATTATTATTATTACTATCATCATCATCATCATCATCATCATACAATTATGAAGCAATCTATGTGAGTCCAGAACATAAGGTATATAGTAAACATATATGATTAACCTCCATGGAGATACCAAAATTCAGCGTCAGTTCTATGGCCTCTGTCAGGTTAACACTAAGTCCTGTATATTTACTCATTTTACACTGTATACAAACCATTCTGCGGTATAAGAGACTGTCTAGTTTTTGGAAGAAAATAAGCCAGCTGGGGAGGTAGGTTGACCTCACAGACTCTTGGTAGCCATGGGCAAAGGCTTCAGTGTGAGGTGAAAGGTCACTATCTTTCCAAGGCACTCATGCTTTCCCTCTGGGGTTTCAAGCAGTCCTGGAGATTTCTACTTGTGCTTCACACAGTAGGCTTGCAGAAGGAATTTATGGGCTGTTATTTGCCTTCCATTCCAGTAGTAAAGGCATATAATAAGCAGAGAGAACAATTTTAGATGGAGTTGTCAAGAAAATTAATCTTAGATGGTGAGAGGTTCACTAGAGAGGGGGAATGTCTCCTTCATCTTATTATTTTAATTCACTTTTTAAAAATATCTGTGTATTCATGTGTGGGCACACAGGTTTGGATATATTAGTCCAAATGCCAGTGTACCATACCACATATGTAGAAGTCAGAGGGAAATCTTGGGGATAAGTCTTCAATTTCCATCTCATTTCAGATAGGGAGTCGTGTTATTCACTGCTGGGTAGAGCAGGATAGCTGGCCTGTGAACTTTGAAGAATTCCCCTGTCTCATCCAATTTGCTATAGGAACATTGGAAATACAAATGTACTGCTATATATCATTTTATTTGGGCACTTGGGACCTGAACTCAGTTCTTCATGTTTGTGCAGTGGGCACAAGTCATTGTGCAGTGTTCAGGGACATTCTCTCAGCCTCAAATTCAATCTTTAAGATGACTTACATTATAGAGTCAAATAGCCAAAAGAGAAAGAAAGGAAAGTCTACCCTTCCCGCTTTGGTAGCAGTCAGTGCTCGCCACTATTTCTCTAAAAGGCATCCAGGTTGGTCAACATCTTATGGCATACATTACACATCCTATAATACACAACTACACAAGCACAGGTTTTACCTCTTATCCCCCAATACAGACAAAATGAAACCAAGATTCTCCATCCTTCTTTTTCCTTTTATTATATATAGCAGTCCGCTCCAAATTGGCATAAAGGGCTTCCTTGTTCATTGTTAACAGCTGCCTCATGTGAAGCAAAGGGAGGGTTCTGGCTTAATTTGTTCCATTTTATATTAATGGAGATTTAGGTCATTGTATCCAATGCGTTGCTATAAAAACAAAACAGAACAACATAACAAAGGAAACAAATAAGAAACAAGCATCACTGAATACTTAGGAATGTACATCGGTTTACAAGATTATCTTCAGAATAACTTCCTAAAACTGAAGCTGCCAACTCAAAATTTCCTGGAGGTTAAAGTTAATATGAATGGTTATCCATTTTTCCCTTGAAGCTGTTATGATTTGAGCTTCTGTCAGCAATGAGTAAAAATGATTTTTGCCATGTAGGTATTATCAAATGATGACATCTCTGTGAACAAAATAGGCTTAAGATGATACTCTGTGGAGTTTTGTACTTGTGTTCACCTGGGAGTAGTTCACACTGTTATGAGGATCACTTGCTTCTCTCAGAACTGTCCCCCATGCTGTCAACTCAATTTTCTGTTCTTGGTGATTTTTAAAATTTATTTCTCAATGTGTTGTAGGAGATCCTTTTATGGTAAGATATTAACCATTAAGTATAATGGTTTTCATGCTAAGTCTGTCCATATTTTCCCTTGTGTGTTTCTGGCACCCTAGCTTTTGTTTGAACTATCACTTTCTCTTGTAGAACTTAAAATTTGCTTTTATATAGTCATATATTTATACTGAATGAGGCTTGAAGGGAGGAGAAAGATGTCAGAGGTTGCTATTGAAAAGTAAGTGATTGATGGATGAAACATCAGAGAAAGTATGGAGATTACTTTTTGGGTGATGGGACATAAGATTGAGATGGGCAAGGGAAGCAGAACAATCTTTTCTGGAGCGATTAGAAGAACATGAGAAATGCCAAGGGTAAAGAATGACCCATAGGAGTGGTATCTGGAAGGAAGTAGATGATTACACACACACACACACACACACACACACACACACACACACACACACA
>NW_021620993.1:838283-856003 GCF_004785775.1 Grammomys surdaster | reverse complement strand
ACACACACACACACACACACACACACACACACACACACACACACACACAGACACTGAGTAGAAGGAACGGGATTAAACAGGTGTCCATGGACTTTCCAAATGCATAAGGATGTGGCACATGTAATGGTTAGAAGGTCTGAATATGTCTAGGGTAAGGATAACACAACATGAAAGGACTGAGTAAATGTTCAGCGCAAGGAGAAATCAAAAATGGGGTGAAGAGGGAGACCTAGTTTACCCTGATGCCTCAGACCTACAGTGGGACTGCTGTGTAGCAATGAAGTTTAAAAGGCTGTCTAAAGCAGAGATCTGTCTCAGAATTCTCTTCCATTTTTCTAAGCCTCAGGATTTTCATTTGTTAAGTTAGTTTATTCAATTCAATTAATGATATAAACTCTAGTGACTCTAATATTTCATGAGTCTACACTGCCCTGGATAGTATCCCTGCAGACTGACACTTTCAGATCCACAGTACATATGCATTGGAAACCCTAGTATACTCTCCAAGCTTTCAGAGGGGGTAGACCAGCTCTCCTGGTTGGCATGGAGCCATCTTCCAGGGGAGTCTTTGAAATATTGACAGCCAAATTGGATCAAGGCCCAGATTTAAAAGAAATCAAAAGCCTAGCCTTAAATAAAAACCAGCTTGAAATACAACTATTAAAAAAAAGATGTGGAGGGGGGAGCAAATTCTGTAGGCTTGGACCTTATTGCACATGTAAAACACAAACACTAGCAGCCAAGATACAGACTTTCTGTAGAGTCTTAATAGGAGAATTTGGGCAATCATCTTGATTTGTGTAATGAGAACCTGCTGTTTCAACATGTTTAGTCTCATTAACCATGAGTAGGAAGAGGTATATTTTATCTTGTGGTTGACAGAACTATGGCATGCTCTTTCTTGATAGAACATGGAGATGGAGTTGGTACAACTCCTTCTACACCATCGATTTAATGTTCATGTCAACCTTCAAGGGTGAGGGAATCATGTTTTGAGTCGTTGCTGGTATTTCTCAGAGGCTCAAACAATTTAAAAAACTTATTTCTATATGGTTGAAATCCTTACAGCTAAAGATCTCAAAACAAGACTAAGATTTAGTTTGGAATATCACTACAGCTGGGATTTATAGGCTTATGCTTACAAAATACATGGGGCAGGGAGTCTCAGACTCAGTAGTTAGTCCAAGCATGGTCATCCTACCAATGTTATTGTACAAAGAAGACAGATACCACAAAAGTGGAGAGCTGATACTTAAAGTCACATGCAGGTGATGTTTGAAATTACAGCAGAAATAACACAGCCTTCAGAGGGAAAGGTAGCATATAGCAATTAAGAGTCAAGAGTCATCTACAAGAAGACAAATCTAATAGTTGTAAACCACAAAGTACAGCACAATGACCAGAGTGAACAGCAAAGGAGTTAGAAAAACAGAGCCTACTGAAATCCTAAAGGCAAGAAGGTCTGCTTGTGAGCAAGGCATTTCAGGAGGGGCAGAGACTACAGCTTGCTTAAAGTGAGGTCATGATAGAGATTCAGTGGAAGAAAGTTTTTACTTCCCAGATAAGGCTCCCCTTTGGCCTGACCTGAATCAGAAGCTAAAGAACAAAAGAGATGGGCATCTTCCTTAAGCAGTGAACATAGCTACTCAAGAGCAGTAGGTCTCAGTGGGAAGTCAGAGAGTGATCATGTCAGAGAACCAGAGCAAGAGAGAGATCTCCTGATATGTAGCCCAATGGAGCAGTGAAGGTGGTTTACCCAGTGCTGCAGTTTGTCTCTATGTGCCAAGGAGTACAGTGTGTACTCTGCCAACTAAAATGTCAATGGCAGGTATAACTTGGTCTCATTTTCACTGAAGTCTGTCTCTTCATATGCATACACAAGTGTCTCTGTAATAGTGGAATGCCAAGTACTGGATGGTTGGAGGTGTGAGTTGCCCCCCCACCCCTGTCTGGATTTTGAGAATCCTCTCATAACCCAAGATCATGTGCTTGCATGTATTAGGTGTTTGTAGACTAATTTAACTCTTCCAGTTGAAAGTAATTGCAAACAAATTCTCAGTAGTTGCAATTTGCCTGATTATTCTTCAACTGAGTTACTGGTAAGGAAGTCCTGCAGACTCAGACATCATCAATGGATCATTAGCCCATTAATGGCTTTGCTGCAAAACTCATCTGTCTACTGTGGATAAGAGAGACTCTAAATACGATGGCCACTTTTTGGCACAGTGTTGGTCTTCCATGTATATGTTATGTCCATGTCAACCAGCTACAAGATGCTCACATAGGAACTGGCTTGGATGAGGGAATGATTTGTAATCCTTGCCTGAAAACGTACTAGTGACATAATGATATTACAGTGCTCATTTGGTCTGCATTCTCCAACTGGGAGGTTATGCAGAGATGGTCCAAATTTACAGAGATACATTTAAAACATAAACAAGACTTATTGTTTCTATCACAACCACCAAGTAAACACCTACTAGGTATATATGAAGACTGTGGACAGTGAAAACTGTTGAAACATAGAGGCCATGCCAATGGAGATGTGTTCACAGCTCAGAGTGATAAGCAATGTTGATCATGTCCATGACTTTAGGCCTACATTAACAGATGTTGTACATACATCTGTTTCATCTGGAGCTACATTGCACAATGTGGTATTTCCAAACTCAAGAATACCATTGGCATGCTTTCCACATGGGGCTCATGATTCTTGGGAACAATCTTATCTGAGTTTTTCTTATTTAAAGCTGACTATGACTTAATCATTCTCTTTGAGGAGGCCAGAAAATACTCTTTTTAACCTCAGGAAGTGACTTTCCCCTTATTCTGAAATTATTAATGCAGACAATCTGGAAAGGTTTTAAAAGGATTATTTCATTTTATTTATTTACACAGTCATCATCATCATTATTATTGCCACATTTAATATTTATTGAATGTCAGGCAACCTTGGGATAAGAATAGTGTGGCACAGAGAAGTGATGGTGGTCTTACATATCCAATGAGTCTCTGGAGTGGGAGTGGAATCTATGAGATGCTTTTGTGAAGTTAACGTCTGCTTACGGGAACCACTGGGTTCAGAACTGTAGTAGTCTCTATAGTGCTTAACACTGCTGTGCTTAGACTCATTTTGAGAGGTGTTTTTCATTTCTGTACAAAGCCCCAATGTCTTTAAACCAATCTCAGTTGAACTAAATGTTGATTATACACGTGTCCTCTTTCTAGGAACTGGCGCTAGCTTTCTATAAGATAAAGCCAGTATCTATTTCTCAGCAGGGAAGATAACAGTGTCATAATCAGAGATAGAAGGCCAGGAATAAAATAGTGATTTGGGATGTGCTTTAGTAACTTAATTCTCAAGACTCTAAACTGGTTTCAGAGGGAAAAGAAAATAGGCCAACACAAAGAAAGCACAGTTCTCATTCCTCAAGTTGGTGAGTGAGAGTAAACACGACACCATTGGCTGTGTTTTTGTGAAAGGATTGAGACAAAATGCAGTGAGAAGGACAAAACCTTGTGGATGAATTTCAGGTGGGAATGAAAACGAAGCAGCTCTGAGGTATTTGTCTCTGTGGTGTAAATGCAGAAATCAACATTGCATCCTTGTCCAAGCACAGAGAGGAGCATACACAAACGTGGGAGATCTCTGCTTCCTGCCCTAGTGTAGTTGATCTTTCTCATCTGGTTTGAAATACTTTCATTCCTATTTGGGAACCCATGTGCTTTGGCAAAGCCAATTCCTGCACATTCCTTTTCTGTATATGATATCTAATTGAGGACTGCGGATGTGATCTTAAGTTCATGCAATCAGAGTTTGTGTCACTTAGGCTTCAAGGACAGGAGGGCTCATTCTGCTTGTGAATAGTGTAGTGTGTAGACAGGATGCTTTTATTTTTATAAGCAGTGATAGTTAGAAGCCAGCTTTATTAGAAGTTAGAGTTCAGAGTTACTAAGAGAAATAAAGCTGGAATTCTGAATTTGTTATCTTTGAATCAAAGTGTGTCTGAAACCTGCTCAATGATGCTTTCAGGGGAGAAAAGTTCCACATTGTCATCATTTCTAGTCACTCTAGGTGCTCCTAGATACAGTCTTTTACAGTGTAGATACAGAACATAGCAACTGTGGCCTTAACTGACACACACTTATGAATGCCAATTCTCTTTATGTGGATATCCCAATGTGTCTACCCTATGTCAATTTCTGGGAATTTGAATTATACATGTTACCTATTCTCTCTTCTTTCTTGTTGAGACTTGGAAATCTTCTCTTTCTTCCTTTACAGCTCAATCTGATCCCTCTTTCTGTATAACCCAATCCAGTTCTTGCTCCTGACCTTCAAAAATCATTCCTTTTTTGCTCTTTTGATATTATAACTCTAGTTCTCAGACTGAAAGGACAACATGGTCTCTGTTTGGTATTCATAGAATTGTCTTCTCTACAAGGTTATAGACCTCTCCATCCCAAATGCAAGGAACAAAACAATGTTCAGTGCATGTGCTCAAGCCATGCACACAAAGACACCCAAGAGGACCCTTTCCCACTGTTTCATGCTGCAGGTAGAGCAAGGACTACTTCAGCGAGCAAGTATATGGTGGAGAGAAGGAAGAGAAGAAGAAGAAAAGTGGAATAGTTTCTGTGCTATGAAGATAGGCAGAACTGGAGATGTAAGGGTGGTGGGGAACAGTCCTATGTGACTAGCTTGAGCTGCTACTGATGCCATAGTAATGTCCTGGCCCATGTTGACATGCCTGGGTCTATGACCTTGCAGCAGCAGGGCTCTGTGTTGATGTCTGTGGCTCATGTTACCACCAAAGGCCATGCAGACATCTCTAGTGTGGACTACTACTTGGGACTATGTTGATGTCTGAGGACTATGTAGAATTGACCCAACCCCTTGCCAAGGTAGCATGGGAGAGCTGGCCTTGATGGCATAGGGGCAGGAGAACTGGTCACAAGGTATAAGCATGGGAGAGCTGGTCTTGACTCTTACTGGGTAAAATGGGAGAGCTGGCCTTGATGGCATAGGCACAAGAGAGTGGGTAGGCTGACCAACTCAACTACCACCCAGGCTCAGGGCCAGGGTTTTGAGCTGGCCCATTCCAACATCTACTCCATCTATGAGGTGCTGTAGCACATGAAAGGGCAAGTCCTGCAGATCCAAAGCTGCAAGATCTCCATGACAATGGGAAATAACAAGATATCTAAGAGGAGTCCCCATAATTATCCAGTATTCATAGTGTAGCAGAAATCACAGGCCTGGAACCAGATGAGTGGCTCATTACAATGGACATTTGAGAGCAAAGCTGTTTGGGCAAAAGGGTATACTGTGGGACACACTGTGACTCGCCACAGACTTTATGGCATGATAGGTTTTTTTGTTTTGTTTTAATTTTAATTTTGTTTTCAAGTGGGGAAGGTTGCAAGGGCCAAGGGCAGATATAAAGGGAAGGGGAGATGAGTAGGATTAGGGTGTATGATATGTAATTCACAAAGAATCATTAAAAAGCTAAAAAATGAACACGGTTGTTCCATGTATTTCTTAGTTTTTCCTGTACTGCTGAAATGCTTTGCCGGAAGGGTGGAGTTCAAAGATTAAAAGCTCAGTCTTTCAAAATATATCATCCAGAAATGTGACTTTTGAGTATGTATCACTACTAGTTTGTTATTAGTGTACAGTAGAAGCTAAACATATCTGTAATATATAAAACTATTTACTTATTTATAAATTAAATAGATCCGCTACCACTACTATGCTTATATATAATTCATTTATAGAACACAATGTAGATACTAGTGAGCTAAAATTAAGCATAAATCAAGAACTCCAATTATTGCTGTCTCCTAATGGCTTGGCTTGCCTATGCCATGAATTTATAGTCCCCTCTCTGAAGACTATTTCTCTATCGGATGACTAGTGAGTTTCAGGCCAAACCTAAGTGAGAGGACAGGGATGGAGATAAGCCTCCTACTCAGACCCTGGGCTTTCTAGGTGTTATGAGATCAGGCTTCTGACTCTCAGTCTTCAAGTTCTGAGACTTCAGCGAGGGACAAAGCTTGAGTTCTCTTCAGAGAAACATTCCATTTCTCTTTTCTTAGACCAACTCCTGAAAAGCAGGCTTCCTGTGGAGACAAAGGTAGACTACCCTCCACTGAGAAAGAATCTCATTCTTTCTCTGTCACTGTGCTTGTATGATTTCCTGCAATCCAGATTGCAAAATGTGTCTGGAATTCCAAGCTATCAAAACAAGGGCCTTTTCCAACTTAACTTTTCATGCTGTGTTCACCCCCATATTAAGCCTAAAGCCAGAATGACAAAACATGTTTATCAGTGGCCTGACTCCCAATGTCTCCAGACAGGCAGAATAAAAGGGGCTCAGTATTTGTTTCCTTTCACTGGCCCCTGGATATTTTGAATGGGAGAACAAATGGACCAGAATGCTTCATCATGTGTGTTACTCTTCTTGTGCCAAGCCCCATGAGGTATACATCACCCCAGTTTACAAATATGTTGACTAAGGTTATGAGAGTTTAAAAACTTCCTTTAAGAAGGATTACCATGTAAGAGAGCCAGGATTTAAACCAGAATTCTTGGGCTTTTCTTTTGAATGTTAGGTTTTATATTATATGAAAGCAAGTAGAAACAGAAAAATCATAGCTGTGGAGTTTGAGGGGGGCTGGAGGTGGTGATAGTTTCTTCTTGAAGTCAAATATTATTTGTTTGTTCTATGGGTATCTTTATCTAATTTTTTATATCACCATGGAGAGAAATTAATACTATGGTGGGGTTGGGATGACAATCAATTATGCTTTCACATCTATATTTCTCATTTACTATCTTTATCTGGCTTCTCACAGAGAAGGTTAAGGCCGTGCTTCTGTGTTGTGATTTACTTTTGCATTTTATAACATCTTAGAATTTAACTAGAACACGCATCACACATGGCTTATTCTCTTTGTTTCCCTATAGTATGCCTATTCCTCCAAGTTCGCAGAAGAGATAATAGGCATGGTCAATGTGTGGCATGGAAGCCAGGATTCTAAGACCACAGGGCTCTCGTGTCTCTTGTGTTTCTCTATGGTCTCATCTGACTGAAGGTGATAATAGTTTTTAATTTCATATGTTATGGAGAAGTTTATGATGTCAAGCACTATTTCAATTATCTAGGTTCTGATGATCATCCTTATATTCACAAGGAAGACAAGGACCCAGAAAGGCTAATGAACCTAGCCCAGAATGCATTGAAGACTACTCTTAAATGCCTGCAATTCAAATTTGAGGGTATCTATACACTTTTCAAGCCTCTGTGGGTTTCTACATGCACATGGTACACATACATTCATGAAGGCACACACATAAACATACACTGATAATATACATAAATATTTAAAAAGCAATAGTAGATATATATTGAAGACTATAACTGTTTTTAATGTTACAATCCTAAGTGCTCAAAAACTCCCAGTGAGTATGTTGACATTCTGATTCTTATTATTCTTACTATAGAGAAAGAAAAATAGAACTGGAATCACAAAGAATCTGTATGACTCAGGGTATCAAGCTACCAACTGTAGCTGGGACCCATACTGCATAGCTTCTTTCTTTGGGTACAAGTACCTATGAAGGACGTAGTTATCTTAAGGTGAAAGGATACTCTTTCATTACAGAAAATCTTCAAGCCATTAACTTCTGTAAGTGATTTCATGGATACTTCTGTACTCAAATGTTAATAAAACTAACTGGTCATTGGAGTCATATCCTTGTCACAGAACCTGCAATAATATGATGTGTCTTTGGGTTGTTTTGTTCTCAGTCAATATGGAAGTAGAAATAGTTTTCACTAACTGTTGAGTCTAGGTATGGCCCTGGCTGTTTGACACATGCTCCAAATTTGATCTGTAATTGTGAGGTATCCAGAAACCTGGGGAATGAAAGAGTTACATGAGAAAATTAAAAAAAAAAAGACCAAGAGAATAATAAATACTGTGAGTTCTTTGGAACCATTAACAGGTACATATCCCTTGTCACAGTCCTTCCAAACTCATTTTGGTGTGAACTCTGCTTTATTTCAACTGATTTCAGCAAACACCAAACACTGTAAATAGGAGACGTGGTGTTAGGAGCATCAATATACATGATGGGACCAGCTGAAATGGTAAAGGAGAACTTGTATTTTAGGAGAGATTTGTAGGTTGCAAGATCTGTTATGAGAAGTATTGTAACGACCATGTCAGTGAAAGCCTTTTGGATGGAAGTGAATGAAGAAATATCATGGATTGTGAGAAAGCGTAGCACAGAGTGAACATGGAAGGATGTCACATAGCAGTGAGCCATTCCATTGAATCAAGAAATAGAGTAGAGATGTCAGACAGACAGTCGAGAAGCAGATCACATTCAGAGCCCAAGAAGCACCAAGTTTGTGGGTCACGTGGCAATGCCCATGGTGTCCATTCAGGAAACATCCCTAGTATTTGCCATCTCATTCCCCTAATTTAAGTGATCCATTATTACACTGTTCTGTTGCTGTCTTAACTCAGAAGAATTTGAGTTACAAGACAGGAAACAAGTACATAGGGATCAGATTTACACTACTGCTTATGGGACTGACCTTGACAGCAAAATCTAGCTGAGAAGTGAATTCAGAGTATTTAACAGGTACAGTATAGTTCAAGGTGGGCATCCTCAATATGAGTGGGCTAGTGGTATCTATCAAATCCAAAGGAAACTCCATTTACCAACATTTTGGTGGTTAGACAAAAGCCAGCATTCTGCTGTCTGTGGTACCTGTTAGCATACTAAGGCACATACAGACATTTAGGCTCCTTTTTCCTGTGAGTACCTGCTACACATTTCAGAGTCTATGTTAGCATCCTGGTTCTTCTCAGCCTTTCTCACCTCTCTCACATGCTAACTTTCTGTAGTTCATAGGCTTCCTTCCTTCCTGTTATTAATTTTCTTTATAAATCTGCTATTTCAGCTATGTTCTATTAGGCCTCTCTTTTTCTTTCTCTTTTCATTTCTCCTGGTCCCCACTTTGTCTTTCTATCAGTTTTTTCTCTATATATATCTGCTTCTCACTCACTCTCTTCATATCTCTGCTGACCATGTTCAGTCTACTACTTTGTGTCTCTTCTCTGAACTCTTCCAGATGCCTCTGTCTGTTCTCACGTATCTACCAAAAAACAAACAAACAAACAAACAAACAAGCAAGCAAGCAAACAAACAAACAAACAAAAAACCTTTCTCTTATCCATTCCATGGAGTATTCATGCTGTCAGTTTACATAGTGTCCAGGTAAGATTTATCTACGCAGTGAGGCACAAAGTTTGCCATCTAAAAGTCTTCTTCCCATGAGGAAAGTGGGAAAACAGGGTCTGTGCATGCTGACTGTAATCTTGTGTTTTCAGGGGACACTAACCACTACGCTTAGTTTCCACACTGAAGGAAACTGGCTGATGGGGGAACGTTGACATTCATTCTCTCCTCTCACTTACATGTGTTCTTTATAATGACTCTTTCCCTCTTGAACAGTCTCAACTGGTATTAAATATTCCAGGGTTAGTTATTCCAAGTGTAGACTCTTGTAAGGAAAAAATGCCCAGACCAGTGTAGTTCTCAGAACTCAAATCACATTCAGGGTCACACCCTGTTCTAGTTTTCTTTCCATTTCTGTGCTTTTATGCTCAGTCTCATGTTAATAGACACCACAGATAGCCCTTTGTCCCTTCTGCCTAGCCAATGATAACGGAAATACCACTTTGGGTAGAGGGGACCCTGCTTCTCTAGTTCCCGAGTAATGTTTGCTTTTTGTCAGTTTCTATGCGATGTGTCAGTCTCACAAATAGTAGTGAAAATCTGGTAAATTTGGTGAAGGACGGTTTATTTGGCTTACATACCTCAATCACAGTCCATCTTTGAGGAAAATCTGGCAAAGAATCCAAGCAAAAGCAGAAGTATAAAACATGGAGGAATATTACTTACTAACTTGTTCTGCATCACTTTGTCAGCAGACTTTCTTATACAATCCAGGACCACCTGCCTAGGGTGACCCTACTACAGTGGACTGGGTCCTCTGGCATCAGTCATTAATCAAGAAAATGCACCAATGCACCATGGCTTTGCCTTCAAGCCAATCTGGTGGAAATGATTTCTTAATTGAGGTTCTTTTTTTTTTTTGATAACTCTAGTTTGTGTCAAGTTGATAAACTAGCATACAACTCCTTTTTTCTCCAAGTCAGACTGAAGCCAAGCTTGGAAGTCTGTATGGCCAGAGGATACCTGCTTTTTATCCTCCCCTGTTGTCTGCTTCTTTTTCCCTAGTAACACATTTTCCCAGACGACATGCAAATTGCTCACATGGCCTGTGAGTGTGACTAGGTATTGATGCTGCACAGGACAGGGCCCTTCTGTTTGTCTCTCAAGGTGCCATTTAGAAGGCAGAGTTTGGACACATAATTTAAGTCTGTAAAATTTAAGCCTGTAAAAACTTTTAGCACAGATACCTTAGCAGAGGAGATCTGTCTGCTTCTGTGGCTGGTCCCTCCAAACTGTACTCTTCCACCTGGAGCTTTCAGAAATTTATCCCTTATAGAGTCCAGGCTGGCTTCTTTCATTTGGGTTCTAGCTAGTCATGAAAAACCCTGTTGGGTTTTGGTTACCATTTCCCCTTTGTCTTGCTAGGATATCTGAGGTAGGCAGCTCTTGGCACAGATACCTCAACTATTATCTTTCTCAACTGAAGATCACATGCTCTGTAAGCTATATAACACACAAGTCCAGTCATGCAGGGCCTCACTAAAGTATTTTGTTTGAGATAAGGAGCAAGCATACCTTTTCCAGATGATTTTGGAAGGTTGCTATGACAGAACAGCTACTACAGACAATTTTTTTTGCCAATGGGTATATTTCTCATCTGCCTTCAGTTTAGGACATTTACTCTTCGAAGATGAGTGGTGGTCCACCTTATTTGTTTAATTTTGTAGCAAATAAAATCACACTTTTACTTTGGACGTAGCTGACTGATAACTATTGTTGTGGTCTTCAGATATCGTCCCATGGAGTCACAAGGGTACCATTAAGCAAGGCCTCATGCTAGCATTTTCCTGGGCTTACTTTCTGCCAAATGCTCTGATTGTTTTGTTCCATGCTAAACTCTGATTATTTCATTCAACCTTGAGCAAGATCTACTGGGTAAGCATTATTTCTCTGACGAGGGTAGTAAGATTTAATAATTCAAGTTTCGAGTTAACATAGCTTTAAGCCTTGAAGCAGAACATAAATCCTGGGAATCTGATGAATCCCAAGTGGTTGTTTCTTTCATTGGGTTTTCTGACATAAGAGCAGAAGATTGGGAAACATGCCAGGGTCATAGTCCTGCAGAAAACCTTGCTTTCCTCTCACTACTTTGAGAAGACTAGCTAAATAGAGAGGTCTTAGAGGGGGTTGAAGGGTAAATGCATGCTCACCCAGCAAGTCAGTAAGTGAGACAGTATATAGAGAATAGGCACATGCTTTGAGGTTCAATGGGCCCAGATATGACTTTCTGGTAAAGTGCTCTTGTGCAAATTGTTTCACTGATATAAATCTTGGTTTTCAGCCCTTCTAGGATGCACACATAAGTATATAAATGAATATCTCTCCATAATGATACTAAAATGAGAAATAATAAGGTACCCTTAATACTTATAAAATGCTGTAAAGTGTTTGATAATTGGAGACTCAAAATGTCATTCAGGGAGTGGTGACAACTTATACATAATTATTACTGTATGGCCGAGAACGGTCTAAACCCCTTGACTGTGTTTGCTTGTTTAATGTTAACAACACACAGTGAGACTTAAAAGAACCCCATCTCTTTAGAGATCAAACCTGGGAATGGGTAAAGAATGATTTCCTTAGAGAAGAGAAAGTTAGAACATGAACTTAGGTGACCCATGAGTGGTGACCACATATAGCCATGCTGTTCTGATGCTGAGAGTGTCCTAGGGAGGACACAGTGCTCCTCGATTTTAATAAATGGTAATGCATTGCTGTAATTATTTTTACCAACTCTTTAGGCAATAGGAAACCAATTAAAGTGCAGTAATATTATCAGAGTATAATTGAGAAATAAACATTCCTAAATGAATTATTAATTAAGATGAGGCCAGACCAGTTAATTGCCTGCTACCCAATTTGTTGTACAAACTATTGGAAAATTATTTGGTGGACAGAAAAATTTATCTCAGTTTTTAAATTTTACTTTTGGTAGATAAAAGGGAAGAGACAAACAGCATATGTGGAAGCATTCTTGGCTTTTTTTTTTTTTTCAAAGATTCCGAGTTTGTTCCTGATTCTGTTTGGAGTCTGCTTATCTGTCGAATGCCCTGGCTTAAGATGCATGTGCATAAGTGCTTTGGGAAGCAGAAATGGATTGCACGGACTTACCCCCTTTACCACCAGAACTTAATCTACTTGCAGTGATTTAATCAACAACAGTGAATTGTTTGCTGCAAACCTCCTACATAAATCAGAAACTTCCAGTGTGCATTTGCTCATGACTTCTCTAGTGACCTGTGATCAGATGGATTTAGCCCCCACTGCTGTGTGTGTGTGTGTGTGCGCGCGTGCGCGCTCGTAACAATTCCAGAATGATCACAAGAACAAAAACAAAGCAGACTTGATTTTAATCTATGTTTATGTACTTTGTTTTAGGAAAGTGCATTTTCTGATGTAAAATATATTTTTTTTTTATTCAAGAGCTTATTTCAAAATTTAACATCGTCTCCTTTCTCTTGCCTTTCTCTTCTCCTTTCTTCCTCATACTTCTGTTGGCTTTCTTTGGATTCAAGCAGGGTACAGCAGCTTGGATTAAGTAAAACATTTAAAGTAAAGAAAGTAGGGAAGCCTATTAGAGGTGGGTTTGGGGCAGCTCTCTGTATAGAAGGAAGAGCTGAATAATATTTCCACCTTATTTATTCTTGCCTCTTCCCATCACTGTCTTCTATCCAGGCCCAAAGCCATTTCCAAGTATCATTACAGTGCAGGTAAGGGTATGAACGCATCATCACATCATGAGAAATACTTTTCCCAGCGCTTCTGTCATCATGTGAATATCATAGGCTATACTTACCCAAACAAGGATGGCCATTTTGCTTAGCACTAAACTGTATAATGTCATATATGTTACATACATTGTATAAGCATGTATGCACATACACAGCCATTCTTAACTGTAATATTGCTACATGGTACTCAGTTGTACCTGTGTCTGCAGGATAGCACTGGGTAGTGTCTATAGGTGTTAGTCAGTCTAAAATTTCATGCTTAGCACAGCAGGCATTAACTAGTTTGTATTTGTAGTTTGGTTTGGAACGTCATCTGAACTAGCAGGCTCATCTCTTATAGGTTGAGGGGAGGAATTCCTAACACAGCTGAGGTCAAAGGCTGGTCAGTCAAGGACCAACCTTCTGGACCACAGCTGGGTCCTCACCTGTCGGGTGCTTTGCCTAGGAGAAAATAACCAAAGAAGTCCCATGTGGTCTCCCATAAGGGGGTGGTTTCAACTTGTTTAAAGAATGGAGAAGCATATCCTAAAAGATAAGATAATAATTGGAAGGGTTTAGGACAGGCCCTGCCACCATCTACACCAAACCAATGGTCAAAATTTGTGCTGTCGTAGGTCCATTTCCAGGTTGGATGTGGTTATGTAGCTGTTACTTCTAATAATATTACATTTCAAACAGAGCATTGTCGTGCTATTTTTGTGAATGGTTCATTATAGATGGGGACGGCAACCCCTGAAAAATCGCACTAAAAGAGCAAATGAGAAAACACTTTATTGCACCATACCAGGCTGACCGACTCCACATATTTCTGCACAGTCTCATCAGTCACCATTCCTGGAATGAGGGGACATGTTATTTATAGAACAGATCAATGGACAGCCTGAAGACAGTTCCATGCAACGAACGAATGAGGAAGCTGAGGAAGATCTGAAGTCCCATTGCTACAAGGAGGGGAATAGACTTTGAGAGATAAAAGATAATGTTTGCACATGGTTCTCAGGCAGACAGACCTGTTGAGAGGGGGGAAGGGTCACATTATTGGGTTCTTAAGTGTTTTAATACTTCAGTGAGGCTCTGCCTACCTGAGGTCTCCAAGGACGTGCTGATCCTTGATCAATGACAACTGATTACTGAAAGTAACAAAGTATTCTCAGTAACAGATGCTACCTTCTCTGCACCTCTGGCTGTATGCCCTTACCTGGTTGACATGTTTGTAAAGAAGAACTGGACATGCTAAGCAGATATAATCCTTTGTTCTGGGAATTTAAGAAATAAGAGATCTGGACAAGTCTAATCTAGAACACAAGTCTGGGAAGCAGATCCACCTGGCTCCATAGTCTGGTGATATCCAGCCTGCCAGAGCAACCCACCCAAGGAAGGGTGTTTGGTTTTCTTGTATTATTTGTTCTCAGTTCAGATGGGAAAATGACTATATATGTATTTGTGGCATCCCCAACACAAGGAAGAAATGTTAGCAGACAAACGAGCAGTATGGGATAATTTGGAACATCACAGAGGCTCTCTGACTCATACTCCTGGACTAAAGTTACTAGGTGGGCCTAATAAAATGCATGCAGGCCATTCTAAGTCTTGTGCATTTTACACTGGGGTTGTTACATTGTAAACATCAAATGCACAAGGTGAACATAAAGAAAATGCTGGCATTTTGGAAAATACAACAGGTATTGATGCCAAGAATGGGCTTCTAGAATGCCCTCCCCATCTCCACCAAATGCAGTGTTATGACATTTTAGTGCTACCTATAGATTCACATAGTTACACTATGTGAACATGGAAACAGCCACAGAAAAGAAAAACAAAAGCACAAATTTTAAAATAGTACAATTGAGTGTTCCTCCTTTGTATCTATTCTACTGGGCTTAGTTTGGCTAAATAACAGACAGGAAACAATGATGTCTCTCAATACCAACTCTATTTTAGGTAATGATCTTTGAATTTACAATGATGTAGGGATGGCTCAACCATTTTTTTTTCCTGTCTAACTTTGCTGGTTTGTGCCAAGTCTTGTAGTTCTTTTCTTTCTTTTTCTTTTTTCCAGGAGGCCAATTTAACCTCCTTGCCCATCATTCTGTGTCTCTTGTTTGAGACTCTACGTCCTAGGAGACAGTCGGAAAGAGCGATGTTATCCTAAATGCCACGCACATCTTAGCTCCCCAGTTAAGTGAGTCACTGCCTGACACATTGACTGTGCTTTCAGAGAATTCTCACGGCAACCCATGTGCGTTAAAACATACAATTAGCATGCTAATTCTCTTCTCAGTCGATGAAAATAGAGGGCATTGAGCTACAGGGTTTGGAGAATGCCTATGCTTTGGTATTCTGCATTTCCTTCCAATGAAAGTGATCTACAGCCCCTAATTGTATGCTGAGAAGAGTTCAGGTTGGGGAGATGAGGCTCAAACAAGTACTAGACTTGCCTCTGTGTCTGCTGGGCTGCCTATGAAGACCTGGCATTTCACCACATCACTGTTCCTGCCCCCACCTTTCCATCAGAGCAGAAGTTAGCCGACTATCCCACAGGTTGCCTCCTGTCTTACAGTTTTTGCAACAATTGTGGCCATTTGTTTACATATTGCCTGTGGCAGCGTTCATCTATCAGTGGGATTGAGATGTCCTGATCCATTTCTGTCAGCCCACAGTGCTGAACAATTTACTATGTAGTGTTCACAGGAAATGTCTGTCAACTTCTTTCCAGGTTAACCACAGAGTGTTCTGTTCTTAAGGCTTCTAAGATAGAGAGATGGGACTATTAACAGTAGTCCCTGCTGACTGGCTCTTAGGTTGATTAAGAGCTTAGGCTGTGGCAGAAGAGATGGCTCAGTGCCTAAAGAGCACTTGCTGCTCTTGCACAGGACCCAGATTCGGTTCCCAGCACCCACATGGTGACTTACAACCATCTCTATAATGATTTCAGGGAGTTCAGTCCCTTGTTCTGATCTCCAAGAACATGCAGCAATGTGATGCAGGCAAAAAATAAATGGCTACCCATAAATATAGTAAAAAAATAAATGCAAAACGTTTTTAAAGAGAAAAGATTTTAAGCTGACTCCTTTCTTGGTATTATGGTGTAGGATGTACGTGCCTTATCTGAGGAGAAGATGTATGTCCCCAGACATAACACATAACCAAACAAAGTCGTTCAAGGAATCGCTGCAGACTTCAGCTAAAAACAGTGAAAGTGAGGGGTTAAGTGCCAGCCTTTCTGATGTTGAAACAGCTACTCTGATGTGCTCTCAAGCTGCCTGTGTCTCTTTTCTCCTGGGCTGTTTATTTCTCTTCACACTGCACTTAGCAGAATGTCTTGCCTGTGGCATGTTATTATCTTGTTTAGTCGCTGAGTGGACACACACCTACATTCATTCACGCTGAAGAAAGAAGGTGTGTGGTGGGATTGGGGTGGGGCTGGAAGCCATCAGCCATTTCTTGGTACTTGGGATGCAATCAGGGCATATGTGGCTCTGTTCCTGGTGTTCTTATTAAAACCTGAGAGCATGGAAAACAAAGGTGTCTATCTCCATGACAGCCATCTCTATGTAAGCCACATCTTAGGAAACATTTGTGAGCTACTATTCTAAGAGCTTAGTTACTGAATCTTGTTTCAGCTGCAGGTTTAGGATTATTTAGAGCAAAGTTACAGCTCTCTCTCAGTGTTCTAATTAAAATATCAAGAGAATTTAAGTATTAAAGTTTATGCAAATCTAAGTGTTTTTAGTAGGACTGTGACATTTTTAATGTATTTTTTAGTGGAATCACGAAAGCGAAGACACAGAGGAAGTCAAGGACAGAGGTAAAGTTGGCAAAGCTCCTACTATGGGAAAGTGTACCTAGTATGTGCACCTTGGTTTTGGTATATATAACTTAGACCTCAGAGAAAGCGCCAATCGTCATTACGGTGATTTAAATGAAAGCTCAGAATGGTTAATGATACTTCTTTAATCATGCCCCCAAATAAGAGTCTTCGCAGAGATTTCAGCCCAGGTCTTACGACAGGCCCTGTGTTATCGTCACAGTGAAGGGTTGCCACCTAGACTACTGTACACAGGGTGCTTAACGAAGGCTGAGTTTCAGTCCTTTAGCTGTGGTTGAAAGCGATGGTTGTAAAGTACTAGGAGAAGTAACAGTAGGGCCTATGCATTGTGAAGTGTACAAGCTGCTGCATGGATAGCTTCATAAGCTGTGTCTACGTGCTCGGTCTTAGCAATTCTCCTGAGTGTAACATGATTGTTTTTCCTCCTGCCAGTACCAGCCTCTGAATTTCTGACCCTTAGGACTGACTTCTTCGGGGCTCTGTTCGATCACATGAAGCATCCCACAGGCTTTTGTGAAACAGTCTTTTTATTTATTAAAATTGCTCATATCATTGTAAATGAAGCGCAGGGCCTGTTGAGATGGCTCAGAAGGTCTAGGTGCTTGCTGACATCCTGAGATCTCTGGGATCAATGTGGTGAGTAACTACAAGTTGCCCTTTGACTTCTGTGTACACCCACTTCATACACGTTATAAAGAGAGGTAGTTTAAAAATTAAAATAAAGAGAAAGTTAAGCACCTAATATGCCACCAATTTCATGTTGCTAAAATAATACAGTACATATATTTGCTTGTATGGATATATATATATATATATATATATATATATATGCATTTTCCTTTCA
>NW_021620993.1:786242-838273 GCF_004785775.1 Grammomys surdaster | reverse complement strand
GATATATATATATATATATATATATATATATATGCATTTTCCTTTCAATTTTTGTATAAAAACATAGATCTCAATGAAAAAGGGGACTAATAGTAAATTTATAATACTCTGTGACATTTCTTATATGGAACATCAATGATCAATTAGTGTTCCCTCACTATCCTGCAGAGGAGAAGACACATTGGCCCATATTTCATACCCAGGGAATAAATGTCCAGGAAAGCTAAAAAGCTTGCCGACTGTAACTAACCTCTGCTGACATCATTACAACCAGGCACACTTCCAAATACTTCACACGTCAGCTTACTGTATCCTCCTGAGGCCAGAGCCTGGCTAATGTCAGCTTTCCAAACCAACTTCCACCCTCCTAGTTCCTTCATCAGAACCCTCCATGGTGTTGGCTTGTCATTGCGGGACTGAAATGTTGTTTTTCAAGGGATAACATATCTTGTAGGAAGCTTTTGTTTAACATAGATCTAAAGGATGCACAACACAGCCAATAATTGCACAGTTCTTTTCAATTTACAGATCAACTTTGTTAAAGGTGTCTCACGTTTTCTTTTTCTTTACAATAACCCTGAGAGATAATTATCACTGTGCCTAAAATATACCAACTGAAGCAAGCAAAAGGACCAGTCCCTCAGGCTGAGAAAAGCATCTCTCGAAAGCTTGTAAGCCTGCAGAACCAGCCCACCACTTCTCTATGTTCTTGTTGCTGCCTCTCCTTGTCCACTTCTCTAAAAGATCAGTAGTTCATGGTGATTCTGTTCTCTATACTGATGTCTGGTAGCTGATTCAGCATGAGAGAAAACATACCACATCAGGCAGAGCTGGTATAGTCTCATACATTGGTGGCCTCTCTACCTCAGTGCTGCGGGAACAGGCAGCACAGGTCTCCTGGGCCTTGTCGCAGGAGATTAGATTTTATGATGCTGACAATGTCTCTCTGGAGGGCTGTGTTTTACCTCATGTGCAATGAAAGCCTGTTTACAAGGTTCTACCTGGTAGGAACACAGAACGACTAACTGCCTGGCCGTGACTCACCTCTAGGAGTCTCTCTCGGTAGCATCTGTTCAGTTTTCCTTTTCTTTTTTGCACCATGCTTTAAATATTACAGCACAGATCCTCTGAGAAAGCAAAACCCACACACTAGTGTTCTACAAGGGAATGATTTACAAGAAGTGTGGGGTGGGGATTGAGGTCAGGAAATACATCACACTCCGCTAATTCTCTCTACAGCTTCTCCTCTGTGTCATTGTATTAGTGGAGGAGTAGGGCTAAGGAACATTTTATGCTCTCGGTTACTGTGGACACATGATAGACAAAAAGTCGCATCCATAAACCATAGACCTTCCAGAATAACTCCTGCTTTTCTTTAATATTCAGATTTTGTCCCTCAACTTCCAGAGAGGTCTTGGTGTGAAGCTCACCATCAAGGGCATGGACTAGTTTTCCAGAATAATGTCCCTCTGCCTTTAAGACCATGATGATTTATGCATTATCTTTGTCGTGGAGTGTATTCACTGTGATTTTTCTCAATAACCTCTCTAAGGCTAGCATGAATTATCTTCTTAAAGATTTGGTATGCAGTGCAGTTTTATGCACTTCCTTAAGAACTCTGACCCTGTGTAAAACTAATCCCAAATAAATTTTCATTTCTGAACACACTGTTTTGCATATGAAAATTTATCATGGCTCTACAGTTGCTTTTATGCTAAGCTTTATTTTAGAGGTCGTGTGACCACAGGTGCTGTGAGTGAGTATGGGAATTGGGTCCTGTGCATCACAGAGGCTCCAGCAGCTCAGCTCAGCCATGCTTCGTCTCACGTAGTGTAGGCTTTAATTAGTCCAAGTGTTCAGGATCAACTCCTGGGTCACTCACTAACTGCTATTTAACTTTGCACACATCTCAACTTCTCCGAGTCTCATTTTCCTCATCTGTTAAAGGGGGCCCAGGTCCAATAATGGCACTCTTCTGATGCCTTTTGGTGACAGATTAAATAGAACTAAATGAGCCAATTTATGGGAAGTGCAGCACATAATGTCTAGCACAAAGGGATTGCATGAAATCATCATTATTTTTATTAGCAATAGGGTTTATTAAAAGCTGAATTAATCCCTAATAAGCTTGCAAAATGTGTCTCTATAAAATCCAGAATTTTCTGTTCTTACAAAATTTCAAAGACATCACTGAGATGTAGTGGAAAGAATGTATGTATTATGACCAGATGTCCTGCTTCTATGTCATGCTCTATGACTTGCTAGAGCCTAAGGTTTCCTGTTATTCTAAAGTCTGTGGGCTTTTGTTCGTAACAATGCATAATACTGGTAGCTGCTGCCAGTGTTTGTCATGAGGACTGTGACTGTGGAAACATTCTCCAGGGCTGAGTTTTCAAATGCTTAACTCCTTAAACTATTGTTCAAATTATATTGCAAAGAAATACAAGGAATAAGCAAAGGAAACGAGATAATAGAAGAATGGATTTCTTGAATGGATGAATGAGAGCCCAGGATACTCTGACCCTACCCTACTCCATACTTCCAGTAAAAAAAGATTTCTCTAGAAAGATGAAACTCTCAACACAAATGATCTCTCGGCCATAAGGAACAAGTGTCAGCAAATGCGTGTGCTAAATGTCTTTCCATCTGTGGGTCCCAATATTTCTACACTACTATGCTCTTCCTGGATTTGAGAAGATTCCAATGACTACAGTCATAAGGGAGGGGCAGGTCTGTGGTCAGCCCAGGAAAGCAGTATCTGGGCTGGAGACCAGAGTGAACAGAGGAGTGTGACACTGGGGCTAGTCAACCACTGTGCCAAAGATGTCATGGAATTATTTTCTGGTGGTGTGAACCTAGACTTACCAAGTTTGAGTATTTCTACAGATGAAGTTACAGTTGATTAGCATTTTACCGAATATCAATTCATTGATAATTAATCCATTTGACAAAGAAAGCAGGGAAGATAAAACCAGAGTATTTCAAATCTGAAGGTGTTTTCAGTTTTAATTTATTCCTGAATTGATATGCTACGTTCAAAAGGATCAAGAGGCTTTCCCAATTACCATATGCAGTCAGGTTACTTGGCTTGTCTTGAAGGTAGATTGGAAATTATCTTGCTCAGTTTTTGTTGTTATTTTTTTTCTTTTTGTCCACATGGCACAAGTCAGGGTCTTTGGGAAGAAGGACTCTCAACTGAGAAAATGCCCTCATCAGATTACCTGTAGGCAAGCCTGAAGGCCACTGTCTTGATAAATTATTCCTGTGCATTAGCCTGGTCCATGGGGATGTTGGTGTCCCACCCAAATGCACATGGTCCTGAGTTGTGTATGAAAGCAGGCTGAGTAAGCCATAAGGTGCATTGAGTAAGCAATGTTCCTCCATGGCTTTTGCTTCAGTAGTTACCTCTAGATTTCCACCTTCAGTTCCTGCCCTGACTTTCCTTGGTGATGAAGTCTGACCTTAGAGTTGTAAACTCAAATATACTCACTTGTCCCCAAGCTGCTTTTGATGATAGGATTTTATTATAGTAATAGAAGTCCTAACTAAGACAGAGACAGCAGTCAGACAAATTCAATTGTTCTTAAGATGGCGATATAATCTCTCTGGGGGAACTTTCATATAGTTTCTATGAATAATAGTAAACTAAACCATGCAGATGAATACTTTTAAAGATGTATTTTTTAGTTTTAATTATATGTATTTGTGTACCTGTGTATGGATATTTGCACATGAATGCAGGAGTCTGCAGAGCCAGAAGAGGGCTGTGGATATCCTAGAGTTTCAGTGTTAGGCAATAGGGAGCTGCCTGACATGGGTGCTGGGAATTGAACTTGGGTCTTCTTCAAGAGCAGTAAAGCCTCCTAACCTCTGAATCATCTCTCTAGCTACATAAGTACTTTTGAAGGAGATGGGAAAATAGAAGGCAGAGGATAGGTGGATAATTAATGTCTTCAAGAAACTGCAATGGACTAGGCATCAGTTTAAGTCCCTTATGTATAATGCTTCATTTAGTTCCCACTATTAAGCCCTTTTTACATCATAATAGAGGATGCTGTGGAGTTGAGAAATCAGCCATCTTATAGATGCTCAGACACTCAGAGCCCAGGCAGCTCAGCTAAGACAAAGCCTCAATGAAGAATTACCCTATAACACAAAGATACTGCTGTCTCCTCCTCTCCTCCTTCTCTCCTTCTTCTCCTCTTCTCTCCTCCTCTACTTCCTCCTCCTTCTTCTCCTCTCCTCCTCACTTCTTCTTCTTACATCTTCCTCCCCATCCTCTTTCATCTTCTTTACAGAACATCTCATTTATTTTGAAAGCTATTTTACATATTGTATCTATTTATAAGGTTTTGTGTCTGCGTATATATGTATATTTGTACTTATGGAGGTCAAAGGTGTTGGGTCAGCCTGAAGCTAGAGTCATAGACAACTGTGAGCCACCCAGAGTAGGTCCTGAGAACTGAACTCATGTTCTCAAGAAGCAAGTGTCTTTAACTGCTCAGCCATCTCTCTATTCTACAAGGATGTTTCTTGTTGAGGAAGCTTTGGTGTGTCTATATCCTGTTATTGGAATGAATTTCTTTACTCAGTTGAAGTCTCTTCCACTTACATCTTTTTGGGATCAGGGTTTAGAAATTTCTCCTTTATTTATTAATGGACATTTCTACCATGGCCTTAAGAGAAACTTGGAAAGAAAAAGAAATTAAACAGGTCTTTACAAAACAATACCATGCCTGCTAACCTAAGGTGCTGAAATAGGTCTCTAAGAACAGAAAATACAAATAGAAATCAGAAAAGATAAAAAAAATCACTAATATTTGTCATTGTATAGAGTGTCTCAGGAATGCCTTGCATTTGCCTGTCTCAAGCCACTGTGCAGTTGGTTGCAGTTCCTGTGACTATTGCTGGGTGTCTCTTCGTCTCCATGCTGGTGCCTGCTCAGAGTCTGTGTTCTTACCTGTCCTTCAGTGACCCTGCTCAGAAGTTTGTATCATTTGACACACTCAGGTGCAAGCCTCCTGCTGGCTCCTGATTAAGCAAAAGTGGCTTCCTACTTTATTTTCAGAAATCTACAGCCGTTCTCTTTCTTCTCTGCTATGAAAGGATAGAATATTTAAAACATGTAATTCAACTTTTCTAGTTGAATTCTAGTTCTGCCTAAGGTAGATGTCCCATCTGTGGGAACACGTGGCTTCAGACTGGCTTCCCAGGAAGCAGATTCTAAGGCAGAGGTTAGGAACATTGTATTTATTACATCCCAAGAGTCACTCTGGGAGTGATGTCTGGGTAGCCCAAGAGAGACAAAAAACAAACAAACAAACAAACACACCCATCTTCTTACTTTAAGTGCAGATATAGGTCCAGATTGGGCTAGTATGACTTTTACAATTATTCAGAGTTGGATTGAGGTGACTAGTCTTTTATGGTTCTTATGTTATCATTTTTTTTGATATAGCTCATCCTGGAATGGTGTACAATTTTGTGCAAGGTGGTGTTCTACAGATAAAGAAACATCTAAAGACTGAGAGGCAAAAGCTATGTATAATGATCCTTCCAGAATATGAAAAATACAGCTGTCACGAAGAGTCGGAAGTCCATCAGTGTCTCCATGATCACTGATATATATTGTTTACTTGAGGAGTCCACGGTCAACATTATTTATACATTTGTCCATTCATGTCTTTTGAGAAGCCATTGTCACATGCAGTTAGAAGGCATTTATTGTAAGGGCACTGTAGTTTGGAAGGTCAGTTTGGTCCTGTAGACAGAGGTAGGATTAGCCTTAGTTCATAGTTCTGAGGGAACACTGGTCAGTGATTGGTGGTCCAGACCAAAGCATCGATACTACATTTGCTGAGTGGCCCATCTCTGACAATTCTGGTAAGCAACATCCTTTGATTTTAATAGCACCTCAAGGATGTGATCCATAATGATACCATGTCTGATTAGCTGGTCCTTGCATCAGGTTGTCTCTGGATAGGAGATTGGGTGACAAACTTTCAGGACTCACTCCTACAGGATTGAAATGAAAATGCCTAAGCGGCTGATCTTTTTTTTTTCTTTTTTTTTTTATAAATTATTTTTTCTCAAATCATAATTCATTCACACAGGGGTTATAAACACAGAAAGGCAGGATGTGGGGAAGGGCATGGCACTGGAGTGTGGGTGTTCAGGGGGAATACAGATATCTTCAGAACCGGGTATCAGCTGGGTGAAGGTTCAGGGGACAGGTCAGTATGACTCTGCCTATGACTCGCTTGTCCTTGTCTAAGTTGGTATTGTCTGCCAAGGCTACCTATATACAAAGTCTATGACTACTCAGGCTTGTAAATTTCCACAAAAGCTGCTAAGTGACTGATCTTATGATGCAATAAGTTAGGCAGCCTGCTTTCGGAAATCCATCATGACCTTCTCTCTGAGAACTCTTTGAAGCTGGGTAAGCTAAAGCATGTCACACTTACTGTGTAATTCATCCTCAGTACCTCAAGTGTTAGAATTTGAATCTGAAATGTCCCTAGTAGGCTCAGGTTTTGGAGATGTCCGCATGAGTAGATTGTGTTCTCCTGGGAGACTGTGGAGCTTTTACTAGGTGGGACATAATTGGCAGAAGTAGGCAATAAGAAACCTACTTTCAAAGGTTATGCTCACCCCTTGCTTCAGTCACCCAGGTTCTCCTTCCTGGTTGGCCTCATGCACATAGCTGCTGCCCGAACTCCCGTGCTTTAGACAGATTACCATGATGGAGTCACCAGCATGGATTGAAAACCCTCTAAAGTTATAAACCCCCAAAAAATTTGATGGAGGAAAATTTGAGACTGCGTAGCATTCAGGTTGCGGCAGAGTATTTGAATGTTGCTTTTAGCCAGTTTTATAGTAAGAATTTGGAAGTAATTCTTACTATACCAGTAAGGGGCTGGTCATGAGTACTGGTTGCTCTTCCAGAGGACCTGAGATTAATTCCCAGAAGCCACATGGTAGTTAACAACCATCTGTAATGGGATCTGATACTCTCTTCTCTTCTGGTGTGTCTGAGGACAGTATACTCATATACTTTAAATAAATAAATAAATAAATAAATAAATCTTAGCAATGAAGAATTGGGAGGAAAATGCAAAGCAGGATTGGAAAATACTTGGTTTGGTTTAAAAGAGTGTCTTTAGTTGCAGACTAAGCTGTTGTAATTATTAAAGTGATTAATACAATTAAAGAAAAGTCAGGTCCTTTGTTCTTGAAGACTAGGGCAGATACACCAAAGGTAAGAACACCTCCAATAAAGACTACAGGGCATAAACATTTGAGAAAGCTTTTACTTAAAGGCAAAGAGCCACAGAGTGCCTAGAAAAGAGGTTTCCAAGGTTTACCCACCCAGGCACACTCAGAGTTTCCTGCAGCCAAGTGTCACCAGGCACTTCTCAAGCTGATTGAAGTACTTCACACAGTCTTCATTGTGATGGTTTTTTTAGGCACATAGATTGCAAGTTATAGGGTCATGGAGGCATGTGCTAAGGTTGAACAGCAAAGCCAGTGAGGCCAGAGCCTTTTGATATTCACTGTAGGGAATCCCTAAGCAGGCTAACCCAAGTTGAAATGCAGACCTTTGAATATTGAGATTTTTGGCATCCTGGATGACTGTGGAGGAAGGCTGAGGCACCAAGTGGAGACTGCTGAAGAGAGACTCCATATGCGTTGTAAGCTTGTAAGTTATAGAAGAGATGCCATCAGTCTCTGAGCTCAAATCATGCTACCACTGGGTGTCCTTGATGCCTGGGGATAAGCTGCACCCATCCTAACTGCTTCTTTGTATACTGGCTGTGCCTATCAGCTCCTACCACCACTACTGATTGGGCAAGTTCTGATTCCCTACCATGTCACCATGGGGGACAGGAGTATTTCTGAAGCCAGTACCAAAAAAGCCTTTCCTCTATCAACTATTGTGGTCACAGAAATGCAAAAGTTAGCAACACAGAACTGAATTTGTGATCCGCCTAAGCCACATTGTTCCTCTATTTGAAGACATGAAAATAAAAACCTGAGACAATAATTCAAACATATTGGTTTGGGTCATTTAGAATAATGGTAGCCAGTGATTAAAGGCGTTAGACTGGAGCCAAGCAGCCTGGAGCGGACCACTCTAGTCACTGGGTATCCCAGGATAATGTAACGTCTTCAATATTTAACCCTACCATCATCAGAGACCACTAGCGTACCCCCTGTTGCCTGCGAGATAACAGCTTTGAATCCCTTTCATCCTGAAAGGGCAATAGCTGGTTTTTACATGAACAGGCACATGTTCCTGTTACGAATTTGCCTTTTATACCCGTAGAACCTCAGCCAGTATGTCATTGCATCTGAGCATATGCTTTCTGGAGGGCACGACAGATATGCCTTCTATTCCCATAATGTGTTGCTCACTTTTAGGTAACTCAGTTGATTTACCGTATGTTATTTGCAATGAAAAGAGGTTTATCATGTATGGCAAAGTGCATGGTGCTTTTCTTTGCTGCTTTCGCTGTATTTCCGGGGCCCTCTAACGTTTGTTTGCCTGTTTCTCGTCTTCACCCTCTTCTGTCTCACATTCAAACTGGAGTTAGTGGCTTTCCCTGTGTATTAAGATCATTTGGGCCCATTCCATACTCATTTAACCATGCTCTAAGGTCTGAAATATATCTGGATATGTATGTTACTTTTGCTATTTGATATTGAGATTTGCAATTGTGTGTGTAGGGGAGAGAGAGAGAGAGAGAAGAGAGAGAGAGAGAGAGAGAGAGAGAGAGAGAGAGAGAGAGAGAGAGAGAGAGAGAGAGAAGGACAGAGGGAGGAACAATTAGCATGAAGGTCATATCAAAGAAAGCTTTTTAAGTGTTTGTTTCTTCACTGTTGCAGAACCTGTGCTCATAGCTTGGCTGATGGTACTCTATGAACACCGAATATTCGTTTTACTGTTACATACATAACGTTTTAGATTAAATATTGACAAAAGCCTTCCAAGAGTAGTATGTTTGGAACAGTCAGGGGTTCATGTAAACACACCACATTACTGGTAAAAAAATTATGATTTTAACGTTTAGAGGCAGATTGCCTATGTTTAGGTCATGCAGGTCTGAATTTAGTAAAGAGACTGCCTGTCCTCATACTATATCGGATGTTCTGTGAATACAATTGAAAGCACTAGCAATGTTTATTTCTACAAGCAGGTGAGCTGACAGAGGTTCAGCTCAGGAAGCATTTGCAAGAAGATATCTCTTTATGCCTTAGGCATTGTCCCAGGCACTGGGTATGGAGATTTGACAAATTTTGACCTTTTCTGTCACCTTCAAGGGTGAGGCAATGCCTCCTGATTTATTTTTAAGTGGGATGTATAGGCTCTTGATTAATAAAGGGATTTAGAATTAGAGTTAATAATAGATTTCAATACTGATTTGTCCTAGATGCTTAGTAAATGAATTAAATAATCTGCTCTTCACTCTTTACTATCACAATGTAGATAGTAATGTTTATCTATTGCTGTGAATACAAAAGGAAAGAACACAGTAAAGTACATGATAAAATATCTGAAGTATTGGCTTTTCCTAAGGCATTGTTTTGGGTTCCCTCACTTATTATCCAGTAATTTTACTTTGCTCTGTTTTTCTACAAAATTTAACTTGTAATAATTTTAATCCAAACAAAAAATTTACTTTTCTAATTGAGAGTATATATTTAAAAACCCCCACAAGATAAGAATGTGCATTGCAGCATGGAGCAAATAAGTGCACATACCTTATAACTGTGTTATTCTGCTGACGGTGGAAAGTTCTGGAAGGGAAGACTTTCCAGAATCTGAAGAGAATGAGGCTGAGAAAAAGTCTGTGTTTCCTATAAGCCTTTGTATTTGTTGCTCATGTCCCACCACTCAGGAGGTCTGTGCTAACATAAAGTGTGTTACAGTGACTATGTATCCATCTCTCTTTAAAACATAATAGCCCGGATTGCACAAGAGCTGCCTTTGCTCCTTGTCTCTTCAGAGACCTGGTACAAGCTTCTGAGATTGTGGATCTTGTTTCTTAATAAAATATACACAATGATGCCTACTTCCTACGACTGTAAAGAAGGTCCCGTGAGCACTTTTCATGTAGCTCATAGCTCTGTCTCCTTATATCCCGATTCTTCACAGTTCCCAACTTGTTCTGGAATTCTTGCATCCAAATCCTTCAGAGCAGAACAACTAAACACAGAAATAGTGTTATTAAACTGTTAGATGAGGGTGGCTTGAAATCCTACTTAATCCATAAAACAGGAGTCCATCATCTTAGTTTCTGGTTTCTATGAATTCTTATCTTTTATTGTTAATGGGGAGGTTGTTTGTACTGAAAGCTATTTGCAGAAGTGAACCTCAGCTGCTTCCCAGATGCTCATCCTTGCAGCTGCTGACTGCATGGGCCATCCCTCCTGCTCTGTTACAGGAGTTGTAAAACTACAGCAAAGTTCATCCCCCCATGGAGCTGAGAACTCTGAGAGCCCATTGCCCTTCCCCATACACATCTCAATTTCCCAGACCTTGCTATATCCCTATACTGGAAACAAACTTTTCTCTTGGGTTCCTGCTCTCCGATTCTGCTTAGAGGTTTTAGATTTACAGTTGCATCCTTAGAAGCATAATATTACAATGAAACTCTCTACCTACCACTGCCCCTACAGATAGTCAGTAGCTAATGAATACAGAACATTTCTAGTCCAGGTGCTTGCTGGGTGTGCATAGACAGTGCACACAGAGCTTTCCCTCATGGCTGCCCTTCTCAATGGATTCCTCTCTTAGGTCTGTTCATCTTCTCTTGTGCCCCAAGTCAAGGTCACTTTGATCTATCAGGCTTTTCATAAATTTGAATTCCAAAAGACAATAGACAGATTGCAGATTCTTCTCACTCATCTATAGCCTTCCACACTTATGCAGACCAATGTTCAGTATCATGTACATGTTGGGAGAGAGTCATGAACCCAAATATCACCAAATATGCTATAAGCTGAGTAGGACAGCTCCCTGAAACACTAACTTCCCCTGAACCAATGCTGAGAACCAGACTTCTCAAGGCTGCAGTATTCAAAGACGCTTTTTTAAAAAATTTTTTTATTGGATGCTTTATTTACATTTCATATGCTGTCCCCTTACCCCATCCCCCACCCACCCAGGAACCCCCAATCCCCTCACCCCTCCTCCTTCTTCTCTGTGGATGTAACCTCTATCTACCCCCCCAATCCCACCTCCCCACCCTCAAAATTCCCACCCCCTGGGTCGTCCAGCCTTCATGAGGTCAAGGTTCTCTTCTTCCACCTATGCCCAGCAGGGCCCTCCACTCTTACATATTCAGCTAAAGCCCTGGATCCCTCCCTAAGTGCTCCCAGGCTGGTGGTTTAGACCCTGGGAGGTGTGGTTGGTTGGTATTGTTGCTCTCCTCATGGTGCTGCAAATCCTTTCAGCTCCTTCAGTCTTCACTCTAACTCCTCCATTGAGAACCCCATAATCAGTTCAATGGTTAGCTGTGAGCATCTGCCTCTGAATATGTCAGACTCTTGAAGACCTCTGAGGAGACATCCATATCAGGCTCTTATCAGCATGCACTTCCTGACTTCCACATCAGCATCTACCTTTGGTGACTGCACATGGGATAGATACTCAAGTGGAGTGGTCTTCAGGAGGTCACTAGGCAGAAGCAGTTTGAAAAGGGTTATGGATACATGGAAAGCCACTGCTGAAAAGTCACACTGGACTTAGGGAGTGGATACCTTGCTGTGTGTAGAATGTAAGGTGAATAATGGGCACATTAGTATCTAGGGGTAAAATGGGCCTCATAGAAAGTCTACAGAACACAGAAAGAACATGAATGCAACGGTTTTGGAGTTTGTCACTGGCAAGTAGAGGTATGTCAGAGACTATGTACCACAATCTCTGTGTGACCAGCCCAGATACTGCAGGCCAAAAAGAGCATCTTATATTTTGTGTATTCTGAGATGGTCCCACACTGTTGAGGCTGGAGAGTGTTAACTTTTCTTGTAACTAATCTTTTGCTTTCAGCTTTTTTTTTTCTGCCTTACATGATTGGGTGAAAAAGCCATCTTAATTTGCATATAAACAATGACGATGGTGATGACAATGATGACATCAGTTATGACTATGAGGACTTCCTTAGAGCTTGTCTAAGGCTGGTAGTTGCAGAGCAGTAGCAACCCGTATCTCAAACACTATTTGAGCTAGCATGAACATGAAGGGAAGTGGACTGTAAGTTCTCAGGTCCACGCTGGACCTACACAGACTGCACAGCTCTTATGCAGGTTTTTTGTTTAGGGTTCTCTCCCCTTGGCTAGACTCTGAGATTCTTGTTGGTAGGATTTGTGCTTTGCATTATTATAGATCATGTCCCATTAATATGCACAACCCATAATATAGCTTTTGTAATAAATCTATACTCTCTAGATGACCAGAAGGCTGCTTAGAAAACATTGTGATTTGGCTACTATGTCAGTACCTGTATAGCATCCCTTTCCTACAAGGGCTCTGGGATTTAGGGAGCCAGCCATGTGTGTATGTACATGTTAGAAGGTTAAAGTGAGAAATGATTCAGTGGTTTTTAACTACTGCTCTTGCAGAGAACCTGAATTTGATTCTCAGCACCCACATTTGGTGACTTGCAGCTGCCTGTAACTCTAGGTACAGGAGATCCAATGTCTCCAACCTTTGTGGGCGCCAGCGCTCACATGCACACACCTATGTACAAACACATGTATATAAACATAATTTTGCAAGTAATAAAATCAACTTTAAAAATGAGGTTAAAAGTGAAATTACATCCTCTCCCTTCTGGGTATTTATGATTAGAAGAGATGAAAGCCAGATGAAGGGTGGCTTGCAGCCTCAGTTTAGCTGTGTCCTCCAATGGGATCCCTTCTCCATTTCTAACTCTCTGTTCTCCTACTCATCCCAATGAATGCTGCTCCAATCCTTTGTCTACTGTAAGGTGTTTATTGTAAATTCACAGATGTGGATCCAGGAAGACCTAACACTCTCCTAGAAAATTCCACACTAACCTATTCTGTGATTGTGATTCAGCAGCTATGTGTACTATTTGGGACTTCCTTGCGTATGCTCTGACTCCACTACAGTAAGTCTGGCTAGGACAGGCTACATTTCTAAAGCCTATTAACTCTGATAAGCCTGGTTCCATAGTAGTCATGGATATTCTGTATACTTGACTGAACCTAATATAATGAATGCATATCAAGTTCTACTCATAATATGGTTCTTATGTTTATATAAGCCTTTATTTTTGAGGGTTCTATCATTCAATAGCTTTACAGGTATGGAGAACTTACTGAGTGCATCAGCCAATTCCATATATTCAATACATGACATTCTTGCCCAGTGTTCAGTAGGCTTCTCTTTTTTTAAAAAAGTATTTGCACTTCTTCTAGGAACATTTCACAAGGAAAAGAGTAGATGCTAAAAGATACTTAGTCCCGCTGACTAAGATCAGAAAACCACGTCTGAGTGTTTCTTGTAAGTATTAGGGCATATGTTCCTGTGGTCAACCACAGGTATCATGTTCTCAAACCCTTGTTCATGGATGTATGTCCGTGGGGAAAGGAAAGGTTAGAGAGAGTTGTGTCAAATGATGATGAATTTGCCTGAGTCAGAATTAAGCTCTGGATATATACACATATACACCAGTGCATACCGAACCCTCTTACACCCCCCCACACACACATACACACAAACATTAAGGTTCAACCATGGAAAATTGAATCAGTATGAACATTACACACAACTTTATAATCAGACCTTAGGCATCTTGCATATACTAGCCCTCCTTGAAGGAGGGGAACAAGTCATGCAAGGAGAGCCTAGGAGCTCAATATCTTGAGTCATTATGTTGGGCTTGCAGAAGAGGATAATATAGAAGAATATGTGATTTGTCTTTCACATATACTTTTCTTTCTTTTGACATATGCTCACAAATGGTAACTGGATTTTTAACCTTTTAAAGAACCCCTCCACAACATTTACATAATAAACATACAATTTACATTTCCATCAATGACCTTCAAGGGTTGTTTTGCTCATACTCTAAGACTTATCTGTCATCTTTTTGATAATAGCCACTCACCAAGACATAAGGTGACATCTCACTGCAGTTTTATTGGCAGTTTCTGATTTATTTGTTGTTTTTGTGTCCCAGTGGCAAAATATCTGACATGAAGCTTAAGGAAAGAAGGGTTGGTTTATAAATTTAGAGGGCTTCAGGCCATCATGGTGAGAAAGGTATGATGGGGCTCAAGTAGTGAGAACATGTAGGGAAGAATCTTCATATCACAGCAGGTCAGGGGGCATCCGACACAGGTCAGAATCAGGACCTGAGCTGTAACTGTACTCCAAAGGCTTATTTCTAGTAACTCAGCTCCACTAGCCAGCTAAATCTCATAAAGGTTCCACAGTCTATCAACAAAGAGTTTAAAGCATGAACTTATAGAGAACATTCCATATTTAAGCCATAGCATTCAGCCCTTAGTTCCCCAAGTCTTACAGATATTTCGTGACACATGTGGTCCACTTCAAGATTCTTCGTGGTCTTTACAGTTCTTATGTTACTCTTCACCTCTCAGCTGTGAGTCCCTGTAAAGCCCAAAACAAATATGTGAATTTCCAGTAGGCAATGACATAGAATAAGCATCCATCTTCCAGAAGAGAGTGACAAGAGGATGTGATACAAGAATGGTAACAAGTCAGCAAACATTAAATCTTGTCATCACTCTTCCAGCAGCGTTTGTGGGACATGATCATAACTGAGCCCCATCAGACCTGTGAAGCCACATTTCTATGTCAGGATAGCATTGTTGTACATCACTTCTTCATGTGTCGGACTCCTCTGGACACCAACTGCTTTCCTTGGTATGTGTTCCATGTTCCTAGCATCTTTTACTACTCTCTGATCCTGGTAGCAATTCTGGCTTTACGTTCACATCTTTTACACATAGTCTGTTTAAGATCTTCCCAAAGGAAATCTGAGCCTGTTCTGTATGTACACCTTCTGGCACTCCCATTTTTTCTGAAATCTTAGTGCAAGACTCCATGACCTGGAAATGCTTATGTTCTACATGCCCACAAAATATAGAGGGTCCCAAATCTCCCAGAGTAGTTTTGCCAGTCAGGGAACAAGTGTTAAAATATGAACCCATGGAGGACATTTCAGATTCAAGCCACAGCACCTCATGGATAGTCATGTGGATTTTCATAGAATTTTTGGCCATTGTTAAGAGGGATTTATCCAGGTCATTATTTCATTTGTATATGAATTACTGTTTACTGTATTGACTTTTTTAACTGCTTGACGTCCTCATATATCTTGGATACTAAGCACTCATTAGATACAGGATTTTCCAGCTGTTTTCTCCTGTTTCTTTTGTCACCTCTTCAATCCGTTGATTATTGTCCTTGATGTGAAGAAAGTTTTACACTCAATATAGTAGCATTTGTGCCTTTCCATTTTGTCACCTATGTTTTAGGGTTTAAATGCAAGAAGCCATCACCCTTCTCTAACTAGATGCAGTGGGTTCACATTTGGGGCAGTACAAAGTGAGAAAGATCCATGGCTAGCAAATAAGAGGTTAGGGAAAGTGTACTACGTGCAACAGGAAAGGAGAGAACTGGACAGCTGAGCTCATTTCCAAAGCAATGGCTTTTCAACAAAGAGGCTTGTGGATCGTCTTCTGGAAGGTTACATATTCATGTTGGGAAACAATTTAAGAGCAAGCACATTCTTCAGCAGATTCAGTCCAGGAGTTCATTTCTGATCATGCCCAGTTTAAAGGCATGGTTTCAGAAAGATGATAGACACATTTTGGGACATGCTTACTTCCAGATCCTGGAGCCCATGTTTGACAGGTTCAAAGGGCAGAAAGGAGAGTGTTGGAGCATTCTCAGATGATGTTGTAAAGATGGCAGGCTGAAATGTCCCTGGATAGTCTCAGGGGTCTACAAAATGTTGTAGCCGTATTAAAGAAAAGGGTGCTTAGAATGAGCACGTCCCTGATCCCCACAGTGATTGCCCATAATGGTTCTCATCTTCTTTAGTGGCTTCTCTATGGGATTTCCTCCCACACTTCACAGTACAAGTTGTTAATACCATGAGCTGATTTTTGTGTATGTTCTTACATATAGAGTTACTTGCAGTGCATCAGAGACACATCTGTACCTCCCACTTTAGACAATGCCTTGATGGTCACTGGGGTTGCGGGTCAATGGTTTCAATAAATATTTCAAAATATAGATTCTGTACTTCTCTGCTATTCTTTGGTGGCTTGGGCTGGAGCTGTTACTTAAGCTGTCATCCTCAATCTCCTGGGTTACAGTTAAATTTAGAATCTTTCAGAAGTTTTCTGTAATTGGTACATATTTCCAAAAACACAACACAATGAAACAGAAACAAAGACCGAGGGAAAGGGAGCTAGTGTCTTCAGTTCTCTGTAGGCTGTTCTCTAAATTATATGTAAACGAACTCTAGTTTTCTAGGTGTGGATATTTACAACTTTCCTGAGGCAACAGATATTTCTGGATAAATGATAAAGGAATAAGGATTCGAGTGCTTAGCTGACAGTATGAACACCTGTTTAGTAGTCTTCTCTCCCTTAAACATGTGGTAACGCTTTTAATGATAATGGTTTCTAATACATACAGGGTCTAAGGCTTATCTCTGAATATGTAACTCTAAGCCCTTTCCCTTCTTCTGTCCTGAAAATAAAATATGGAGGTCATTAGGTAATCTCATGTTCATCTAAGGTTTCGGACTAGTAACAAACATATGCACATGTACACACAAACATGCATATCCACATGGATGTATTCATATTTGCACACACATATACACACATGTATACATTCATGAAATACTTACAGGTGCACTTATGCATACATACACATATGTACACATACATGCACCCATTCATACACACACGTGTACCCAGTCTCTCTCTCTCTCTCTCTCACACACACACACACACACACACACACACAAAGACACAGACACAGACACACATGTATACACTCCAGTGTATACAATCCCATGAATGTCCACAAACAAGCTTTGAATTGTTCTGAAAGGCTGCTTTTATCATTGGCTTGCCTATGTTGCTTTGAGTATTCGATGTTCGATTTTCTGGTTTAAGAGCTAATTTTCCCTGAAGTAAAAGTAATAAAACCATCACAATGTATTTTTATATTTCAATATTCATCTAATCTCTCCAAGCACATTTGGTCTTAACTACAATGGGCAGGAAGTTGTCAATGCTGGATGGCATGCCCCTCCTCTTTTCTAGAAGGTGAACGATGAACAAGAGTCAAAGAGACTAGTGTGACTTGGTGCAAGAGAAGATATGAAGGAAGATCTGCCTCACGGTAAAGTGCTTGCTCACCCCAGAACAGAGCAGAAGAGAATTAATGAGTGCATGTGTGAAATGAAATGAAATGAGCATGGGGAAGACACCTAATCTGAATTTTAAATACATATGCTTATTCTTAAATACATGTGCTTATTCTGGAGAAGGAATAATTTGGACAGTAATTTCAAAAGCCACATATAATCTCAAATCATGCTTATTGTTGGTCTTCGGTTGGTTTTCTACATTGCTGAGATAAAATCCAGGACCTTCTTGGGCCAAACAAGCACTCTGCCCTGGGGGTTTTCTGTTGCTTGTTTTTAGGACAAAGCTTCCACAGAACTTGTGATTCTTCTTCCTCAGCCTCCCAAGTGCTGGGATTACAACTGTGAACTACTTTGCCTTTGATAGAACACACTTTAATATGATCTCCAGCCATGCAGTAGCTTCAGGAAATTTCTCTAATGCCTTAGATTATGTGCAAATGTTAACTACATGAACACCCAGAAAGGTCCATGCCTGCAAGATAGAATCTGTTGAGATACTCGCCACTGACCTCCACCCATATCCTTCTAAGGACATGAGGGTCCCCCTGTCCTCACTCTGGACCATATCCTGAGACAACTGCCCACAGACCCCGAAGTTGGGAACACTTCACTGTGCTTTGTTTCAGCTTTCCCACAAAAGAAAACACTAGATTCCTGCATATTACATGAAGGTAATCTCGGGGTACAGATCTGAATCTTGACCTGCACTTATAAATAAGATTTGCAGAGCATTCACTTCCTGTATTATAAAAGTGGAGAGGCACTTCCTGCCCTATCATAGAAGATGCAGTGATGGGGAACATAGGTAGCCCCTGATCTTTGTATGCAGGCTCTGTGTATATCAATGGCCAAAGCCCTCTCATGCCCACACACACTGGTTGAGGGGTCACCAAGGGATGAACTGACATTGCTTATGTGATATGGCCACAAATATTGTGAGCACACAAAATAGGCCATTGATTTCTTTGTGGCTCTCCAGAAATTAATTTGAGCTCTGAGTACTTACAAGCTTGACATTGCAATTGCAGGCCTCAGGAAATTCTTTTTGCAAACCCTCAAATCTGCAACCATGAGTAGGAATCAGGAGGACTCTGTTGCCATCAATATGGCAGATGGCATGAGTACTCTGAAGTGTGACAAGCAGGGGTGGGAGGTGGTAGGGCAGGACTGAAAGTTTGTTCACCTTTATTCGAGGTCATCACAGCCTCACTTTTATCTTGGAGTGCAGTGACAACCTTTAAGCCTTTTCAGACAGAGCCAGAGACCATTTTTTCTTGCAGTATCTCACAGGGAGCTGGGAAGATCATATCCACACTAGCCAGTGGTTTTCTTAGCTGTGAAATGGGAGACACAGGAACAAAGCAGGGTAGAATGTTTTCTCCTTGTCAAAGCATTGCTTGAAATGATGTTTTCTTCTTTTTATAAGGACATATTTCTCTGCTTCTTATTACTATATAAAGGGTGAAGTATGAGAAGTTTCAAAGGTCAGCTCGATGAAATTGCTTTATCAATACCCTGATAGGGAATTAAACCATACTTTTACAGGTGTACCAAAGTCTATCTCAGTGTTCCCTGCTCCATTGTACTGAGCATCTCCCCACCCCCAACCCTGTGGTAAGAGGCACAGTGCATGCCTCTGTTTCCCCGTGACTATTAAACAGACAGTCGTTTCTCTAGGAACAGGTATGCCCTTAGTCTTTGCCTCTGTTAGTTTTGACCTTGGACAAGCTCTTTAACCTCTCCATCCTCCCACCTTCCTGTTTGCAAATCTTAGCTCACAAGAGCGGCTGCCCTGGAAAGATGCTGCCAGGTGCACAATCTCATATGGAGTGACTGTCACTGTGCTTGAGGCTTAGAAAGTGCTGCACAATCACTCCATTGCTATTATGCTGTCAGTGTCATTAGCAAGCTGCTCAAGCTTGAGGGGGCTCTCAGAGGTCAACTCCCTCTCCCTCTCATTTCTTTCTCTTTCTCTTTAAAACTAGGAACAATGAGAAGAGATTTTCATTTCATACAATGAAAAATAAGCTTCCGATGAGTCCAGGGACATCAAACACCATGCTCAGTTCTTAAGTTGGAACATGAGAAGAAACACTAAAATCGCCCCCTGCCCCCAGGTACAAACCTCCTTACCTGTGGCTGTTAGCACTTAACTCTCAGTGCAACACTAGCATCCTCATATCATGCCCTGGGCTTTCAGAAATGATTCTGGCTTGAAATATGTCACGCCTTGGAGAGAACATCTGCCAGAGGTATTCAGCTATCCTTTCTAAATCTGGCTGCACATCCAGTAATGTAGTAGTCCAAGCCACTACAGCAATGAACTCTAGTGCTCCTTGGAGAGCCGGCAAGAAATGAATTCATTTTTATTTGAAATAAATTTTGCCCCGTCAGACTTACCAAAAAGGAACATGTACATAAGACAACACATATGAACAGACATATGTGTGTATTTGGATGCATATACATACACCTGCACATGCAGGCCTGGTTGCAGAGACATGAGTACACACATAAACACACAGACAAACACAGGCACACACGGTTGAGCACCATAAAGAGAAGGACCATAGTCTAGTCACTTGGAAACATTCTGAGAAGAAATGAAGAAGTGAAAAGGAAGGAGTTGAGGACACAGGAGCTTAGAAGAAGTCTCTAGTGAGCTATTTCTCCTATTATCATACCAATGCTGAACTGGAGGCAGTTTTGTCCTTGGCATGGAGCAGCCCTTTCTCTAGTTCTTCTTTAGACTATTGGTTGAGAGAGGTTTGCTGCTCCAAAAATACAGGACTAAAAAAATGTTTAGCAACTCACTCTCACCAGATCTGGAAAGTGATGGCCAGTTTCACATACGACAAGCTTTATATGATGATTTTGCTTATGGGGGTGGCAAAGAACAGTGGACTTGGTTATAAGAGATTGGGTTTCACTTGTAACTAGTTTAGAAGGCCACTTGAGACTCCCATCTAGAAAGGACATTCTCAGTATATCCTGTGTGATAATTATTGACTGGGGCCGGTCACATTTCCTAATACCTAGCAAAACGCAGTAAGCATTGGCACACACAATTGCAGATAAAGTACTATAGTAAGTGACCGGTGGATTTCAGAGAAGGGAGGAAAGATCATATAGACAGAATAAGGTTCCATCAGAGGTACTTACGAGATGCAGAAGATATGTACATTGATGTGTGGATCTTTCTTTGGCCAAGGGAGACAGATGGTAACAATAATTACATATAAAGGGTAAGAGTTAAGCTGAACAATCAAAATTCAAGAGTTTAGAGATGCAGTGTAGGGCACTTATGTAAAGGGAAGTGCTCACTGAGGACCAAGTTCCTAAGATCCTGGTGACTTTGGAAAGCTTCAATAAGCCAATGGCAAGCCAAGGAGAATTGGGGTGTGAGGTAGTACTAGAAAGATATTCAGGACCAAGTCACAATCTTCAAGCCTCTTTCTCTCCATAACAAGCCACATGACTCTAAAACTCTCTACTTGCTCATTTCTCAGATAAGTCACTTGTGTGTCCAGATGCATCAGAACCTTGTACAGAAGATGCTTCTGATCTGGCCATTTGAACTCAGGAATGTCTTCAGGAACTAGTGCCAACTTCTCATTATCTCCAAATTTGTGTCCTTTAATCAGCATGGTGGTGTTCCATGCATGTGTGTGTGTGAGAAGGTTGAGGTAGTTAAAACATAACACAGATCTGTCAGTCGTCAGAAAATTCAAAAACTTTATTTCTACTCCCTGTAGTACAAAGAATTACCCAGCTCTCTACTTCATTTGAAAAGCACTTTGGTTGCCTGTAACTTTCTACCCTAAGCTAGTATGCCTTGAACTGGTCATGTATTTCAATCTCAACTCTTTCTCCTTTTCATGATTAGAAACTTGAAAGTGTTTCTCTCCATCAATTTACTAATTTATATACCTTTTTATTTAAGCTTTGTTTCAAATTTTATTTTTGATTAAGACATATAGCCCATATGGAAAGCACAGTAAATTATATAATGAGGGGGCTGGCCATATGGTTGAGTAAAGTATCCTGCCTCAAAAGCCTGATGACTTGAGTTTGATCTCTTGATTTCTCTTAAAGGTGGAAGGAGAGAACTGATTCTAAAGAGTTGTCCTCTTACTTTCACATGTGTGCTGGCATAAACACACACACAGATACACACACACTCATGCATATACATATGCACATAACAGTATAAAATTTTAAATTAAAGGAAAGTTACATAATAAATGTGAAAATATAACTTCCAAATATTCATGATATCACTTGAGATGGTGACTGTAATTGGCATTTGGAAACTCTTGAATGTAAGCCCTAATATATGAAGACCAATTGCCTTTGAGCTTTGGTGCAGTAGTCATAGCCATAAGAGAAGACCAAATAATAAGAGAAAGACAGGACCACATAAAACATCTAGTAGGCTCTTGGAGTCTGTGGAGGCTTGCTGGGAACATCACTTCTAAAGCAAGTAAGTATATCTGGAAGGCTGTGGTGCAAGGCCATTTTTGCTGGCTACAAGTGAGGTCTCAAGAACCAAAGAAAGCACTCGACTCTTCTTAAAATTGAAGGCATTTATGCCTGAGATGAAACTGAGTTCTACTTAGGCAAGAGGTGTGCTTATGAGTACAAAGCAAAAAAAAAAAAAAAAAAAAAACCAAACAATACAGTGACTCCTGGTGGCAAACCAAACAAAACCAGAGTGAACTGGAGAAAAGTAACTCAGGCCCATGGAAATAGTGGTTTGGTTCATGCCAAATTCTGAAGCAACCTTCCTGCAAAGGCCATTGGACACAGAATCTATGTGATGCTGTATGCATCCTGAATTTAAACTAATGGAGAGTAAATAAATAAAAGTAGATTTGGAAAAAAAAAAAACATCTAGTAGTATGCCAGTCCAAGACATACTTTATGCAGGTCTAAAATGATAGAATTTAAAATATCCTTTGATAGATAATAAATACCTTGCAGGTTGGACAGAGGAACTCAGTATTGTTAATGTATGAAACATATTCTCAAATTGAGCTATAGATCTGATGCAATTCCAGTGAGAATGCCAATAGAACATTCCATAGATCTTGATAAGCTGAGACTTGAAGTACTAAGGTCAATAAAAGACAAGAAGATGAAGAGAAGTGGACCGGGTGGCCTGACCCTTATGGATTCTATAAAATATCATGGAGTTAGAATGATGGCTAACCATGTTAGCTAAGGACAGATTGACAGTGGTCAGACAGAAGTGCTCACAAATAACCTAGGTAAGATGATTGTGGAGAAATTGGTGCTTTAAATTTTAAAAATAGTACCAGAACTCTGGGATATGAACTGGGGAGTAACAGAAACGAAACCCTTACATAACTCTGTCCATAAAAAAAAAATCAATTCTAAGGGCATTAAAGACTGCCATATGAATGACTGAACAATAAAAGTTTTAGGTGACATCACAGAAGATCTTTTCGTCTTTGAGATAGGAAGGGCTTCTTGAAGTGAAGGATGTGTAAACATAAAACCAATGACATAACAATGGGGATTGAACTGAAGTTCAGGGCTCTGCATTTCCCAGGTTTGCACGTGGGAACAAGTAAATGGATAGAGACCAGAGCCTCAAAGGGCTCACATGAAGTTCCTACTGTACAGAGTTGTGAAAGTCATTAATTCTGTGTTACAAAGCAATTAACTAAAACATACAGATTAATTAGAACTTAGCGAATGATCAAATAGAGACATGGACTGACATTTGGCACTGGCATTAAAAGAGCACATTTGAATTATGTAAGGTTAGCCACAGCCCTGCCTCCTTTTTGAGTCTATAAATATGTACATAAATTTAATCAGTAAAACAGAAGCCAAAGTGAAACTAGAGTATATCACAATTCTCATCTTAACATGAATGACGTACAACCTAACTAGCCAGTATAGTATATATGTAAACTTGTCAAGCACTTTACTAAAATTTATAATCTTTGCAACATTTTTGTTCAGTTCTTAGTATAGCCCAATTTATCCATGTCTATTGATAGTGGATGGTTTATCATCTATGCATTTTAATTAATCTTTCCTTTCACATGAAATAATGGGTATGCATAAAGTTTTAAAATTAAGATTACATTTGCCAAAAATTCATAAGAAACAAATACTATAAATAGCAGTGTTCTCTATTTTGTCTTTGGGATTCTTTCCAGTGACTTTAAAAAACAACTTGAAAGTAAAGAATGTGTCAGTAAAAAAAAAAGTTTGTGTAGTAGAAACATTTTTCCACAGAGGCTGCTGATCCTGACAATTACAAATTTCACAGAAGTTGCTGAGGCCTTCTAATGCTATTCCTTTGTAAATATCAGAATGTAATTGGCCTTAGGTACTGAAGTCATTCAATTTGTTGTTTTGGAACAAGTGTCTAGGCATTGTTACAAGTGGCAGGGCGTCAAGCACTGTCTCCTGGATATCCTCTGCTATCATAAGGACTGAAACTTTTGTCATTTTCCTGGTGTTCTTTGATATTTGATTCTGTTTTGTATTAGCATCTACAATTCACAGTTGGTTTTCACTCCTGATTAACTTTATCTATAATTTTGCACCGAGACAGAGAAGACAACTCAGGAGAGGAAAATGTCACAGACCTGTCATTGAACTTGCCAATTCTGGTTAAAAAGCAAGATTAAGTATTAACACCAAAAGTATTACAGATACAAATTACCAAAATCTCAAAAAATTAAAATTATTGAATGTATTGTTTGAGCGAACTTATGTAGATGAGTTAGTGTCAAGAAACATTGACCATGCAACAGGATGTCTTTAAACTAACATCTAAGTAAGAAGAGTACATTGACTAATGCATAGATCAGAGCTATGTACTTTTATGAAACTTATACGCACATTATAAAAACACACTGGCCGTTTGGCTGAGGCAGACACCTAGCTGGTCTGCTCCCGTGACAGGACCATACCTATCCTGAGACATCCTAGAGGAGTCAGGGCACTCAGAGCAGTAGATAAGAACCCCCTCCCACGATCCGACATCCCAGAGCTACAACTGGGAGGCTGGGGAGCTCAGGACATATCAGCCACCCAAATCATGCCCTTCTCAAATACCACTCTCCTTCCACCCCTCGCTTGGTCCTTTTGCATAGGGCAGACACCTAGCTGATCTGCTCCTGTGAAGACACCATATCCTGAGCCATTTTAGAGGAGCCACTCCACTCAGAGCAGCAGAATTTTAGGATCCCAGAGGCGGCCTGAGTCCCAGGAATTCTTCCACCCAGGAGCTCAGGATCACAGAATCACAGAGACATCCAGACTCTGAGGAGTTTTGACACAAGCAAGATAACTGGAAAGACAGGCTCCAGTCAGAGACAGTGAGTGCAGGTAGCCCTAGAGTTAACCAGATGGCAAAAGGCAAGCACAAGAACGTAAGCAACAGAAACCAAAATTACTTGGCATCACCAGAATCCAGTTCTCCCACCATAGCAAGCCCCGGACACCCTATCACATCAGAAAATCAGGATTCAGAATTAAAATCACTTCTTAAGATAATAATAAAGGACTTTAAGAAGGACATAAATAACTCCCTTAAAGAAGTACAGGAGAACACAGGTAAACAGGTAGAAGCCCTTAAAGAGGAAAAAATCCCTTAAAGAATTGTAAGAAAACACAACCAAACAGGTGAAGGAATTAAAAAAAAAACCATCCAGGATCTAAAATTTGAATTAGAAACAATAAAGACATCTCAAAGGGAGACTACCCTGGAGATAGAAATCCTAGGAAAGAGATCAGGAGTCATTGACACATGCATCACCAACAGAATACAAGAGATAGAAGAGAGAATCTCATGTGTAAAAGATACCATGGAAAACATTGACACAACTGTCAAAGAAAATGCAAAATGCAAAAAACTCCTAACCCAAAACATCCAGAAAATCCAGGACACAATTAGAAGACCAAACCTAAGGATAATAGATATAGATGAGAGTGAAGATTCCCAACTTAAAGGGCCAGTAAATAGCTTCAACAAAATTATAGAGGAAAACTTCCCTAACCTAAAGAAAGAGATGTCCATGACCATACAAGAAGCCTAGAAAACTCCAAATAGAGTAGACCAGAAAAGAAATCCCTCCCATCACATAATAATAAAAATATCAAATGCACAAAACAAAGAAAAATACTAAAAGCAGTAAGGGAAAAAGGTAAAGTAGCATATAAAGGCAGACCTATAAGAATTACACCGGACTTCTCACCAGAGACTATAAAAGCCAGAAGATCCTGGACTGATATCATACAGACCCTATGAGAACACAAATGCTAGCCCAGAGTACTATATCCAGCAAAACTCTCAATCACTATAGATAGAGAAACCAAGATATTCCATGACAAAACAAAATTTACACAATATCTTCCCACAAATCCAGTACTTCAAAGGATAAATGATAGAAAACTCCAACACAAGGAGGGAAACTACAACCTAGAAAAAGCAAAAAAATAATCTTCCAACAACCCCAAAAGAAAATAGCTACACAAACATAATCCCACCTCTAGTAACAAAAATAACAGGAAGCAACTATCATTTTTCCTTAATATCTCTTAACATCAATGGATTCAAATCTCCAATAAAATGACATAGACAATCAGACTGCGTACATAAACAGGACCCAGAATTTTGCTGCATACAGGAAACCCACCTCAGTGACAAAGACAGACACTACCTCAGAGTAAAAGGATGCAAAACAATTTTCTAAGCAAATGGTCCCATGAAACAAGCTGTAGTAGCCATTCTAATAGTCAGGTCAGGTGGGTTCGCGGCGTGGGTGCTAGCCGAAGCAGGTGGCTTCAGCAGGCTCTCAGCGAGAGCAGGCAGGGCATGGGGAGTGGGTGGGGCATGGGGCACAGGCTCCGAGAAACTGCTGTTGTAGCGGTGCAGGGCTTGGGCAGTAGCAGGCGAGAGCTAAGCACTTCTGGGCCAGCGAGTGGAGCATGTTAGTTGAGGCAGTCATGGGCAGGTGTGAACTGGAGCGAAGTGGCTGTTTGGTCGCGGGGGCAGTAGCTTCTTGAGTTGCAGCTACAGCAGCCTTGGACAGCTGAGCCAGAGAGGGCGGGGAGAGGACTGGAGAGTCTGCCTCTGCCCCAGCCTCCAAAGGTGGGCGAGTGTTACAGCTCCTTCGGTTCCCTCTCTCCGAGGGCAGCTCGGGAGTGCCCACAAAGAGAAAAGTGTTACAGCTCTGCCCTAACTGCTTCGAACTGCTGAGCTGGGAGGAGAGAAGTGTTGTTGTCCTTTGAAATGTGCAGGATAGCTGGCAACTGGCAGGAATTGCGACAAAGCACTCTGACAGTGGGAAAGATCTCACACCACACAACAACCTTTACTTTTGAGCTCTGGGGGATATATACAGTTTTTGGGGAGAGAGCAGGTAGCTCCTATTGGTCTGGTTTGAGAGCTTGGGAATGCCTTATTTGCATGGAGGTGTTATTCCTACATGATCAAGGTCATGGATCTCTCCATTGGAGGGGCTGTGGGGAGCGGAAACTAAGAGAACCATATGGCTTTGGGAAAGTTCGAAGTGGCCTCCCGTCCTACTGGCCTTCTTCAGACCAAGGTTCCCAGGGCTTCAGATCTTTCTACCAAGCTTTCAGGCTTTTTCTCATAGCCCACTGCCCCACACTAATATCAGATAAAATTGATTTTCAACCAAAAGTAATCAAAAAAAGATAAGCAAGGACATTTCATACTCATCAAAGGAAAAATCTACCAAGATGAACTCTCAGTTCTAAACATCTATGTTCCAAATGCAAGGGCAACCACATATATAAAAGAAACTTTACTAAAGCTCAAAGCACAGATTGCACCTCACACAATAATAGTGGGGAATTTAAACACTCCACTCTCAGCAATGGACAGATCATGGAAACAGAAACTAAACAGAGACACAATGAAATTAACAGAAGTTATGAATCAAATGGATTTAACAGATATCTATAGAACATTTCATCCTAAAACAAAAGAATATACCTTTTTCTCAGCACCTCATGGTACCTTCTCCAAAACAGATCATATAATTGATCAAAAAACAGGCCTCAACAGATACAAAAAGATTGAAATAATCCCTTGCATCCTATCAGATTACCATGGACTAAGGCTGGTCTTTAATGATGACAAAGCCAATGGAAAGCCCACATGCACATGGAAACTGAACAACACTCCGCTCAATGATGACTTGCTCAAGGAAGAAATAAAGAAAGAAATTAAAGACTTTTTAGAATTTAATGAAAATGAGGACACATCATACCAAAACTTGTAGAACTCCATGAAAGCAGTGCTAAGAGGAAAATTCATAGCTCTAAGTGCCTAAAAAAAGCAACTGGAGAGAGCATACACTAACAACTTGACAGCACACCTGAAAGCTCTAGAATAGAAAGAAGAAAACACACCCAAGAGGAGTAGACATCAGGAAATAATCAAACACAAGGCTGAAATCAACCAAGAAGAAACAAAAAGAACTATACAAAATATCAACAAAACCAGGAGCTGATTCTTTGAGAAAATCAACAAGATACATAAACCCTTAGCTAGACTAACCAGAGGGCACAGAGACAGTATCCAAATTAATAAAATCAGATATGAAAAGGGAAACATAACTGTCACTGTGAGCTGGGGCATAGAGTGCTTTTCAAACACGTGGTGCAGGGCCTCTGTCCCAGCTTCCAAATGCGGGCGAGTGTTACTGGCTCTATTGGTTCCCTCTTTCCAGGGGCAGCTCAGGAGTGCCCGTGGAAGAAAAGTGTTACAGTGGCTTTTTTGGTTCGCTCTGCCCATGGGGAGGAGAGGAGAGTTGTCATCCTTTGAAATGCCCAGAATAGCCGGCGACTGGCGAGGAATCGCGAAAAGCACTCCGCCAGCTGAAAGGTCTCACACCACACAACAACCTTTACTTTGAGCTCTGGGGATATATACAGTTTTGGGGGGAGAACAGGTAACTTCTATTGGTTTGGTTTGAGAGCTTGGGGATGCCTTATTTGCATGGAGGTGTTATTCCTATGTGATAAAGGCCATGGACCTCTGTGGGAGGGGCTGTAGGAAGCGGAAGCTAAGAGAGCCATATGGCTTTGGGAAAGTTCAAATCAGCCTTCTATCCTACTGGTCTTCTTCAGACCAAGGTTCCTGGGGCTTCAGGTCTTTCTACCAAGCTTTCTGGCTTTTCTCATAGCCCATTGCCCCACACATAACAACAGAAACTAAGAAAATTAAAAATATCATCAGATCCTACTACAAAGGGCTATACTCAACCAAACTGTCAAAACTGGATGAAATGGACAATTTTCTAGACAGATACCAGGTATCAAATTTAAATCAGGAGTAAATAAACTGTCTAAATAGTCCCATAACCCCTAAAAAAATAGCAGCAGTCATTAAATTCTCCCCACCAAAAAGAGCCCAGGACGAGATGGTTTTAGTGCAGAATTTTATCATACCTTCAAGGAAGACCTAATGCCAATTCTCTTCAAACTATTCCACAAAATAGAGACAGAAGGAACACTACCCAATTCGTTCTATGAAGCTACAATTACACTCATACCCAAACCCCACAAGGACCCGACAAAGAAAGAGAACTTCAGACCAATCTCCCTTATGAACATCGATGCAAAAATACTCAATAAAATTCTAGCAAACCGAATCCAAGACCACATCAAAACAATCATCCATCATGATCAAGTAGGCTTTATCCCAGGAATTCAGGGATGGTTCAATATTTGGAAATCCATCAATGTAATCCACTATACAAACAAACTCAAAGAAAAAAACCACATGATCATCTCACTAGATGCTGAGAAAGCATTTGACAAAATCCAACATCCCTTCATGTTAAAAGTCTTGGAAAGATAGGTCCATACCTAAACATAGTGAAAGCAATATACAGCAAACCAGTAGCCAACATCAAACTAAATGGAGAGAAACTTGAAGCAATCCCACTAAGATCAGGGACTAGACAAGGCTGCCCTGCTTATTCAATATAGTACTGGAAGTCCTAGCCAGTGCAATTAGACAACAAAAGAAGTCAAATGGATTCAAATAGGAAAGGAAGAAGTCAAAATATCATTAGTTGCAGATGATATGATAGTATACTTAAGTGACCCCAAAACTTTCACCAGAGAACTCCTAAACCTGATTTAAAAAAAAAAAAAAAACTTCAGCAAAGTGGTTGGCTATAAAATCAACTCAACCAAATCAGTAGCCTTCCACTACTAGAAAGAGAAACAGGCTGAGAAAGAAATTAGGGAAATGACACCCTTCATAATAGTCAGAAATAATATAAAATACCTTGGTGTGAATCTAACCAAGCAAGTGAAAGATCTGTATGACAAGAACTTCAAGTCCTGAAGAAAGAAATCGAAGAAGATCTCAGAAGATGGAAAGATCTCCCATGCTCATGGATTGGTAGGATTAATATAGTAAAAATGGCCATCTTGCCAAAAGCAATCTACAGATTCAATGCAATTCCCATTAAAATTTCAACTCAATTCTTCACAGATTAGAAAGAGAAATTCTCAAATTCATTTGGAATAACAAAAAACCCCAGATAGCAAAAACTATTCCCAACAATAAAAGAATTTCTTGAGGAATCACTATCCCTGATTTCAAGCTGTACAACAGAGCAATAGTGATAAAAACTGCATGGTATTGGTACAGAGACAGGAAGGAAGATCAATGGAATAGAATTAAAGATCCAGAAATGAACCCACACACCTATGGTCACTTGATCTTTGACAAAGGAGCTAAAACCGTCCAGTGGAAAAAGGACAGCATTTTCAACAAATGGTTTTGGTTCAACTGGAGGACAACATGTAGAAGAATGCAAATTGATCCATTCTTATCTCTTTGTACAAAGCTCAAGTCTAAGTGGATAAAGGACCTCCACATAAAACCAGATACACTGAAACTAATAGAAGAGAAGGTGGGGAAGACCCTTGAATACCTAGGCACAGGGGAAACGTTCCTGAACAGAACACCAATTGCTTATTCTCTAAGATCAAGAATTGACAAATGGGACCTCACAAAGACATTTTCAGTTGAGCCATAAGGTGAGTTTAAAGAGGATAAGAGAAGAAAGTGGTACTTTTGTTGCTTTTTAATGATGGAGATCTATCTCTACCACTGGCTCCAGGGGAATCCCTTAGGTCTCAGGCTTGGTGCTGGGCTCTCTGGGTCCCCCCTTTGAAGGGCTGTCTATGATGTCATCTTCCTTTAGTTATCTCATAGTCACCTGTGCCATAGACCTCTGTGTTATTCCACACTCTCTTCCCAATAGAGCCAGTGATCAACGGAGACAGTGATCAAAACTATGTTCTAGACATTTCCTGTCTCATTCCTCCTTTAAGTTGTTTATATTAAAGGCCCAATTGAAGTATCTGATATACAGGCTTCTAGAGAGTACTCCCCCATGCTGGTAACTATACAGTGACTTACATAGAGCCTAGTGTGATTTTTTATATATGTACATGATATGAACAGATAAAATCAGAGTGTTCTACATTTCTAGGGCTTCATTATTTATTCATGTTTGTAGCCTCCAATCTCCTATTTTCCAGTCGTTCATAAAACATGAATCATGTTATTGTGAACAATGGTCCAGCACCATTGTGCTATGGAGTTTGGATAGTTTTCTTTTTTCTTGTTTTTTTTCATGGTTAATTTTCTATATGCTTGTATATTTGTTATCCTGCCTCCCTCTACCCTGTTTTTCCTCCATCTTTCCCAACATCTAGTAAACCCCATCCCCATTGAGACTGACTTTCTTTCAGCTTACATGTATGACAGATATCATGCATGGTCTGTGGGTTTGTCTTTCTCACTTCCTTCTGAGTGATTCTCTTAAGTTCCTGATTGGGTCTTCCCACCTTGTTTCATAGTTTGAGAGTTCTACACATTGGCCCCTTCCATTAGCATCCCACCTAAACTCTATTGGTTTCCCTCTGCCAACTGTCTATTTCCTGGATCTTCTGTCTGTTGCCTCCAGGAACATTCTATAAGCTTGGGTCAGGGACTTAGTGGGTGCCCTGCTTTTTTCTGTTCTTTCCCTATTTCACTTTGCTTGTTCCTCCCTTCTGTTGTTCTGTTATTCTTTTGGTGTATGTTAACAAGGGCCAACTGTTTGGTTCTGTTTAAAGCAGTTAAAATGTAGCTTAGTATCAAGATTATTAATTAGTTTAGTATTAAGAGTATTAAGAGTAAAAGACATAAAGACATCAAGGGCTTGTTTAAGCCAGAATTGACAATATTTTCTGCAGTACCACCCCTCCCTCCCTCCGCCCTCCCTCCCTCTCTCTCTCTCTCTCTAACACACACATGCACACGCACAGGCACACGTACATGCACGCGCACACACACACACACACACACACACACACACACAGAGAGAGAGAGAGAGAGAGAGAGAGAGAGAGAGAGAGAGAGACTTCACATAATCATCTTCCAAAGGTACTACCAGCATAAGACCTTGGACAAATAATCTTTTCTTTCAAGGGAACCAAAGAAAGACATAAGGTGTATCCTTTGCCTTTTTTTCTTCATTTTTTCTGGAAAGACTACTTTCTGTTTGTATTCTTAGTACTCCATTTAGTACTTTTTAAAAAGTTAATTTCTGAAAATTTCCTCTCATCTGCTTTTCAGAACCAGTCTTATCCCAGTCACTAAAAGCACACATAGACTGGTTTTGGATAACGTACTTGTCTCTACTCCAGTTCAGTTATGTTGGGCTAGGCAAGACTCAGATGCTGTCTTGAGTGAATTCCACAGGCAGAGCATTTGGCTTAAGGGATACCAAATACTCGAAAAAGGCTAAGGAAAGATGCTTGGGAATCTTCCAAACAAAATTACAAGTCAGTATTGCTGGACTTACTATCAAATTGGAAAACAGGCTTAGAAAAATTAAATAACAGGCTCAAGACTTTATACCATTAGCCATGATGTCTGGACTTATAACCACAGCTTTCTTAAATAAAAGTTTTATGCTGCATCTTTATTATGAACAGTTGAGGTCAGGTGATTAGATGGATAAAAGAATATATCCTCTTTAGTTGAATTGGAATACACAAAGAAGTCAATTCTTTCATGGAGGAGCCGAGTCTCATGCATTATTGTTCTCAGTTTGAGAATATTTCTCAAAAGCAAGCATAAAAGATACAAACAATAAATTGCATTTTAAAACAGAAGAAATATTAGGTATTGCCAAAAGCTCACAAAATAGGTGTTGACACTGGGAACATGACAGGACCCTTGTTAATTGGAGTAGCCTATACATTCAAGGTTTTTATTCTTCATCAGTACAAAAGACTGGAGCCATGCCTGCAGGTTCCCTGGTGACCAGATGCTATTCTATTATATAGAGAAATGGCTCTTCAAAATTATAAACAGTATAAGGTGGGACATTTACTGTTCTGAGTAAAAAGAAATGTATTGCCTCAGTGTAATTGAAGACTCCCAATGGGCTAGATAAAACTTCAGATCTATCTAGTGTCAGAATCAAAGAGCATCATGGATTCCTTTTTCTGTTTCAAAGCTGAACCTTTGGTAAGTTGATGGCTTTGGTCAGCTGGACACCACCATAGCAGCATTCCCCACCTCCTTCAGGTTTGAGAAGGCCCAGTATGATGACTCTGGTAGCCATTAATCCAGTGTGATCCGTTATCAGCCTTCCATAGGTCAGTCTGCTTAGCCAAGCACACAGAGTGGTTTGTGCCCCTTCTGCTGAATAGTGTTAACCTCCTCCCCAAATGGAGTCTCTACCTCACAAAACTCAAGTATTCTTTTTGATTACAAGAAGAATTTTGTAAACTCGTATGACCTGAGGGGAACCCCCCACACACACACAAGGTGGGGGAACATATATTCTTTTGTAGCCTACCTTGTAGTCACAAAAAAATGTTCTGCATCATATCTGTTGAAATAATCAGGTAAAAATACAATCCAAAAGGTATGACTAGACAATTAGATTGTTGAGAAGCCACACTTAAGTTAGATTCAAAAAATTTTAGAAAAATCCCCCAAATAATTATGATATTTGTCATATATCCTAACACACTGATATGCAGAATTAAGCACATTTTGTAGGGATATAACAGAATATGTGATACTGGGTGAAATAGAAAGAATAGAGGCTTAGTCATGATGCTGGTAGTAGAAGAGTCTAAACATGTCTTTTTCACACTGCATTGGCTCTCTGGCTCTATTTAGACATGTCAGAGAAGTAGAAAGGGAGCCCTGACTCTAGGAAACAACCAAGAGGTTGATAGGAGGATTGCTTTATAAAAAAAAAAAAATTACTGTCAAGAACAAACTCAGTCACTGGCTATTTAACCTACCATTCAAGGATGGAGACCCAGGACTCATCGTCTGACCTCGACTCCTTTCCAGGAGTCACTACACGTGAGATCAAGCTTCCAGAAACTCACAGTTAGGTGGGCAATCACATTGGAACTATAGCAAGATGTGTTTAGATGTTTGCTGGGTTTTAGCCATCTTCAGATATTAAAAATAATTGGTGGCATGAAAGAAATGACAGATGGGATTACGAAGCAAGATATGTAAACCAAATAACGCAATTCAAGATTGCCAGTTGTTCATCTTGCATGAAACTATTATTCATTCTTCAACTCTGATTTATATGCTATCTTTATAGTTTCCCAACCCGATGCTTCTTCTTCAGCATCGCATCTCCCTTTCATAATAGTAGTCCTCTACCACACATCGGCACCCTGCTTCTTGTTCTGGCTCCTTGTTATCTCCTCCTCTGTTTCACTAAATCTGTTCAGGGTCTGCCATATGAACTCAACAATGCATATATGGCTATAGACACTGGATGAGGCACGGTACCCAGCATAGCACTTACATACACTGACTTGCTATGCCTTAGGCATGGAAGGAGTACTTGAGCCACTGAGATATATTCTCAGCCTCAAAATGGCATTCTTAAAACCCCTATCCTGTGCTTAGTGAGAGCTGTTCCTCCTTGCAAAGTTCTCAATCTTTATTTAGTTCCTTGTTATTGACCAAGCTCTCTGCTTAGTCTGGTAAGAAAACAAGGATGAACAGAGAGCAAGATGCAAGCAATCTTCTTTACATAGAGTAAAATGCAATGATGTAGGAATGAATATATAAATGGACTGATTTGTTACTTAAGATAATATCAGCCTGGAAGAGATTACTAAGTGATTATTTTATGGATTCAACAGGGCATTTTGGCTATGTGCCTCCCACAAACTGCTTTCCTCTTCCTCCTATGCAGGACAAAATTCAAGTTCTTCTGCACACATTTGCTCCTTCTGGTTTCACTGGAGTTAGCTGCCCTATCCCTCTCCTCTCCTAGATGCTCAGTTTAGCAATGAAGTTCCATGATTCTGATTACACTGCCCTAGCTCCAATTCCCATGCTTTTAATCTCTCCTTTCCACTGGTATAGTCCCCTTCAACTTCCAAGTCTAGGCTCAGTCACCCTCTCCTCTGTTTACACTATGCAAGTGGCATAAACTTCCTGTCTTGCTATAGCACCCTGTAAACCATTTGGTCAAGCATTTGGACAATGTTGGTTTATGTGTGCATTTCCTCAACTAGATCACAAGATCTTTGGAATGGTGCCTGGAGCTCTTTCATGTTTATATCCTGGAATCTGGCCTGTGGTCTGGCACTTGTTGCTATTCAATGACACCTGAGGGTGGATTTGCTAATGACAACTTTTATCTGCTCCTGTGATTTCAGTCCAGCTTCAGATTTCTCCAAGACTGTAGAGAGGACCCAGAGCTTGCACCCCACTTTCAGGAGGGAGACTAAGTTCTATGGAAGAGAGACAGAGGCAGGGTAGTTTATTTAATTCAGTAAAGTAGGGAAGGACCTATATTTTAATGTATTCATTTGTTTACTGAAAGCCTGAGGCCAGTATTTTCATCCGCCAGGTTGAAGAACCTCCTTGGGACACTGAACTAAGAATGGTGGCAGCTTGCTTGGAAGGCAATAGAGGAATTTGGCATTAATTAATGACATCTTCTCTCCACCAGGGAAAGTAACAGCATTTGGAGCCAGACAGATGGGAATTTAATTTTTATCTTCTCCACCTGTGTAACTTTGCAAAAGTTACTTAGCTGTGCTCAGCCTCAGGGTTAAGCTCATCTATAGACAAGAGACGATGAACTTTTTCAGAAGTCAGTTTTGAGAACTGCAAGACAATAGAAAGAGTACAGTGTTTATAGGGCACTGTGTTTAGGATTTGGGGTGGTGCCTGGTTATACGTCTTTTCTCTATGACATTATTCTCTGTTGGTGTGCTAGATATTCATCTCCCTGCTTCATCCTCTCTCAAAGCCACTCAAGTCATCTGTGTGGAAACAGAATTTGTTCAACCCAGTCGCCTTCTTTCCTACACATGAGTGACCACTTCCCTGAAAGAAAGCCTTATGTCAGCTCTTGAACGTTGGCAGAACCACAGCACAGCTTGACCCACTAGCCTCAATTGGTTTATCTCTGGTATGATCTCACGCAATGATGAAGATCAATCAGTAGTGAAGTTCTAGAATTTTCCATCTGACAATGACTTTTCTTGGTTAACTGTCATTAACATCATTATCAACTTTCTTATGCCAGGTTTCTTGGCATGATTTTTGATGTCTCTCCCAGCTTCTCTTTGAGCCCTTTATATTTTCTTTTGGTGACATGATGCTCTGACTCCTGCTTACTTATTCCTATCTACGAAGCCATAAGTCAACTACCATGATGGCAGTCACCAGACCTTTGTCTGTTCTGGACTGATGGAGTCCCAGTGGTTCCTTTCATTTCCGTCATGCTATGTGTTTGTTCCATTTATGATTCCTCAGCTTTATAGTGTTTCTTCACTAGAAGTCCTCAAGATAAAGGTGTTTGTAACTTTTAGAATGAAAGAAGGGAAACCATATTTATTTAGAATGGTCTGTTCTTGCCATGCAATTTCTAGATGAGCTTTTAGAATTGAGTGGGCAACAAAAATGAAGAAACAGTAGGACATGGTTAGGAATAAGCCTGTGAGTACACAAAAAGCTTATTTATTCCCCCAAACTCCAGTCTCTTCCTCTATAAAACAACACAAGGTTTTCTCATAGGGGAACTGTGAGAATAAATGAAACAAAAGGCAAATAAGCAATCAGTTATCAGTACATGCTTTGAAAGTGTTGAAACATCACATGTTAATTATAGACAATATGTGGATCAAAAAATAAATAAAATAATTAAAAATATCTAATACAAAATGGAGTCTAAGAAGCCTACTCAGTAAAGTATCTTTTCCATAAGATATTTAAAGACTCTTGACAATTTATAAATTCTACTGGGTAAACTCTATGGAGCCCAAAATTCCAGAAATATGTGTAGGACTGAGGTCTGCTCATGGATATGAGAGGGACCTTGCTGTAGCAGAGAGCTCAGAGAATGCAGATCCATTGCAGTCATTGGGATGCTGTCTTCTCCTACAGCCATACAGGGTTTTAGCCTTCTATGTGCTACTCAGATGTCTCTGATCATGATCTTCAGAGGTGGGTGGGTCTTACTCTGTCCTGGTTCCAATTGAACCACATCTCCAGTGAGAAAAAAGAGAACATGAGAATTAACTTAATCACACTGAGTCCTGCACATGTTTAAATTCTTGTTATTTTCCTGAATTCCTTGGACCTTGGTTGCCTTTCATGAGATGGACATAGTAATACCTGCCTGACATGATTTAATTTTTTGAAGCTAACATATTAACCAGAGAGCAAAGTATGTGGATTCTGTTATGATTATGGGAATTTCTGACATTCTCAGTTTTCATGAAGTAGAGGGAGGACCCTTCATGGCTGTGTCCCATATATCTGTTAAGAACAAATAGTCTCAAAGCCTGAGAATCAACATAATGATATCAATATCAATCTCATCACTTGATGCTTTCTTTCACAGAGCAGTACCCGAATCGCAAATTGTTGAAGACAGTCTTGTGAGCTTCAGAAGCAGGGCCCAGACATTTCAGTAGAAAAAAAATGGAACCTGCCTCACTAAATAAATATTCAGAGGGACTCTGATTTTCATTCTGAGTGTGGTGTGATGTGAAGCGAAGAAAAGGCTGGGATTCTTTGTTTCTACCTCGGGCTCTTACCTCACTTTCATAGTTCTTAGAACCAAACCTTCAGATTTATCTGGGGTAGGACTCTGCTTTCATAGAAAAAAAAAAAGATCAGACAGTGTTTTCTAAGAGAATGTCACTGATTCGCAAAACTTCCTTTTAGGCATAAGCTCTTTACCTGCTCACACCCAGTTAAAGGTGATTCTGGGTATTAATTACAATCTATTAAGTATGTGTGACAATTGAGCCCTTGACATAATGGCGCAGTCCACTCTTCCACATCTTATATTACAGAGACTGAAGCTAACTTGTAAGGAATTTGATCTATGCCAATCCACATACTGGGTGTGGAGCCTTAGGCATCATCAGCCCTGCAGCCCAGTTCACTAATCTACATACGTCTGTATAAAAATCACCATACTTGGCCTCTGTGAAATCCTGGCCCAGGATAAATGCATAATTAACTTTCATCTCCTTCATTTTGCTTCTGGGTACAGGCTGTTCCTTCCTGAGGCATGCTCAACTGCCTGTCCCCTCCTGGGTACCCTCCAAGGAATGTGTCATGCATCTACCCTCAAGCATATACAGAATAAATATCCTGACTTAAAACTTTTTATCCTCACTGGACGCAAGTGCCCAGGAGGTGTTATAGAATCCTTAGGGAGCCCTGCAGTTATAGTAATGTTTAAGTAGTATTTCCAGTCTTCAAGAGAAGCTAAGATCAGCAAAGAGATGTGAGCTAGGCACTGACAGAGAGCTGGAAGGGATCTAGTAAGAAGCAGCAGAAGGTATGAGAACAAACCCAGGCAGAGTCCAGAGCCAATTGACAAACTGAGGGTGTGAGTTGGCCTGAGTATATCTCTCAGGGTTCTCTAAACAGAACCTACAGATTGCATGCATACATTAGGAAAGATGATTTCTGTCTTGGCTCATATGGCAGGGTTTGGCTTCTATAAGAGGCTGAGATGTTGCTTTGGTAGTGCCATCACGGTGAAGCTGGAGTCTCTGGGGTCAGCAGATAATGTGTATAACTAGACAGTCACTTATGCATGCTGCATTCCAACTTCTTTTTATCTGGATCTTCAGTCTGTAAAAGGTGACACTGTCATTCGGCACTGTTCCACACATCAATCCTCTCTGAAAATATCTCTATAGATTAAGAAGGTGAATTTCACCATCCGAGACATCTTACATTCTAGTCAGTCATCATACTGAACAGACCTGGTAGGAAGAATACATCTGTAAACTTACTTGTCAGTTGCCTGGGGCCCTTGCAGAGCCCGACTCCATCTGCAGTGGCAGTAGAGCCAATGGCAGCTCATCTGTGTAGTTCCTGGGAGACTCTACTTTTCCCTCCACTCAAATCCATACTTCAACTCCAAGAGCCCTTCTTTCTCAACTGCTTGAGTGATAGGTCCTACCTGCCTGAAGTGATCAGCTAAAACCTCTATCAAGACTGTGATTCAATGATCCCAAACCAGAGCCTAGAGTTCACTGTAAATGCTACCAGCTATCCAAATTCTGACCAAGATGGAGAGTATATAAAAGATATAGGCCATGGAAACACATAGCTCAGGTGAAAGCTACAGGACCCCATACTTCCTTGCTTTGCACATTATTGCATCCCTCTGATTCTGATACCTGATGTCTAAAATGAGGATGGTGGTAACCTACACCTTGTTATGCTACTATGAAAACTTAGTGAGTTAGTATGATATGCGTTAGCCAGTTAGTTGAGGGCGCGCTTGTATGTGTTATGTAATTTTGTCATCTGGTTTAGGTGCACACTTCCCCTCTCTCTGTGCAATTCTTCAGAGACAGGCACAAAGGTGGACATTATTAAAGTGAGAGAGCATGCATCCTTGGGAAATGCTGCAGAACAAGGCCATAGAGGTGGGAGAGAGCATGGAGCCTGGCTTGCAGAGATGCTCAGCATGGATCCCCAACACACATCCCAAAGTTAGCTTCATTTGGTTCTGAGTCCTTACTGAGAAACTGGTTAAGATCGCTATTCTAATTCTTGTCAATATCTCATGATTAGGAGGAAGGCTACAAGGCTGAGTTGATGAACATAAGATTCTCCAATATTTAATGCTAACAATAGGGCTGGCAAGATGGCTAAGTGGGTAAGAGTACTTCTTGCTAAGCCTGAGGACCTAAGCTTGATGTCCAGAACTCATATGGTGAAAGGAGAGAAAAGACTCTCAGCGTTTTCCTCTGATCTCCACACACTGGCGCACACACACACACACACACACACACACACACACACACACACACAGAGTGAGTAACTAGACATAAAATAAAGTTTTAGTAGCAAACTAATCTTGTTCCTGCAACATAGACTTATCTTTCAGGTTTTTGAGGTTTCTTGTCTTGTAAGGCAACCCATTCACATCAGGACATACTCATTCTATGCCTTAGGGCATTTCCTCAGACTCTACTGGGAGTAGAATATGAATAGGTTCATTGCTGAGTTAGTTCTGGACACAGCCAGTCTCTAAAGCAAAGTGTCAACCACCAGGATTGGATTTCAAGCAAGTGTCATATCACTGGGTCCAGGATCAGCATTGGATATATTTACTGTAACATTCTAAGATTGTAAGCCAAGCCTCTTGCATTGTACTCTGCCTTGGATGACATCCCCAAGACTGAGAACCACCCCTGATGGATTCATTTTTCCCTATCCTGGATTGTTAGTCCACTGGTGGCAGTTGCAGGCAGATGGATAGTAACTTGGAGGCAACTTTCACAAAATCACATATATGAGGATAGGTATAGCCTTTGTGATTAAAACCACCCTTGTGATTAAAAACAAATAAAGAGACCTGGTCATCTTTGGCCCAGGAGCTAACCACTTTCTGGGCTATGTGGAGCTGGGACCTGGGTTGGGCAGGCATTGGAGCTGGGAGCAGGAATTGCATAATGAGATAGGGTGGGTAAGCAGGCATTCTTTTGGAGACTACATCTGGTTTCCTGTCTGGGCCACCAGTGTGTGGGTTCTGAAGTCTGGAACAGATGTGATTAATTCAATATATGGATGAATAAATAGGATAAAACTCTTTATTCCCTGGGGCAGTCACAGGTTCTGCCAGTCAAACTGGTACCCTTTCCTCACTGAATTGTCTGTCACAATTACTTCTACTTCAGCTCATCTCAGAGAAGAAATCCCAGGCTAGACAATTAGCCAAGCACCTAGTTGTGTCACGATCTTGACCTCTGCGGCATATTAAGGTGGTAACTCATTACTTTCATTTTAAATATACATCTTTTCTTCACACACCCCAGCCCCACTATAAATTTTATTATGGGCCAAAATGCAACATTTTTTTTAGCTCATTGTAATATCTTAAATGTCCAGCCATGAATGTGGTTAGAACGTAAAAAACTGAAAAGTATTTGGCAAATGAATAAACATATGGAAAAACTGTTTATAATGAATATATTTGCTGCACTCTTATGAAAATGATTGCAAAGCTAGTAGCTGGCTTTTATAGATTTTCAAGGTTGGCCAAAAAAAAAAAAAAGGAATAGAAATGGCTTCAGAAATGCACAAGAGCTCTCTAGCCATTGTTACAGAGGACATCCAATTCATCAGACAATTACACTCCTGTGTTCTCTTTCAGCACACAGGCTTCAGAAGAGAGATGCATTTTGATGTTTTTTTCCCCTAGAGCTGATTAGTGAATGCTTACTTTAAAAATGAAAAATAATTCAAATAGAGGCAGTATCTTCCATTTAAAGGGCTTGTTTGCTGTGATATTCTTGCTTAATTGCTGTGTTGAGAATGGCGGCCTTCTGTAATAAATGGGATGAGGTGTACCTGCCACTGTATTAGTGGTAGTGATGCAAGTCTACCAGAAATCTGTGGGACTGCATAAGGGCATTCTGGGTCATGGTTGGGCAGTTGCCTAGAACCCAGAGACTCTACGTGAGAACCAGCAGGAGTTCGGCGTGCCCCCAGAACCCAGGGTCCTGAAAAGCAGTCTAGTCTCCATAGAATTACATTGTTCAGTCACATAGGCCAGCCATTACAGCCACTCCCAAAGTGCACAGGTAGAGGGCATGACTAGAGGCCTCAGGCCCTGGGGATTTACATACTAATGAAGGCCAAAGGGTGGAGCAAATTAAGCATGCCTCCCCAGATCGTCCCCAGATCCTCCCCCTTTCTCCCTCCCTATATAACTCGGGATTGCCCTGAGTTTTACGGGATACTTCCATATTCATCCACCATCCATCATGACAATAAACCCTTTTGGAACTAAGGACTTCCTTGTGTTATTGGGGCCTGCTGCTGCCAAAGCCTCCAGGCTGTTGGAACATTAGACTTTCCTCCTGCATGTGGGGCCTGCAGCATGGAAACCCACTGGGACTCCACAACTGTGGCCAATAATATCTCCCCACAGAAATCGATGGAGTGATACCCAAGCTCACCATGCTTCCTTACTGTTGTTTTTGAGTGGTACATGAGCTGAGTTGTCCCCTCCTGTCACACACATGGTTTTGGGAAGTGTTGGTGGTGTTAAGTATAAATTCCAGGTATTGACTTCAATATTGTGGGAAGGAGCAGAGGTCAAACACTTTAAGTATCAAGAGAAATTTACACATAGCAGTGTTCTTCTCTATGGGATGATGTATTAGCCGGCATTCTCTGGAAGAACAGAACAAATCTAATAAGTATGTATTAAAAAGGGGATTTATTAGATTAGCTTAAAGCAGCATATGGACTAGAGCACCAAACCATAGTTGACTTCATGCTGGAGTTGGTGAGAACCTGGTCACTTATTCTAGAAGGCTGGATGCCTCAGCAATCAGAACATGGTGCTGAAGACCTGGAGGATTCCTACAGAGCCACCGGTCTTCAGTCCATGTTGGAAGCCTGGAGAAACTGGGTTATGATATCACCAAAGAACTGTGACAGTTAAGGCTGCAGCAGCAGAAGCAGTGAGGGAGCAAATGAACTTGTCAGTGAGACATAAAGACAAGGAGGAAAAACCTAAACCTTTCCCCTGAAGTCCCCTTTTATCTAGCTGTCACCAGCAGGTGTCACTCACATTTAGAGTGGGTCTTCTGACTTCAAATAATCAGATCAAGAAAACCCCCCAATGAGTGTACCCTTCTTTGTGTGCAATGTATTTTTTAGTTGATGCTACATGAGACATGTGGCAGGTGTCTTGGTGCCTCTGCTTGGTATTATATAGAAATTGTTCTACCCACGAATATAGTTGTGTCCTTTTAAAACCATATGCTACATTGAGAGAGTTGCATTAATAGGCTGTTTATTGATCTCTACCACTGTTTTGAATTGGTGTCTTAGTTGGAACACATCCTTTATTTCTTAATGATGTAACAATAAATTCAGCAAGATTCATTCATTCTTGTTTTATCTGCTTATTGAAATATTTATTCATTCAGTCAACAAGATTTCTTTTACAATGCATGGCATGTGAGGAATGGGATCTACCCCACTGAGAGCTGAGTACCCTACCTGGTAGAGTGGTCTCAAGTTTGAAGGTGTCCCTCTTCGCCACTTGGGCACCTTAGTTCAGCTTTTTCTCATGAATTGACATACGATGGGATCACTATGGGCATGGCCATTGCTGTGGTAAATCTCTTTTCATCCAAGCCTTACATTAAAGATATAGAGATGGGTGAACTACAGGGTCGAAGTTAGGCAGAAGAGACATGCACGCTGCAACTCCTTGTGGCTGGTGCTAGGAAGAACCTAGATGCAGGTGCGTGCCTGAGTACAAAAAAGAGAGACAGGTGCTAGTGAGCCTGGTAAAGAAGAGAAAAAGGAGGACTCAAAAGAGGGTATTTCACAATGTTTCTGAGAAGATTTTGTGAGCTGTAAAAAAGGTGGGAAATTTTGGTAGTGGGTAGGGAGCATAATAACAGAAAGCTGAAGGATAAAAACTGGGGTGAAAGAGTACAAATTAAGATGTGGCAGTGAGGCAGGGGGATGGAGAAAAAGAGTGGGCTAGAAGACCACAAAAACAACTCGAATTAAGTTAGTATGAACGTGCGTTCTATGTTACTATGCATTCTAAATTAAAACCAAAGAAACTATGGAGAGATTGGGAAATTGGCATACTTTTCACTAGTTGAACAAAGCCAGGCCAGAGACACACACAGGGGTGACATTCTCTCTTCTTTTCCCTTTTGCATTCCTGCCTTAGCTTCCACATGGCTTAGTTCCTTTGTGCCCATGGGCACACATTCAGGAAGGGCATCTTAGCATACACTCCATGCCTGTTTTCTCAGCGAGTGCTCGCTTTGATGAAGTTCCCAGGAGCCATCTGCTGAGCTTGGCTCCTTGGCTTTTCTGTGAATTCTGCACCTTTTGTTGGAGGTGGTGGAGAGTCTACTGCACACACGAAGCATGTGGGGTTAATTATGCTGATGCTGCAAGATGGTAAAGCAGATAGGCAGTGGCTGTTTGTCAAGCTGACAGCTGGAAATGAAAAGGCAAGGAAGCCAAATGTTCATGGGGACAGGAGCATTTTGATGGGAAAATTGAACTGAATTAAGCTAATGAGGATAAGAGGTGACATTATTAGGCTTACAGTAGTTTTAAGTATTGTCCTGCAGAACAAGATAAAACCTCAACGTTGACTTAAAAGATATCAAGGAAAGAGATAAAGTCTCTAGGAAGCGTCCTGTGCATACTATCTTCACGAAACATCAGTTTATCAGCACCAACTCACTTGTAAGTCAAATTCTGGAACTCAGAAGCAAAAAAGATGCCTTTTTCAGACAGCTTAATACCATAGGACCCAATTAACTGGGGACAGACTGAAAGGGGAGATAAAATCGTGTATAATGAGATCATCAGGGGTATGTAAATGATATCTCATAGTCTGCTGATATTGTGATGGAAAAAATATTTATTCGAATCATTATATTTTCATGTGGAGCATCAAAGGGTTGCCCTGGCCCAGATCTCATGTAAAGTCACCCTCTGGCTATATATACTGCAGGCACAGTTAGATTCCAGTGTGAGAGGTGTTGTACCCAGAAAGGCCTGGGGTAGATGCATCACACAGGAGCCTGAAGGTGCACCCAGTCTCTAGAATGCATGGGCCAGGATTCTCAGCAAAGTGTTCTTGCAAATTTTATTTAGCACAATGCTGCAGAAAGAAATTACTGAACAAAAGAGAAAACTAATGATCTCGAATATCTTTAATCTTCACATTCTTGCCAGAAACAGACTACTGTCTTCCTTTCAAATACAAGGAACCCAAGTCAGACAGGGATGAAATGGCTTGATCAGTCCTGGCTACACAGTGGAGAGTAGAGTCTGGGGATACTATCTAAAATTGTGAAGCAACTTGCATGCTTCTGTGCTATGCTGTATGAGTGGGTGCCCCATGGAAAGGCAGGTGTGCCCCAGGTATGACCTTAGGGTAGGTAGCTTCCTACTTCTGGAGTTCTATAGTATCTATACAGTTCTTGGATCCTTAAACTCTAGAGGATATATGATTATGATTATGATGATTAGTATTACTACTACTACTGTTACTATGCTGCTCATGCTTATTTGTGATTTACAGAGAAGTGCTGTGTGTTCTAGCCATCACCTTCTGGAAGCCTTGGTCAGCTGCATCTAGATTATGAGGATACATGCAGCAGTCAAAACCTCTAGGAACATTTAGTAATTCATTTCCATGTCTTTCTGTGAGATCACCCCATTCAGTCCACGCCTGAAACCAAACTATTCATTAGCTTTGCTTTTAAAATTGCTTTCTGTAACATCTTACATTCTCCCAAGCCCTGATGATCAAAATAGGCTTTTGTGTTTTTCCAGTTTTGATCACCCCATATCAGTTTTTCAGATGCATGTTGACTCTATCCCAATACCCTGACCTGTTCTCTGTCTCAGGTTAGATGCTTATAGGTTCTTGGGAGATTCTGTGATTTTAAGTGACATGCCCTTATTATATTGTGAATAGCACTGGAACTGGATCAAGTCTAGAGGAAAAGAAGGAAGATTGTTTTGGTAGTGTTTCTGGAAGTTGCAAAACTAAGGGGTAGATGCAGACATCTGCTGTGTTTCTGATGAACATCTTGTGCTATTCCAACTCACAGTCGAAAGTGAAATTTGGTGTGTGTGTGTGTGCGTGTGTGTGCATGTGTGGAGACAAGGTGGAGAAGTCAGTCTTATTTTTCACAAGCTAATTGCCAATTTAGAGTTAACTAATCCAGTCTTATAAGAGCTTTGTTAATCTCTAAAAGAGGACAGTGTCCTCTGACCTAATCCCCTCTTGATAGCTCTATGTATAAATGGTACCTCAGAGATAATCAAACTTCAGCTTATAGGAAACAGGCAATACTCAAATACATCTTATTCCACTAGTCTTTACAAGTCCGTCTTTCCCAGGATACATACATCAAATAAATTCTAATTCAAGGAGCCTGACTTCTATTCCTGTTTAACAGTAGATGTCTCCATTGCTGATTCCCCATTGCATTCCATAGAACCTAGAAAGGGAACATTTTCTGTAACTTTACAGTGACAGTGCAGTGACAAATTCACTATGTATTTATAATGTTTAAGATGCTTTGTTTCAGTTGTGCATTCTGAGATGATTATCATCATCAAGCTAGCTAAACATATCCATTGCCTTAAGTACTCAGTATGTGTGTGTGTGTATGTGTGTGTGTGTGTTGGAGTGCATGCATACATGCATATATGCATAAATACATAAGGATTTGCAAAGCACAAGGCTCAGCAAATTATATATATGAGATATGGTATTACTATCTTCAGTTGCTATGTTGAATAGTCAAGTCTCTATAATTTGTGTATCTTATAACTGAAACTTTAGACTGTTTAACCAAAAACTACCCATTACTTTCTCCTTTTAGCCTTGGTAACCCCCATAGTACTATCTGCTTCCTGTTGTGTAGCTGTGTTGTCCTGTACTGTGCAAAGCCAGCTCACATATATGTGTGCACTTGTTCTTGAGACACTGGGCTAGGCCTGGCTCACAACATTTTTTGAAATTTATGTTTAAGTCAGTGTCAGTGTATGACATAACAGATTCCATATGGCATTTCCATACATATATGACATTATAGTCTGTCCTTATTCACCTCCCTCCCACATCTCTCTGCCCTGTCACTCCTCTGCTTTCACAATGTTTGAATATCATTATCGTTTCTCTAATTCATCTCTCCTCACTTTAAGTTCTTGTCTTCTCCTCTCCTAGCTCCCATTATGTGCTACATATATATATCCATAAATCTAGATGTTACATAAGAAAAAACGTAGTTTATCTTGATGAGTCTGCTTTGTTTTCCCTAATATAATATCTATCATTTTTTCTATTTTCTGAAAAACTCATGAATACATCCTTCACAGCTGAGAATTCACACACACACACACACACACACCCATATATATTTCACATATATATGAAATTTACTATGCTCTCTATATAGCTATACATATATATATATGTATATATATACATGTATATATACATGTATATATGTACATATACATATGTATATATACATACACACATATATATATACATACACACATTCATATCTATATATATCTATATATATCTATATATATATATCTCACAGTTTAAATTTAACATTTATTTATTTTTATCTTGGAGGTAAGTATCCATGTGTGATACCAGAGGATAACTGATAACTTGTGGGAATCTGCTCTCTCCTATCCATGTGGTCCCTGAAGATTAGGCTCAGGTTCACAAGCACCTTTACCACCTGAACTACCTCCCTGGTCTCATATTTTTCATTCATTTGTCCGTTGCTGGACATCCATGCTGCTTATGTTTCTTGACTGTTGTGAATAGTGCATCAGTAAGCATGGATGGTCTGAACGGCCTGTACTCATTACTCTCTCTGGTTCTTGACTGTGTTTACAATGGGCTCTGCTCCTTCAAGCTCCTGCTGCTGTGACTCCCCCACTATGATGGACTGTCACCTGAACTCTGAGCCACAATCAACCCTTCCTCTCCTGAGTTATTCTTGTATGAGTAATTATCATAGCATCAGGAAAAGCATTTAAGACAGATGGATAGGACCCAAACCCAGTTGGACAAGCATTAGGTTCTGCAACTCCTCTTTGGCATCAAAGTTTCTTGATGGCATTGCCTTGGTTCCAAGAGCTTTGAGTTGTCCTGCTCCTCTAATTCGTCTGTCAGTAGTATGTCTGTGCTCTCTCTCTTGTGCCAGCTACACTCCAACCTGGAACTTTTCTTAGCCAATGTCCCATAGTCTTAGCATCTCTAAAATCCTGGGACTCCATTTTGACTTAGCTTTCAATCTTGCATCTTTGCCCATGGCCTACTTGCGAGGAATTCCATCCCATTACAGACATCAACTTCTTGGTAGAAACTTGATGGAAATCTCCCAGAATCTCATAATTCTCCTATTTTGCATGCTTATAAGATCATGTAGTCTAACTTCCTTCTACTTCCTTGTATCTTTGTAGCCGAAACTGGGAGATTACCTTTCTAGGCAGTGGGAGCCCTTCAATAGCATTCTCCATTGAGGTCTCCTGGTTTTCAATCAACTTGACAGTTTTTTAAGCTGGAGCCTTTGGTAGGTAGGATCTTGTATCTGGGACACCTTTCTCATTGCCCCACAGTGAAGAGACAAGTTTGCCTTTAATAAACTCGCTCTCTTGAAGAGTTGCTCTCTCAGCAACAGGCTCATCTGCAGCAGTCTGTATTTCCTCATGCTCCTTCCCTCACCAAGCTACCTAATTCTCTACCCAATTGGACATCTCAGTTAGAGGCTTGAGAAAGAACCATACCCAGCCTGGACATTATGCTATCTTTAAATGTGCTTGATCCAAAACCCTACTTTTGTTCTTTTGAATGCAGTCCTCCTAATATTGTGAGTGTATGGCCTAAGTATTGCCAGACTATCATCAGTACAGTAATGCAAACCCTCTAGACCACTTCCTCAGTACCACTGCCATTCTCCACTGAGAAGTCCATAAGCTGGCCTCTGCTGTTTGCATGTGTAGTAACATTTCTATCTTTAGCCTATTAAGTTCTTCTTTAAGCTCTCTAAAGATCCTTGAGACTCTAGCTCTCAACTCTTCCAAATTCTTCCTATAAACCAATCCTAAGGACCTATAATCCTTCTAGTCACCTAGTCACAGCAAACAGTGTCTTCTTTTTTGTTTTTCAGTTATAGCATGCCTTTAATCTTTAAAATGCCCCATGAGGTTCCCATATATGTTCATAGAGAGACAATAATGCTTGATAAATACAGAAGGTTTCACATTGTCTTGTGATCGTCCACTAGGCATAAATATCCCTGGTTCCAAGGGTCATGTGACAGGTGAAATATTCATATGTACTTGAAAGTCCCCATTTGCCATCAATCCTCTATACCTCATAGTTGGAGGACAGATGTCATAGCTGCAATAAAGACTGCAGTGTGCTGAAAGAAAATATAAGTAAATCAAAAGCAGTTCACGTGATTTGCTCAAATTTCCTTCCCTAAAATGTCTTGTGAATATCTAAAAGTTTGCTTAAATTCTATTCATTCTTGTGAATAGAGATCATGCATTTTTTTATTTTATGCAACAATTTCTCATATGCATCTTTTTATTGCATTTATATTTTTGTTGGATATTTAATGTATTTACATTTCAGATGTCATCCCCTTTCCCCATTTCCACTCCCTGGAACCCCCCCCCCCCATCGCAACACCCCTCATCCTTTTTGCTTTTATACCATTTTAATTACATGCAAATATTAAGGTCAGTTCTAGGTTGCATACAATAGATGCAAATAGTCAAGGAACAAGCAAGACAATAAACAAAAGTAGTCAAAGAACAAGCAAGACAATAAACAGAATTCTGTGAACATTCCCATGATCACTGTTTTTAAGGGCTTATCAGGATGACCAAAATATCTGAGACAACTTTCTTGTCCTAGCCCAAAGTCGTTTTCTGAATGAGATATTTTTTCATTGCTGTGATGAATGCCCATCAAGAAGCAACTTAAAGAAAGAAGGCTTTATTTCAGCTCACAGTGTGAGGACATCAAGTCTGGTAAAGCAGGATGAAAACAAACATGTGTTCATAGTCAGGAAGCAGAGCAGGGTGGATTCTGGTGCCCAACAGAATTCCCCATTTTCTTTTTTATTCAGCCTGGGACCCCAGTTCATCAGACAGTACCACACAGGTTTATATCCTCCTAGGCACAAACAGTCTTTCTAGTAACTTCCTCAAAGACTGATACTCTCTCTCAAATTCAGGTAAGTTTGCATAAATATTTAACCATGAATGTTGATCTGATCGCTAAGCTGATAACATTAGAAGCTACAATTCAGTTCTTTACATGGAATCTTCATGCAGCTGCCTTTTTCTTCCATCATGGAAGCACACAGCAATAAGATGCCATCTTTCTAATGGTTAAGAAGGGCTTTCTTTATTTTCATCTTGGGGGTTGAGTATGCATGTGTACAGATCAGAGGACAACTTGTGGGAGCCTGTTCTCTCCTTCTACTATGTGAGTTCTGTGAATTAAGCTCAAGTTGTTCACCAAACAAGTCTGACAGTGCACTGAACTTAGGCTTTCCTGCCTCCATAAAGGTGAGAAATATATTTATGTTGTTTGGAAGATGCCTAGTCAGTGGTAATTTGGTGTTGTAGCCCAAAAAGCCAAAGACAAATCTAATTACAGTTTCTAGCATCCTCTGTTATCTAAAATCAAACTTCCTTTTTATTTTATTTTTAAAAAACACTTCCAAACCTCCAATCTTCTGAACCTTCATATTTACCTTCATTTATAGCTTGCTGAAGGTTTTTCCATTTCTTGAAAAAGAAAAACCTCAAGTTTTCTTTGTTTTTATTCTGGCTTCTGGAGAGATAAGCCACTGAACACATGGCAATATTTGGAAGTCTAGTCTTGTTGCCCATTGTAAGAGCTACTTTGAGTGTTTAGGATTAGCATCAGTGAACCCACTCAACTTGCTTCTCCTAGGTCTGAAAGGAATAAGCTTTGTGCATATGGAGTGGCAACAGAGCCACCTATAACCAGCATTAGTCAGTGCCTACACCTGTTCTGAAATATCAACAGGAAAGTTATGTTCTCATCACATACACTTTTATTTTCCTATTCATGTTTGTTTCTTTTTAACAAGGTGAGAGTGTTTACAAGGAGGAAAGATTCCTTCTTAGCTGATAAGAGTTTCTGATACCAGTTGTTACTAATTTCAATGTGTGAAATACTCAGATGCTCAGAGGTGCAGATACAAGATAGATGACAACCTGTGATGAAGGCAAGACACTTCAAGTTATCTGACAGTCTCATTAGGACATGTCATTCTGTGCTGCATCCAGCATCTGGATTAGTTTTGATAGGTGCTTCTTAACCAACAGAATTGCAGCAGGAGGACATACTTGGGGCCACAGGGTCAAAGGTGAAGGAGTACCCATTGTTTACCTCTGCCTTCTGGAGCTGTGTTGTAATCATCTGCATTGCTTTGATGCTACCATGTTGTAAGGAAGCTCAACTAATTCATGAAGTTATAACTTATGGAGAGGTCTAGAGGTAGAACATCTAAGGAAGAACTATCTTTTCTTATTAACTCCTGGGAATTCCATAACATTTATAACATTTAGTTTGATCTTGTTCATCCCCACCCCTAACTCCTCTCAGAAATAATCATGACGCTTGACCTTGATATAATAGTGCCCAATCTAGAGTCTCCTTGAGACTGGGAGACTCCTTAAGACTGTGTAAAATGAGAAACTTCATCACTTGGCAAATAATAAGCACAGAGTTCAGGAATCAACAGACTGTAGGATGAACAGAGGTAGAGAATTGTCAGAGAAGAATGTATTAACTCTGAATTAGAGATAGATTTTGGACTAATTTCTACATTGGCATAGCATTAGTATTTACTTGAAAGAATTTATTTATGAGAGTTATAGAGGTAGTTATTTTGACCTCATGAATATTTTTGTTATTAAAATTATTTTATTTGAGGTTAGATCTGGGCTAGAAATTTATTGATTGCCTCCAGGGATCTGTGGTTTCTATTTTAGAACCCTGAGGGATGATTTGGAATCAAGGAAAACAAGAAAATTTGGGCAAGGAAACAAGGAAAGCAAGACAATTGTGCTTATTAGCTCTTTTAACTGAAATATTAAAACTTTATTAGAAAATCAGTTCACATTTTTTAACTTCTGATTTTTCCTCAGGCAAGGCTTTATACAAGTTAAAGTAAAGGTTAAATAGTATAGAGTCTTGAATACAAATACAAATAATGTTATTATTCCCAAATGAACTGTTTCCAGGATTGTCAACTAAATATCCATTTCTGTGTGTAACTACAGAAGAGCCATTATATTTTATCTTCTTCATACTTATCAAGTTCTTCCGTGATAAACCACACTGAAGGTTAGAAAACAAACTCTCTCTCTCTCTCTCTCTCTCTCTCTCTCTCTCTCTCTCTCTCTCTCTC
>NW_021620993.1:743133-786232 GCF_004785775.1 Grammomys surdaster | reverse complement strand
CTCTCTCTCTCTCTCTCTCTCTCTCTCTCTCTCTCTCTCTCTCTCTCATGCATGCACAGATGTAGTCAGAGACACAGAGAAAGAAGAGACATTGTCTTCTTTTCACACTATGTTTTTTAACTAAATTTTTGAAAGTTTCATACATTTTGCAATGTATCTTTGTCATATCTATTCCCTCAACTCCTACTTCAATATCTTTCCCTTTTCTCTCTCAGTTTCACGCCTTTTTTTGTTGTGTGTTTTATAATCTACTAAATTCAGTCATTGCTGCCTCATATATATTTATATAGTTACCCACCAGGGCGTGAGCAGCCCATCACTGTCTACCTCCACTCAACGTCAATGGACACTCCCTCCCTCAGCTCTCCGCTTCCCATAGTTCCTTAGTTAGGGGTAGGACATTAGGAGACCTTCCCTCCATGCTTGAACTTTTAGTGCTTTTGGTTTATAGGGGTCCTGCATTAATAATCCAAGTGGTATGAGTTCAAGTGTCTCACTGCCATGTCGTATTCAGAGGCTAGCCTTTCCCAGGATGCTTTATAAGAGCTTTGCATTCTTTCCAACCCCTCTGTGATGGTTCCTGAGCCTCTAGGGTACAGAGTGGTACGTATGTTTATTCTCAGCCTTTCAGTGTCTCTGCATGAATCATACTCTTTGAATCTTCTGCCTCCTCTTGGGTCTCTTTTCCTTCTATTAGATTGGCTAGTCCAGTCTCCAGAGGGAATGGACAACACCAGGAAAACAAGTCTTGGTATTTATGTTCCTCTTATAGTAGCACAAAGAGTGAATTTCTGAACAAAAGACCCTGAAATGTAAGGCTGAAGGCTCTATGTAGGACCAGCTAGACTTCTCTGTCTTCAATAAGTTGTGTGAGTTTTGTAGATGTTAGTTTCAACAATGGGGTCTTGGAGTCAAGAAGTCCAGACATGTAACATTTCAGAAAAGGAACACATAAAGTATTTCACAATTAGGCACATAGACATTTCTAAAATGTGAAAGATAATTTGTGAAGTAAATACTGGGTGACATCGTTGCTCCTGTGAATTACTGAATGGCAAGTGGACATTAGCTCACAGTGGAGTGTTTCCATTATTGAAGCAGATTGGGGCTGGGGAAAAACAAGGCTGCATCACTGCACGATCACCGCTGATTTCTCAGGATCGAACCCTTGTTCTCATTTAACTTACAGAATGATAGCAATTGCTTCATTTATTCTTTCCAGCTTTGCTGGGCCATTCTCAGCAAAGCACACTCATCTGTCAAAAAAGAAATTCCACCCTCACTCATAATTTGCCTCATTGATTGTCTTCCTTAATTAAAACAGCACAGAAGAGCTTTGCTGTTTTACTTTGTCAGTCTTCTCCAGTTTGGCCTCTACTCCATCACTACAGGAAAAGAACTTTGGTCAGGGGTCCACTATATCTGTTATGTTCTTTGGCTGCATGAACTTCTCTGACTGTATATGTCTCTATACCTCTCAGAGGGAATGGCAGATATACTTACCCTTCCTTCTGGAACTTCCTACCTGTTGTTATAACACAAATATTTCGTGGTTGTCATTTTACTGAGCTCTTTTTAATTTTTCTTAAATGTAATTCTGTAGTTCTGGGACACTTTTCCCGTTAGCATTCTATCACCAGATAAACTTGGGCAGCCCGACGCTTTTCCTGACACTGATATTTGATGAACAAAATGTTCTATCTCATCAATACTGTTATCTTCGGATTCATATAGTCTGCCACCCCCATGACATGCCTATTTAGATACTTTAAAGGCATGTCAGGACATACCTGCTTATGATAGATGACTTGTTCTTCCTCAGTCTTTCCATTGCTGGCCAATCACACAGCTTTTAAATCATGGTTGTTTATTTTTTTGTTTGTTTTTTTGTTTTTTGTTTTGTTTTTTTTATCTCAGAGGTAGAGTATCTCCCTATTTTTCATTTGTCCTTGCATTCACTTATCCATTTAAGTCCTGGCAACTGTCTTTTTTTCCTTTTACTCTTTCACAATCACATTTATCAAAGATTAAATTGTATCCCTTTAAACATATGTATATCAAAGTACCATCTTATACTAAGACAAATTATGAGCGTAATTGCAGATAGGTCTCAACGGATATGGTCATTTTAGTACAGTGTCATTACTGAGGACCATTGTCCCATAGGTCTGTTTTTTTCTTATAGAAGGGGAAACACTGGAGACAGATATACCCAAGGAGAATTCCACATGAAGATGAAGGTAAAAATAAACATACCTAGGAGCCAATGAGACTGAAAAAGATTTCTAACTACCAGGTTACTGGTAACCTGGAGCTTGGGCAGAGATGTAGAAGAGACTCTTCCTATAGCCTGGGAACAAATCACCACCTTGACATCTTGATATTTGCCTTCCCTTCTGGCCATCAGGACTGTGAGACACTACATTCCTCTTACATATATGTTAGCTGGATTCTTTCAAAATCTTCGATCTGGATCTACCCATGGTCTATTCCTAGTCTATTCTTTTTATTCTCTCTATAGTGGCTACTTAGAATGCCAGCTCCAATCAGTCTACTTCTTAAGTTGGTATCGTCTCGTCTTATGTAGAAGAAAGTTCAAGCTGACTGTGGAGAGTTGAAAAATTCCCTATCATTTGCTCCACCTGAATTCTCGCTCTCCTTAACTCACTGGTCAATTACTTCCCTCTTCCACTGGTTTTTTATATAGTACTGAGTTACTTCTTACTTCAACGTCTCTGAGCAATCTTTTCCTACATGGCAGATCAGCACATATTCTCATGGTTCAGTCTCCAGCTTCAATGTTGGAATCCATTATCAGAGGCTCATCTGCTCCCTAGCTCAGCACATCATCTTTATCTCCAAACCAAATGTTTGCTGACTTAACTAATTTTTAAGTTTATTTAAATGTCTATTTAAAGCTCATCTCTCTAAAACATTGGAAGTCTCAGAGTAAAAGTGTTTGCCTTCATATCCTTTGTGTATGACACAGCAATCAGTATCACAGCAGTTAGTTGCTAAATATTTTGTTGATGAATAAATAAATAAATGGTCACTAGTGGCATTTTCTCAAAGTAAAATGGCCCATGCTTCATGTATTGAGCATGTGTTTTCTGAGCTTCTTCTATACACCTGGTACTGTGTCAGGTTCAAGCATGAACAGGACAGAGCAAGTCCCAGGTAGAGAAGGCAAGAAAAACAAAGGTCCTTAGAAATTAATGTCCTAGTATGTCTGAGGAGTGACCCTCTGTCCACTGATGTGGGGAAAGTGGAAAGCTTCTGAAATATGAAGAATTGACAAATTGGGAAACCAAGTTATTTTTTCTGTGGGTAGGCTAGACTGGAAGCACATGAAACCTATAAGGCTATTTCTTTGGGGAAGAAGAAATGCCTAGTGAGGACTTGTACATTGGTTGGCACACAGCATTAGAAACATAGTTGGATTCTAGGGAATTTTCAAAATAGAGTCTAGAGGAAACACATATGAACTGAATTTGAGTGATATTAATAGAAAAAAAGGCAGTCCTGTATGATTCCCAGGTTCCTGACCCAAGCCACTTAATGAATGAAGGTGTCACTTGCTGAGATGGAGCTGCCTAAGGGGAGAAACACTGTCCCAGGAAAGGATCTAGATTTGGTTTTGGCATTGTTATGTTAGAAATGTCTATTAGCTCCTGTGTGGAAATGCCACGCAGGCAGTCAGCTATGCAGGGTAAAGTTCAGCACAGGGGTCTTTCACAGTAATGAGTGAATTCCCAGCTGTGGAATATTACTGCTGGACTCATTCTTTGGATACCGTAGTGCAATCTACTACTACCCCTGTCTGTGAGAATGTTGTCAACCCTCCTTCTAAGTAAATATGCAATCAAAGGGACAACTTAGTTCCCAATGACTTTATTGATATCCTGTGCAATGATGTCTATTAATTAAATTGTTAAAATATATTAATTAAGTTGATTTATTAAAATGGGACAAAAAGATTCTACGTTTCTACAACAGCTTTCCATTATGTGGGAAGAATACATTCTTTTCAAGATGTTCATTGAATATTTATTTTAGTCAATAGACATTTATAGAAAGTATATTACTTCTTAACCACTGACTGTACACAAGTTATATAATAAAAAATATCATACAGTCTCCAGACTTAGACTTTAAAAGCCTCGAAGAAATAGCACTTGATGAGAATACCATAGTAAATTTTTCTAATGTTATAGGGAGAAAATAGATTCATATTGTCAAATTATATTCACCCATGGATCATTAATGGTTCTTTCTTACTTATATACAACTACTAGATAAAAGCAGTATGTAAATGACTTCTGAAAAACAAATCTCAGCATCAAATTTTTATTTTCTATTTAGATCAAAATTCTTGCCTATGTTGATCTGACCAAGACTGACTCTCTCCTAAGATTGATACCCTTTGAAAGTATTTTGTTACTTTTATCAACCTGAGTAGAAAATAAAGTGAGTTCTAAATTGTTTCGAGATATTTTGGAAAATAAAGAATTTATTTTATTTTTTATTATGCTAGTGTCCGTGAGTGGGTATGTTCATGTATTAGTGCAGGTGTCATTACTGAGGGCCATTGTCCCATAGGTCTGTTGTTTTCTTATAAAAGGGGAAACACTGGAGACAGATATAGCCAAGAAGAATTCTACGTGAAGATGAAGGTAAAAATAAACATACCTAGGAGCCAATGAGACTGAAAAAGATTTCTAACTACCAGGTTACTGGTAACCTGGAGCTTGGGCAGAGATGTAGAAGAGACTCTTCCTTATAGCCTGGGAACAAATCACCACCTGGGCATCTTGATATTTGCCTTCCCTTCTGGCCATCAGGACTGTGAGACACTACATTCCTCTTACATATATGTTAGCTGGATTCTTTCAAAATCTTCGATCTCTAGGAGCTGGAGTCATTAGGAGCCAGACATAGGTGCTGGGAACCAAATTTAGGTCCTCTGTAAGACAGAACATCTACAATGCAGAACCATCTCTCTGCCTCCTCTTTGTAGACATTTTAATGAGTAATTAATTGCTGTATGGGAATGTTGAAATATTAAGTTGTGTGTCTCTCACTTTTTCTGAGTGGTCTTAGAGAAGGCTCATCCCCAGGAATCATCTTCACTCAGTGTCTGTGAAATAGAAAGAAGGATATGGTTTGCAATACTATGCCAGTGAGCTGTAGGGTAGCTGAGTCCTTGTGGGTGTTTTAGATGCTGTAGCAGCTTAGCTGAGGCTTCACATCTTTACTACATTCATTCATATCCTCCTCCTATGGGGCTGTACTGCTTCACTGATCAGACAAATGAATGAATGAACAAATCTTGATTGATTTTTTTAATGACAATAGGTTCACTTTTCCTTCCTTGTTAGCATTATATTTTTATGACTTTGTCTCCCAGATCTCTTTCGGTTGGATCTGTTTTTAAGGAAGTTACTGGTAATAATTTAGTGTCAATAAAGCAAAGCCATGCAAACTGTCTATTTTTTTCCTAATTTCAATTCTTACAAACCTATTTTTACTTACGTAAAGTAGTAAAAAGTTTTCAAATAATATATTGATAAAATGTTTTTAAAATCTAGTTAATGCATTTGAAGTGAGAGTGGAACAATGTTTGATTTTACGGGTTGAGTGCCTGCGGTTGTGCGTAGTGGAAAACTCGAGGGTCAACCTTGTGTCATGTGTCTTACTGCTATGTCTGTGTCTCCATTACACGTTTATATTCACCTTAGTGTGACAAAGAGAGAAAGTGAGGGTCATAATGGCCATACTCCAGGATTTAATTCACATGAGTAGTAAATGAAAAAATAGAAATATAGGAGCTTTTAGTAACTCTTGTTATCCTTCAACGCCATAATGCATCATGAACCACATGTATCATGGAATATATTGGTATTCATTTAGCTTCTAATGCTTTGTGTCTTTGCTACAGACACTGAAAAAAACACACAAAAGAAGTAGACTTCAATACTACAGGGAAGGAACTGGAGCCCACTGTCCCTGACTTTCCAGAATGGTTCAACCTTGGCACTTGAGACCCTATTCACCTGGATCATACTACCACTGAGGGGCAATTCTATCATTCATATTCTATTTTTACAGCATCATTGGCTTCTATCCATTAGAATCCTGGAGTTTTTTTAAGTTGTGGCAATCAAGATGTTTTTGATGGTACTGCAATGTCTTCTGGGTACTGGTCTCCTCTGCTTTGAACCGTGACTGTGACTGAAGCCCTCTGGAACCTGGAATGCCTGGAAATATTTTCTTTCCTCTTGAGATGTTTGCCCAGGGTCTGACCATGGAAGATATTTAGTAAATGTCTGCTGACTGGGTGCTTTCTATGGAGATAAGTTAAATTCCCCCATTCTTCATAGCTATGCTATTTATGCCTCCAGAGGGCTAAAAATCATCAGAATACCAGAAGATAATTTAGTACCAGCTAAAGGCCGCTTCCTTCAGAGTGTCTTTTTTCCTGCCCTTTAAAAAATTAAATTGGTGTCTTTTTCCCTTAGTTCCTCAGGGTTCCCCATCTATAATCTAGTCTTCTGGGAATAAATTTTGGTATGCTCCAAACTCATGATCACACTAAAATTCTGTATTCCTTAGTAAATCAATACATTCTTCCTCAGTGTGAAGAACTTTCTGATAGAGTTTTCAGTCTGGTCCTTTGTCCCCATACATTGTTGTGATCTGGTATCCAGCTGGCCTCATTGTCCCACTTCCTTTCTTTTGTATATTTTGTCATCTCTGATAACTTCAATATACCATGCTCCAAGTTGAAATGTGGTATGAATTTGATACGTCCATCACTTAGATAATCCCAGCATGTAGGACAGGGCTATTACCTGCATAAGAGATTAATAAGATGTCATCATTTTTGAATAACCATCATAGGCTGAGCATCTTGTTGGGAGATGTCGCAAGTACAACGTCTGCACCATGGGTACTCACGTGATCTTTGCTCTGAAGAGTCATGACTGCTGTAGCATGAGGTTCTCTGATTTCAGAACCCACCAGCCTACTATGAAGCATAATAAGGTCGAATGTACTGGCTCTAATCTGCAGCGAATAGTGAATGGCATCTGATGTGTGAAAACCCCAACTTCTCCATCCTTGAGAATGACATCATGTCTTTTGACCTCCAGGAGTCCTCAGTGTGAATGAGACCTGCTAATGAAGGTACCTGTGTGGTCTCCTCCCATTCTTGTCACTTTCTTACTCCCAAGCTAGTTTGACAGGGTTAACCGAACAAAGTACCAAAGCTAGGAGATTCAATCAACAGAAAAGAATTATTTCACAAATCTAAGGGTTAATTCCTTCTGAAATTGCTGTTTTTGGCAAATAGATGACATCTCCTGAATACTTGCTTGAGTCATAATGATATTAATAGTAATAATAATAATAATTCTCCTCCTCTTTTTAATAACTCTAGGCTATATGTACCAGCTTAATAACCCTATCATAATAACCCATCAAAAGACCCCATCTCTAGCTAGATACAGTGGCGTTCTGGGGCACTAGGATATGCATTTGGAGGGGGGCACAGTTCAACTTCTGATACCCACTTAGCTGTTTTATGCTTTCATCTCTCAGATTAGTTTCTTATCCTAAGCTCTTTGTCCTTGTGCTCCAGAGGGCCTGATGCAAGATGGGTTTACTTTGGTTTACTTTCTTCACTTTAAAAAATGTACATTGTCCTGTTGGTACATCTTCTGAAGTTTATTGTTCCTGTCGTACATATGAAGATGCATAGACCTGAGAGATATTTTTTCCTACAGTGGTGGGGATGGAAGCCAGGCTCTTGGGCATGCTAAGGAAGAACTCTACCTTAGGTTGCAATTGTTAAAGAGGAGATATAGAACTGTTGCTATAACATAGAGCCTTGAGGGCTGAAGATGGCATTTTCTTCTTCTATCTTCCTGGTTCTTCTCTGTGTTCCCTGGAATCTCATGTGACTTCCTGAGAAACCCAGGAACCTACACACAAGAGTCTCTGTCCTCCTCAAATGAATTTGCACAGGTACCAATTCTAACACCTGCTTCAGCTCCCTGGATCTCTAAGAAGGAAGATAAGGGAAGGCTTGCAACACCATGATCCTGCATGACAACCCCACTCAAACACTGGCTAGAAGCAGACACCAAGGGCTGCATCATCCTGACCCAAGGGACATGTGGGATGAATAAATTACTGTCCTCAATGAGTCTCTTTGTAGAAAAGGCCACACAGACATTAGTGTAGAGAACAACTGAGTTTCCAGTATGGAAAGACAGTTCTCCTTTGTGGGGGCTTAGCGCTGCTAATTAACAGCTAATGTTTTCTTTTCAGGCAAGGCTGCATGAAATATTAGGATTTCCCAGATCATTAATGTATTTGGAGTTTATTCCTGTTCTCCTTGGTAGACTTTATGTCTACTTCTCCTGATATTTCATGATAGCATCAATTAAATAACAAATGAGCATAATAAGAATAGTAAGAATATTAATATCCATAAAAAGGCTTTTGAGATTTTAGAATCTGTGATTTACAAGCAAGTTAATATTTTATATAAAAAACCAGAATATTGATGATTAAGTTGGAGAAACTGCCTGAGGGTTTCTTAAAGGACTCAGTGTGTCACATGACTATGGAGGTCATGTAAGATTTCCACAAAGAGAAGTGTTTTCCATGATATAGCTGACAGTCTTCAAGTCTGATGTACTCTATGCCTGGAGTGGCATTCAAAATATATGCCCTTCCTGTTTGGAATCAATTTAACAATGGAATATTTAACGTATTATTTCTTACTAGGTATTCAAAATGTGTGTTTATTTCATACCTAATAGCACAGCTAGATTAAAACTAACTACCTACATTCAAGAGCTAAGGAGGAACCTGTAACTGGTGGAGACTGGGCTGAATGGCACATCACTAATGTGCTGTTTGTAATGGCTTCTCAGTTCATATGTGAGAGAGGAAATACTTCCTAAAGACTTCAGGCAGAATTCTGCAGGTCATGGAAGAATGCCAGGCCATCCTGCTTTGTAAGAGGTAGCTCAGAGCTTAGCCTCAGTGAGTAGGTACTGGGGAGGCTGGCTTTGGAGACATGTAAGGAGTCTGAGGGTTTGCATCCCACTCCTCCAAAGCCCCTGTGCATCTATGAGTACATTAAAACCTCCCAAGTCTCACGTGCTCTGTGGTGACATCACTCAGTGTCTCATTCTTCATCTCTAACTCCCTGTGCTTGGTGTAAAAGATGAACGGAAGGTTAGATCTACTCATGGGGAACTGACGTAGGCATCCTCCTATTAAATGTGGCAGTGTTAAAAGTGGGAGTCCGTCCTCATTGGAGCTACTATGGACAATCCAAAAGGAGAGGTGAAACCAAGACTCATGTGGTGTGGAGCAGTGGATTGCGCAGAAATGAAAAAGATAAGTAAAGTGGCTTCCTTCTATCCCCATCTGCCAAGACCAGAATCAGCAGATTTATCCTCAAAGCACTAACTTGGACTGATACACACATGGAGAATGTTTAGGGAATTTGGAAACCACAATCTTTATTCTAGGCTATGATTCTTCCCTGTAGTGGAAGATATATGAATAGAACACAAAATCCCTCTTTTCATCAAGCTTACAGAGTATATCTGAAAACCAATGCATTTTACAATATGTAATTATGTTCATGTATAATTGGATATAGATATAAATATGGACTTCATACAGGAATATATAGGAAAACAAAGACACAGGAAGATGGGAAATAAGAGTGGAGGAAAATCTTTGGCTTTGTGGGCAGGGAGCATCTTGGAGAAAGTGATCTCTGGATGGAGATGAGACTAAAGATGAGTGTATCTGCAGGTGGAGGTGGGCAAGGAGGAGGCAGTGAGTTAAGCTAGTTACAGGGAGGAGTGAACAGAATGGTGACAGGAGTCGCAAGGTACCATACAGTGCTGGACTGACTCAGAGGTAGCAGATTATCTTGATTTAGTGTCACTGTGTGGGATAGTAACACCATGCAGTATTATTTTGACAAGCTCAACATGGCTTCTCTGAGGAGACATGAAAGGCCTAAAACGAGTTCTTCAGGCTTTTGAACATCCAGGGGAGAGACAATGTTGTTGATAAGGATAGAGATACAGGAAAGAGCCAAGAGACCTAGGAGCATACAGCCATGGTACCAGGTATGAAGGAAAGAGTACAGATTTCCAAGTGATAAAGTCAGAGTATGTCTTTCACCCTTTCTTTGCCAGCAGAGAAGTCAGGTGACTCAGCCCAAGTCTGTGACATTTGTTCATCACTTCAGCTAAAGCCAGGAACAGTGGCTGGTTTTTATAAAGGTCCTGGTTGTCTGTCACCATTTTGACTTGGATGGCTGCAATATAGAGCATGGGACACTTAAAACAGCATCTCTGAGGTTCTTTCCTGATTGCGTGGATTGAATATGTAATCTGTGCTTTCTGATGAGAAGTGTTTGGAACACAAAGGTGACCTGAAGGTGGGGCTATAGGCCATCATCTGACCCAGAGCTGTCAAATAGTCTCCATCCTCTTATATATTACTGTATCTCTATGGCTACTTCGGCCCCCTTTCACCCAGAATACTGTTCCAAGCATAAGGAAGTATGAACTTCTGAGCCCCAAGGAACCACTATGAAGTGGCAGTGTTACCTCTTACCATATTCCTTTTGCAAACCTCAGAGAAAGAGGTGAATATGGCTGTAGAAATCAGAGGAAACAGCCCAGACTATGGACTAGATATGGGTCCTTGAACAATCCCCAGCTGTGCAATTCCATCAACCCACTAAGCCACTCTGTGCATTGACTCTTCACAAATGAGAACTCCAGTTACAACAGCACACAGGGAGCTAATTTTATTTTGAGACAAGGTCTTGCAGCTCAGGGTAGCCTCAAACTCAGGATCCTTCTGACATATCCTTCAGAGTGCTGTAAGTATAAGCATTTTGCACAATGGCCAGCACACCTAAGAGTATTTTGAGAATACAATAAACTTTACTTACTTAAAGTTTTTTCTTTGTATATTTTTAGTTAGTTATGGTCAAGAAAAGTCAGGAAATACAAAGCAATACCGTAATATTTAGAGAAAGACACAAGGGAGGAAGGAGGGAGAAAATGAGAGAAAAGGAAAAAATAAGGGAGAGGAAGAAGAGGGAGAGTGATATTTTGGGTTAGATCATTTTAATTGCAATTTTATTTTATAATTGTTTGCCTTTAATGTTAGGTGGTGATCTCTGCGATGGTTTGAATGCAAATTGTCTCCGTTAGACTCACATATTGGAACACCTCGTCTCCAGTCAGTGGCACTGTTTGAGAAGTCAATATAATTGTTAGGAGGCAGAGACTTGCTAGAGGAATTATGTCACTGGGGATGGACTTGGAGGTTTTTAGTCTTGCCCTACTTCCTATTCTCTCTGCTTCATATGTAAGTGAAAAAAATGTGACCAGTCAGCTTCCTGCCACCATGCCATGACTACCTCAACATTGTGGCATGTAATTCTTCTGGAATTGCAAGCCAAAATGAATTCTATGTTCTTTAGGTTGTTTTTGGTCAAAGTATTTTATTACAGCAACAGAAAGTAACTAATATAATCTCTTACCATACTGCAGGAGTCTCGGAATGCACTTCTCACAGATAAGAACAGACTGCTGTCTTATATGGGATGTTGACAAGAAGTGAATACACACTCTTGATAGCTGACGCTTGGTGGAGGGGTGGGTGGTGATCTTCACAAATCACAGACTAAGTGAGACATCTTGAGACATATGAGAAATGAGAAATGCAAATTAGAACTATTTTGAGATTCCACTCATCCCAGTCAGAAGAGCATCAAGCAAACAAGTGACAACAAATGCTGGCAAAGATGTGGGGAGAGAAAAACATGTATCCACTGTTGGCAGGGGGTGTCAGCTAGTGGACCCACTGCAGAAATCAACAGGGAGGTTTCTCAAAACACTAAAAATAGAACTACCATATGACCTATCTATACCATTCCCAAGCAGAAGTGCCTAGAGGATTCCTCTGCATATTCATGTTTAGCAGGGCTTTATCCACAATAGCTAGGGAGTGGAATTGGCCTAGCTGTCCATCAACAGAGAAATGGATAATGAAAGTATATACTCACAGTGAAATTTTATTCAGCTGTAAAAATGAAACTGTGACACTCTCAGGAGAATATATGGAAAAGAAAAATGGTTTGAGCACAGTAACCCTGCCTTAGAAAGATATATGTTCTTTGTCATCTGTTGATTCCTGTCTTTAACATTAAATATGTGTATCCAGGTTGGTGAAAATATGGATAAAGGCCAGGGAACTAGAGAGAAGCCCATGGGACTGGAAAAATAATGGGACTCAGAGAGACGAGAGAGGGAGGGAAGGAGGGAGGGAAGGAGGGAGAGAGAGAGAGAGAGAGAGAGAGAGAGAGAGAGAGAGAGAGAGAGAATGAATAAAGTGGAAAATGAAATACTGGAGGAATTTAATAGAGAAGGGAAGCAGAGAACAAGGAGATGAGGGGAGGTAAGGGAGACAGAACTAACCTGGACAAGACATTTATAAAGTCACATATGAAAGACAGTTACTTTTAAAGCTAATTTAAAAATCAATTTTCTTAAAAAAAGACAGACAGACAGACAGACAGACAGGAAGAAAGAAAAAGAAAAAGAAAGAAAGAAAGAAAGAAAGAAAGAAAGAAAGAAAGAAAAAAGGAAGAGCTGTATTCAATAATAGCACCCAAAATCCAGTGTGAGGCTTCTCTGTAATTCCATATATGTCAGAGCTGCACTGTCACCTTGTTCATACTAGGGAGTGAATGGCAATGAGATGGTTGCCATAAAACCACATAGAAAATCTGAGACATTCCTGTTGTTGTAATCATTTAAGCTTGGCCTCTGGTTAAGCCGACTATCTAAGCTGCAGTGGCTCTGCCTAGCCTAACCACCATGTTTCTTGGCCAGAGGCCACGTGCATGCTGCAGTTAGAAAGGCCAACTAGAAACACCTGCCCTGCCACCCATGAGACATCAGCGTGAAAGATGGTTTAATCTCCCACACTGTCTCTGCAAGGCTGGGCAGTGCCTGGACCATCCCACCATCCACGTGGGCCCAGTAGAAAGATGAGACTCTAATGCTTAAAGATTAATCAAAGGCTTATATATTTAGTAATGGTCAGTAACCATACAATCAGAAGTGTAACCATACAATCAGATCAGTAACCATACAAGATAATCATACAATCAGAAGTGTACCCCAATATCCAACCTATACCAACTACCTTTGACTGCTACAGACATGTGAACATCCGCCTCCATCTCCCCCACCCCCCGTGCTCCTCTCCTGTCTCCTAGGTCCTCCTCTTCCTTTTTCCCTCTCCTCCTTACTCCACCTCTTCCTCTCCTAACTCCTCTCACCTAAGCTCCTCCTACACATTCCTATTTGAATTATCATTATAAATTAAACTATTGGAATATTAGCTAAAGAAGAGTCTCAAAGAAATGGCAGTTAGCCACACAGGGAAAGCGTAGGGGATAGAAGAAGAGACATTTGATTTTAAGCTATAGTTTCAGCTTTTGTCATGTCATCACACCAGTTTCCATGCCTCCCAGCATGAACTTTATTCACTGCTGTAGTCTACTGCTGATTAGATGCAGGACTCATGGCTTACAGATAGGTAAAGTGACTCACTCAGGGTCATCCCGGAAGTGGGTGGAAAGAGCAGGGCTCAAATGCTAGCCCTTCAGCTACAGAGGTCACTTGCTTTACTCATGATGAGTCTTAGTAGAACTTGGAGACTGGAAATTTTCTGCATTTCTTTTTGCTCCTCCCTCAACCACCTCCACCATTATTGAGCATGAGTCACTAAAATTCTGTAGGCAAGACTGTGAAATTCCATACCAGAAACTATGGACACATACTGTTTTCCCGAGTGCTTAGCACGATCCATGTCTAAGCTTGTTTATATTGTCAACTTTATACAAACTAGGAGGGGAGAAACTCAATTCAAAACTGGCCTCCATCAGGTTGACCCCATAGACAAGCCTGTAAGTGATTATCTTAATGGTTAATTAATGTAGGAGGGCCCAGCGCCATCCCTAGGCAAATGGTCTTGGGCTATGTAAGAGTACTAGTTGAAGAGAACGTGCTTTCTTATGCAAATTCAGCTCCAGCACCTTCCTGACTTCCCTCCAAAATGAACTGTGACCTGGAAGTGTAGAGTGGAATGAGCTCTTTTCTCCCCAAGTTGCTTTTGGTCATGGTGCTTGTCACAGCACCGGAAAAACTAACTAGAGCAATCCACTTATTCTATAGTCTTGGAGTTCGCCTATGTCCACGTTGAGATTTTAGAAGTAAGTCAAGCGACTCACTTTCTGCACTGTTGAGCAAGCGCCTTTATGCCCTTTGACACCCTGTGGCACACAGAGCGATGTCAAATATTTTCTCTTATTTTTCAGAATGATAGAGGAACGTGTCCTGTGTGCCAAGTCTTAAAGCATCTGGGGTCTCGAAGCAAAATCTCTGAGTTTGAGTTGGAGCTCTTCTTTGTGCTCATAGGCCTGTGCAAAAGGCCTGAATGACTAAGGTAATGTTCCAGTGTCCTGTGTGTTCATGAACTCTGACTTGTCTCCTGGCCTTTGAGCGTGCTATGTTCTTCCCTTCATAGTAAGTACTGTCCATCAGTATGGGATAAATACTGTCTCTCTGAAAGATTCTTAAAGCTTAACTCCTGGTGTTTGTGAATGTCGTTTTATTCCTAAACTGGGTCTTTGCAAACTACCAACTTAAATTTAAGACGGACCTTAATCCAGTGTAGCTGTGTCTTTATATTAAAGGACATTTAGATACAGACAATCCTAGAACAGACAATGTGAGGGTATAGGGAGAAGAGAGCTGAGTACACTGTGAGGAATCAGAGCCACCTAATTCTGAAAGACCAGGACCAGGCTCTGTTGAGCAGAAGTATCCATCCTGGCCACACACGGACGTCAGACTCTGGCCTTGAGGGCTGTGCCAAATGCCTTTTCTTAAGCAACCCTATCAGTGCCACCTAGTTAGAGCAGCCACACAAAAACCAAACCAAAACAACAAACAAACAAAGAAACAACAAAAAAAGTGAGTGGTTTTCCCACTGTTGGCTCTTTCAGTTTAAATGCAGCTTCCCCAGGGAGGTCTTTCTCAAGTGCCCCCAATTTATGCTGTCTGTCATTTCAATTGGCTACCACCCTTATTAAGAAAACATGTAAACATGATTCTTTTTAATTAATTTAAGCTTTCTTCTTACATTAGAACATTAACCCGATAGAGTGAGTACCTTGCTGTCTTGTCTTTGAACGAACTTGGTGCAAAGGGCCAACATCAGACCCTGGAATCAGCACACTTAAGGGTCAAAGAATCCAAAGTAGCAGATGAAATGGTACCATGGTTGTATAGAGCCAGGATGATGGCACTTTTTTTTTTATTTCTAAAGTCTCGACACGGTGGCACCCAAATGAGCTCTAAAGGATCCCTGTTGGGGAGCTAGGGAAGAAAGCCAGATAGGAAAAGATCAGAAAGAAAGGAGCGGAGAAGAGCAGAGTTGAGGTTAGCTTAACAGGTTAAAATGGATAGAAGATGGCTCTGAGTGTAACTCATGGTTACTATACAACCATGAGGACTCTAGTTTCAATTCCTAGAACCTCCGTAGTAGAACAAGAGTGATTATGTGGGGAAGTAGCCCTAGTGTGGTGGTGGGCAGAGACAGGAGGTCTCTACGGCTTGTTGGCTGTCAGCCTCTTTCTATTCAGTCAGAGATTCTGTCTCAAGGGAATATGGTGGAGAGGCCCAGAATACTTCTTCCTCTGGCCTCTAAATGTACTCAAGTATGTGCAAGTGTACACACATGTGCACATACCACACAACTCTCTCTCTCTCCCTCTCTCTCTCTCTCTCTCCCTCCCCCTCCCCCTCCCCTCCCTCCCTCCCTCCCTCCCTCCCTCCCTCCCTCCCTCCCTCTCTCACTCTCTCTCACTCTCTCTCTCTGTCTTGCTCTCTCTCTCTCATACACACACACACACACACACATACACGAATAAAAATATGAAAGTGGATAAATCTCACAGAAGTATTAACAGTAAGCTTTTGACAGCTGCCACCATGTTTTCTTTTCTACTTGACTCCTTTGGGTACTGCTGTGTCCAGAGTTCAGAAATCAACCAAAGACACGTGCTGTCTCTGTGGATGTGTGCATCCATGGTTCCGTTTAATCTGCAATTGTGGACTCTTTGACTTTCAAGTGTGCTGATTCCAGGATCTACTAAAAATAAATGTTTGCCTTATTGACATGCTGGCTCATTTTCAAATTGCTTTAAAAAAAACCAGCAGAGTCTTTTCTGCAGCTGAGGTTTGTGTAACCTTTATCGATCTTATTTTACTCCTAATTACACGTGTTCTTCATTTGTAGCTAACAGAAGCTCTTGTCACCGATCCTGTCAAATTTGATCCATGACACTTTAATTATTGTAATCTTTTTTTTCCTGCAACAGTAACAAAGGTTGTCCATATACATTTTTGTTAGCCTGATTCTTTGTGCAAAGAAATGAGAATTTGAGTTTTAAAAAGATGGCTTCTAGCTGTGGTCTCTATACATGATTTTTGGGTGTCTGTGGGTATGTGTATATGTACAACCACGTATGTGGGTACACAGACATGTGTGTACATGTTCATATGAAGGCTAGTAGACAACCTTGGTTGTCATTCCTCAGATCCCAACCAACTTGTTCTTTTGAGACAGAGTTTATGGGTGTGCCAAGGCAACTGAAACATATATATGAGATAGATGAGTATGTGCACGAATGTGTGGCGAGGTAGGGGGTCAATAAATGAAGCAAGCTCTGTGCTTCACAGGTTTTTGTCTGATACTAGCTCTGGAACCTCAGACTTATTTATCTTTCTATCTGGTTTTCTAACTGAAAAAAGATAATTGGTGAGAGAAACAAACAAAAACTCACCAAACAAATAAAAACCTTTAAACTACTCATTCTGTGCATATGCCTGATACATTACACTCAAATGTGTCTCCCCTCTTTTATTACAAAGCATGAACCCCTTTGGTTTTGGATGTGGGCATCTTTGGTGGTGTCTTTACAGCTGCATGGCTTGTTTTCCCTGTTCTGTGATTTTAAAGATTCTCATGTTGGGGAAGGGTACTGAGATTCTGAAAGGCTGTAGAAAAAGTTGGGGGTGAAGAAGGAGATGGAGTCAGAGATCCTTTAAAATTGAGGTGATAATGCCCACCTTACAGTGTTCTGTGAGTAATGTAGATGCATCAGGGAGTCCTTAATGTTAGGCACATATGTCCACAGAGCCAGGGTTACCCCGCAGCTTTCAGACTTCCATGCTCCTGACCTCCTGCTTGCCTTTTAGAAAAGAGAGTATAGGGTTGTAAAAAAGTAGGATCCTTTGAGGATCTCTTAAGATGTTCAGCCTTATTTTATTTCAATTAAAGAATATAGAAAATATGCTGTACTATTTTTCTACCTGTCCTTTCTGCTCACAGCTCTGTTTAGCTCCCAGAACCCCAAAGATGATATAACAAACACGTTATATCAATGATACAGCATGGATGTATCATTGAGTACATGGGTGATTTGATACTACATGCTAGGCAGCAAGGCATATGGCTGGTACACTGAGGACAATTGAGTATTTTTTCAAGTAGCTTCTTCCCTCTATGGCCATCATGGTCAAACTGAAATACCTTACTATTCCTTTTAGGAACCGTTTGCCACAAGCACAGTAATCACAGGTTCTTCTCCCTCCTTGGGAGTGGCAATGTATCATTCTGCCACCCATATCCTTATGCTTTCTTAAAAACCTGCCCAACCCTTTCTAATCTCTTTTATTAGACGTCTATTTACATTCCCTGGTTTGATTATGCTTTTCTAAGACTAATGGAGAACTGTTGCTAGGAGAAGTACTCACATCCAAGGCCATCTTTTTTTGTAACCTTGTTTCAACATGGGTTATATAGCTTATTTGGACCTAGGGAGGTTGAGCATCTGAGGAGGAGGTTTCAAGTGCATTTGCATTCAGTGCTCTGAATTATTTCCACAGCCCTTCTCCAGATTATGGTTCATGATGTTATCACATATTGTTAAAGGAAGCATTAAAGGTCATGAATTGAGTCTGAATCCCAGGATCCCTGTATTGAAGGAGAAGAGCCTGACCTGGAAGATTAGTGAAAACCTGGATTGCGACATGGTGAGCTGCTGAGTCTGGGCACTGCTCCCTCACTTACAATCTCTTGAGTGACAGAAAGATGCTATTTCTATTGTACCTGCTACATTCAGTTTCCTTGGATACAGTACTTCTGATCTCTACTCTACAACTTTATTATGACATTTATCGACACTTCATGGATGAGGAAGTGAAGGCCCAGCATGTCACTCCTAACTCGCACTGCTATTGTGGACTGAATTGCCTTCTAAAAATTCATATTAAAGCCTCACTGTTCAGTTCTCCTGAATCCGAATGGGTTTGGAAGAGTCTTTAAAAAGGTAATTATTGCCTAAAGCTATTGTGTCTTCATCATGTCCCTGGTGTCCTTATGAGATGAAGAGGGTAGGAGGGGGCAGCTACAAAATGTAGACCATGTGAGACTGTGAGGACACAGGGAGAAGGGCACTGATAAGCCATAGAAGGACCACAGAAAGCACCAAGGGTGCCCTCATCTTCATCTTATACTTTCAGCCTAGAGAACCACAGGAAGTCAGTGTATCTGTTCGTTCTTCACAAATCTGAATTATTTTGTCATGCTGGCACCAAGACACCAAGGTGGTTATCATTATCAAGAAGAGTTCTCTACTGTATCCAGGGTCTAGAGCTGGGAGTAATTTCTGGAACAAGCCTAAGGCTTTAGACCTGGAAGAAGCATTTACACAGGAGTCCCAGGTATGGAGGCCAACTGTTTGACAGACTAGCATGAGATCTGGCAAGAATTCTTCAGTTTATGCTTCTTTTTACAGACTCCCTCTATTTCCTCTGCCAACCCTCTTTCCACCCTACCCTGGGGTGATATTTAATCATGATATCCTGTAGTTAGGCTTTCTACCTCTGTTTTCCAGATTTGGAGACTTTAGCTCTTAGATTTCCCAGAGGTATCAGTATGCTGTTCGGTAATTCTACCATAGTGCAAAGGAAACTGGAGCTCATGGAGATGCTAAGTGGCTTCCCCATGGACACCTAACACCTCCTCTTTTGACTTTGGTGTCACTTCTTTGCCCCACAGAGTAAGCAGAGCAAATCATTTTACAAAAGACAACACCCGCTAGGTGCTATGAATTATATGCTGCTCTCATATTAGAAAGGATCCCAGGATGTTTAGAGAAGTGAGGGAATTGATAATGAGTGATGTGTGAACTTCCAGCATCAGGCAGTATCTAAAGATGCAGATGAGTCTGATTTTGATAGGTCGAGTAATGAAGAGAAGGAAGTGACAATCACACTTCCTATGGGGAGAAAGAGGGACTGTGGTCAGGGATAGAATCCCACTGTCTTTGTTTCTGAGGCAGCTCATCCAAGCAAGGCTTGGATCAGCCTCAGGTATCACTTGGCATTCATCTCTGGATGTCTTCCATTGGCATAAAATGCTGTTCCCTACAATCAGAGTGAGGCTTTCTGAGATCATTTTAGTCCTATGACCTCTTTTAATCTCCCGATGTTTAACTTTCTTTTCAATAAAACAGTAGTAATCAATAAATCATAGGCTTGGTGAGAAAATTAAACATTTCACCTGCCTAATATGAAATTAAAGATATCATGTGTGATGCATCAACTTTGATACCTTCACAACAATTTTTGTATCCCTGAAATGTACATAACACCAGTTGTTGAGCTCTCCTGGCAGTTGTTGGGGTTAAATTAGGTGATGTGTTTGAAGGCAACTAAAAGATTTTAAACCATTATAGTATGTGTAAGGTTATAACAGTTACTCTTTCTGTTATTATGTCCCAAAACACTGAACGTGAAAGTTGCTCACACAAGCTTATTGACTCGAGTTCTATTAAATCAAAGTCCCTTGCTCAAGTTTTCACATTTTTTCAAGCAAGAAAATCACAAATTTGTTCTGAATCACAGTAGCACACTTTTGAATTAAAGAGAGGAAGAAGCATAACAAATATTGGTTTAAAGTTGTAATGTCAATTTGTAAGTAGTGGACACTTTGGCCCATGAAAAATTTGTATCTGTAGAGAGACCACTTATCAAATACGAATCACCACATAGTCAAGGATAAGTAATTGAGATTGTTTACAACATAGGTTGGTTTCTATACTTTAATGAAAAATACTTAGGAAAACCATTACATGAGTATGTGTAGGGATAGGCACATGTATGTGCAGCTGAGCATGGTTGGAGATGAGAGGAAGGTATTGGTGATCCCTCTCTACCACTCCCCTCTCCATTACACTGGGGCAGAGTCTATCACTGAACGTGGAGCCCACTGTTTTATGGCTAAGCACTCTGATCAAAACATTCAAGTGGATCCTTCTAGCTCCACCCCCTTTCCACAGCTCTGAGATTACCTGTGTGCAAGACAAGTCAGCTTTTCTGTAGGTTCTGGAAGGGTCTGAACTAAGGACTGCAAGCAAGTGCAGCAAGCGCTTTTATCCGATGTACATTTCTGAAAGGTGTACTGGATGGACCATAGGAGTTCCAGGTACAGATTTCTAATCATTCCACTCTAGTGGAGGGCACAGTTTCAATGAAAACTGAACAGCTTTCAAACAATCAAAGTGGCAAACAAAGAAGATGAAGGCACAGTGGGAGCTCCTTAGATCTCAGCTTTAATAGCAGGATGCTAGAAGAAAGTCCAATGGCTAGTTAGAATTTCCTGCAGCATTTCTTGGCTGTCTAGATAAGATGTCTGGTTCACACACTAAGGCTCCTCGGCTTGATCCTTGCATATAAGCGTAAGGTTATGATCAGTAAGGATTTCTGGGTAATGGCTTAAGTCAGCCAAATAATGGATAATTTCAATTCTTATTTAATAACTGAGAAAACTACACCTCTGATAGGCATGTTTACATGATGGATTAATCGTTCAGTTCCCCTTTGATATCTATGATGCTGGTTAGTTTTTACAGCGCTGGAAAGTGATAGGCATGCTACTGGCAGGAAAAAAAATCATTAATCTCAGATATCAACCAACTATGAGAACCCTGAAACCTACAAGAAGAACTGGCCTCACAAGTTATGCACACTGGTATAATAGTAACAGAGACATTATAGAAGTAACAACCATTTTTTAAAAAATTGAATCAAGCTAGGACCCATCCCATGAGATGAAACCATTTTCCTGAACTGTTAACTGGGCCAAGAATATGTGGCTAGAAAGGTCCCAGGCCTGAGAGGGAACATGCTACTATCATTCTGCAAAGTAGACAGTATTAAAATTACTTCTAATCAGTTATTGTTATACCCATAGATCAGTGTATCTCTCAACCTTAATTAGGGAAGCTTCTTTTTGCTCCAGAGAGCAATTAATACAGAGATCCTCATCTTGTCAATGTGCAGAGTATAAAAGGCTGTGAAGTGCCAGCCATAAAGAGAAAATTCGTATCACATTCTTCCTGTCAACACTCAGGGAACTTCACAGCAGAGGTGGTGGAAAACCTACAAGACCCAAAGATGGAGGAAAATGTCAAGAAAACAGCATTTCCAGGATCCAACAGGAAAGTTGCATAATATCTGTGCAAAACCTAGAATCGAGAAGGATGGGTAGTCGTGAGTCCCACCTCTAGTAGAGGAGAAAAAAAAAATGTGAGGTTAGGAGGAAATTGCGATGGTAGAGATGGGGGAGGAACTGAAGCAGAAGAATGGGTGTGAACTTAATTGAAATATATTGTATGCACGTGCAACAATCACAATAGAATAGTAGAGCAATTCCAATCAAATGCCAACTACACAAATTTACTGCAGTAGATTATATCGAGAAAAAGAGAGGGCAAAAGTTTAAACATCCCAAACCATTGGCAAAAACAACAGAAGCAAGTGAGGATTCACTTTTGTGTTCATGTTCAAGGATTAAATTTTTGTTCCTGTGTTTAACACTTTCTAGTACCACACTGCTTTTATATGTTCATTTTAATGTTATATCTTTTATTTTTCCAGCTTCAGTCCTATGAAAACATACAAAACGCTTACGGGATGGTGGTTGCTACCATGAAGACTGGCACCCAATTCAGTCCTGGGATCCAACAATTCATAGACTGATCCTTGGGAATATAGGCACAGAGAAAGAAAAAAAAAATGTTTGGATTCTAGTCCTGTGCTGTTATCCAGTTTAGTCACAGCTCACAAATAGGCTGACTATGTAAACAGCCTTAAGATCACAAAGAAATCTAGGAAAGTGGAAGACGGGCAGCTCAGACATAAAGGAGGAGCCATCACTTTGCATCATCTTGAGCAGGTTTATGTACATGCAAAGTTGGCTGCTGATGTATAAGATAAAAAGAAGAGATATGGACAGATATAGACTACTCTCAAAGGGTGCCTAATAGACACCCCATGTCACCTTGCTCTCATGTGGCCTTGGGTCTCTTTAATGTGCTTAGTTAGCTGTTTTACTAAATGGCTCAATAAGGTGGCGGTTAACTTAACACGCTCTACAGCACACAGGTAAGGACTGCAATAGCATGACCTTGCCCTCCTAAACCATCCTGCTGTACACAGAGTTCTGAATCCCTGTTTGGCCTTCTCCAACTCCCAATGGGTACCCACAGTAAGATATTCTCACCTCCCTTGGTGAGAGAGAACATAAAACTCAGCATTTGTGAGTAGATGAAAGAGTCTCACACTCCCAAGCCAACAAAAACACAGAAAGTCACCATGCTTGTTCTTTGGAGCAGAGGGGTAGGGCTTGATCTTTAAATACAAGCTTTTTTTTTCCTATCATAAAAATATCCAGATAGGATGAAAGCTGATATTTTTTAGCATGAAGGACTAGATCAAGCCTTAAGCATGTGTACTCAAAAGAAGGAGAAATAAAAGGCTTCTAGGCACTGTGTGGACCTTTTGCCACAAGATAAATATATACATTAATTTCACTTGCTATATTCTTTTTATTGAGGTGCCAAGCTGTAGGTAACAGTCCACAGGGCAAACATAGGAGTTTCCTGAGTTTAGCAATAATATCACGCTGAGAGTATGAAAGCCATCTGATTGTCCTCTGTAATGAGGAAGGAGGTCACACAGCCAGGGGTGTGCTTCAGAGAGTCACTGAAAATATAAGCCATGGGAAAGATTGCCAGGAGGCTGGGGACTGCCTGAAGGAGGAAAACCTTAGGTAGGACTCATTTGTTTCTTTAGCTAGATGCTTCCAGTTAACACAGTGTCAAGTGTCGGCATGAAACTCATGGACGTAGGGGAGAGACTTTTTATTCTGCAGGTAGACAAGGCTTTGCTGTGTCCCCACACTTAGCTCATAGTCCTTCTGATAGCCCAGGATAAGGGAAAATTGTTTCTTCCTGCTGAAATAAAAACAAAAAAAACCAAGCAAATAAATAAACAAACAAAAAACTAGACACCTGCAGTTTGGTCTCTGGTATGGAGGACTTATAATCTGATGTGGAATATTGGTAGGCACAAACCTTCATATCAAAGCTAGAAGAAAAACCAAGCAGAACGAAAGGAGTTTCAGGTATAGGCAAAAGAGTCAAAGACACCCCAATGTTCCTATTAGAAGTCCCATAAAAACATCAAGTTACACAATCATGACGTATATGCAAAGAACCTAGCTCAAACATGTTTGGTCCTTCAGTCTCTGTCATCAGAGAGGCTTCACCCAGCAACAGATGCAGTGACCTACAGTCAAATGTTAGGCAAATCACTAGGGGAGCACCACAGAAGAAGGAAGAAGTTTAGGTCCATGGGAACAGGGACCACAGAATCAACTGTTCTTGTTTTCTTATTAACTCTCTGCATCACAGAGCATATTGCTGCCAAGACAGGCAAACTAACTTTCCCCCAAAGTGTCCCTGTGAACAAACATAAAGAAATAAGGAGCTGCCTGAAGTGTTTACAAAGCCTGTCACATATAGGATCCGATACATGTGATCTTCTGTGTGGGGGTGTGGAACACAGGGGGATGGTAGTCATTACAATGGTGACTGAGGTGTCTCGTGTGAGTCCTTCTCTATATCTAGAGAAGCTTTGGCATCAGAGGAGAGAAGAATTCTGGTTATCAGTAAGACCTTGCCAGAGGAGAGAAAGATGAAAAAATCTGCATTACCCAATGTCATCCTCCCTCCCACCCATTCTCTCTTCTCTTTTTCGGTTCTCCGAGAGCATTCCCATAGTCATTGACTTCAGGAAGGGCTCTGACCCAGGCTAGCCTTAGAAGGTTGCTCCTTCTTTATGGCTCTCACAATGTCAGTAATGATTTTGCAAGGATTAAATTTTTGTTCATGTATTTAACACTTTGTAACACCACACTGCTTTTATATGCTCATTTTAATATTATATCTTTTATTTTTCCAGCTTCAGTGATGAAAGGTTGACAAATAAAAATTGACCCTACTTAAGAACTAGACATACTTTGAAATATGGATACATTTTGAAATTATTGCTACAATCAAGCTAATTAACATATCCATCATCTCACACGGTTACCTGATTTTTATAATGAGAACACTTGAGACTTACTCTCTTAGCAAACTTTGGGAATATAATACATTATCCTGGACATAAGCAGCACCAGCGTAAGACACAGAGTTTTTCTGGCACTTTAGACATCTTAGTGTCCTCTTTAAATGCCCTGCCTCTGGTGGCTCAATCCCCGGGGTGTTCTATAGACTTAGCTTAAGCAAATAACTCCTCTGCTTCTCCTTAACTCATAATTTATGGCTGTTTAATATTTTACTTCAAACAAGTATGCATTACTGGCCTAATGTATAATCTAATACTCTTTATGCTTGGTAATATAAGAACAAGTATGAACAACACTGTTGCCATTAGTAACCACCCAGGCACCTTTTTATGCCCTCCCCACCCAAATGTAAACACTACCATTGTGCTTCTCCTGCTACTCCCCAGATGTAATAGGATCTCAAAAAATAACTAATGGATACATGAATGAATGATTCGAAATACCAAGACTTGGGAAAAGAAAGCCTCCTTGGATTGCTGTTTCTTTTATTTATTTTACAAAATTACACTAAATCTCAGACCCAAACAGGTAATCCCTGAAACTTTCCTTGCCCCAGCCTTTACATAGAGATGAGAGCACTCTGTTTTCTTATTAATTCTACTTTGTAAATTACCTGTTATAGACAGATACGTGGGTGACATCACATGATGGTTGAAGACTGGGTCCCATGCAAATCTCCCCATCTTCACTGGAGAAATCATTGCTCATTGGAGCAGCACGCATGACACCATCTCTTATCTAGTATCAGCCTTCATTAGACACTAGAGGTAGGCGAGAAAATATTTCCAATAGTATCGACCTTTTCAAACACTTTGCTTATAGCATAAGAATTTGAGGATTTTCAACTTCTCCAATATATTCATTAAATGTGAACCTGAGCTCTAGCAGTAATGGACTCCTGTGAGCTCTTTATAGATGGTTTCTAGGGAATTGCCTGTGCATCATATTGCATTATATGCTCCTATTCAGTTTTCTGTGTTTCTTGATACATACATGCTTGTGGTGTGTGTGTGTGTGTGCGTGCAAATATGTACAAGTATGTGTGAGTTCAGTGGGTACACATATGTGTAAAGGCCAGAGGTCAACCTTGGATATCATCCTCGGGAGCTGTTGCCTTGGTTTTGATGCCAGTTTTCTTACTTGTTATATAGCTTACTTATTAGGCTAGGCTGGCTGGGAATGAGTCCCAGGAATTCTTTTCTCTCCAACTTCCCAAGGCCAGAGTTACAAGTCTATATTGCCATGCTCAATTTTAACTTGGGTTCTGGGAATCAAACCCAGATCCTCATACTTGGATAGTAAGCACTTTGCTAATTTATCTCCCTAGGCTGCATTTATAAATGTTTGGAACCCAAAGATTATACTTTGTTGAATATATATATTATTGCCAATACAGTACTCACTAAAACACACATGTGTTCTAGGTATATAAACAAAATAGCAGTAGCCCATGTTTTATGTGTCTGGAGAAGAAAACATCAGTCTTCTTAAATAAGGTCATACGATACCAACAGATCTCAAAACTTGCATTTTCAGAATCCGACACTAAGCAGTGATGATCCTTTTAAGATATAAAAGCCAAGGTGTCAGTGCTCCTAGTTGGCCATGTGCCTCCTGTTGGTCATTTCTGTCTGTTTCCTTCTCTTCAACATCAATACTTGTTACAACAAGAAAATCAACCTGGAGAAGATCTATAGCTCAACAGGGTGGCCTAAGCGGTACTTTCCTCTTTAAGACAGAGAGTGAAAGCAAAGCATTCAATATTGACTCTCCATCAGCTCATATGTTTCCAACAGGCCATCGGGGTGACAGATACAAAAACAGTTGGCCATGAACAACACCTCCTGCTTCCTGAGAAAGATGCCTCTGCACATGTCTTTGTTCAGAAACAGGCAGGAGTGCAAGATGAACATGGCTTTCATGAGTTCAGTGCAGCAGATCAGGGGCTTTCAAATGGGCTCAGCTCACACTTGTGTTTACTTTGAAGGCTAGAAAACAGTCTAGTGCTTCACTAACTGTAGGATGTGAGGGTGCATTGAAGAGGCTGATGAAAGAAAGCAAAGGCAAAAACTGAGTAGATAGAAACATGTTAACAAAATAATGACAAGAATTAGAGAGATGATGCCAGGGGCTGAGCTGATGGCATTTTGTTGCAGCAAGAGGAGATCATTGATATCTATGCTCAGGAGTTATAGCTATCAACATGAGTCAGAGAAGTAAATAGAGGTTTCTAAGGGTAAATAGAAAGAAACACAGATTACAACCCAGAAACCCCAATTCATCCTGGCCCAATGCTGTATCTAGCAGACACGGTGTCCATAAACACTAGTGAATTCTTTCAAGACCCGTTAGTTTGGGTAATCCCAGTCTGAGAACTTAATCTGATTCTGGTTACTCTTCAAGCCATCTCTTTCCAAATTATCTTTCTTCCGTGGATCTAAACAGTGAAAATACTTTTGGTCATAGGTGAAATGGAATAAACCTTGGAGGTTCAATTCTGAAAGTAAGTGAGAAGAGCAAGGGCAGAGGATAAGAACATTTATATTTGAATTCTGATTTGACAAACAATATCAACGTGGTCAGCAGAGATTCGAACATCTCCAGTTTTCTATATGGCCATGTCCATAAATATGACCATGAAGAGCGGTTTATAAGTCCAACTGAAACAGATTATCTCAAGAATCTAGTGCAGTGTTTAAATATACAGTCTCCAACATGCTCTGCCTATTCCACAGAAATGGGAGCAATGTCTAAATCTAAACTCAATTATTTTGTGATAGACCTTTGGGTACCGTCAGGAATTAAGTAGCTGCCATTTAAAAAGATGACTGAGATCTATAGTACTTGGTGGACAGTACATTTAGAAAATCCATAAGAAACACTTAAAGGCGAACCTAGAAGCATCATCCTCTGTTTCCAACAGTGTAAAATCTATCCGTGTTAGAGGGTCAAAAGCAGCCTTGGCTCCTTGAGGAGATACAGGAGTTCCCTGGAAAGGAACAAAATCATATTGTATTTAGAGAGTTTATATGGTATTCATGACATGTCCACCTGCATAATTGTATTTACATGTAATAAGCAACTGTGTTTAGTGGCAATAATTGCAGAGGGTATTGTTAGCTTCTTACTGGGTCTGTTTTTTAACACCTGGTAGAAGAATCACGAGACAGTTGCACATAATTCATTTTTATTCTCATTTTCCCTGAAGGTGAGTCTTGTGAGAAACTGAAGATCACAAATCACACTGCAGGTTTTGCCCCATAGATCAGTGAACGGTGAACTCCATACTCCCACTTCACTCAGATTCTGTTAGTGAAACAGGGGTGAAGACACGTCTTCGTGTAACTCATTCATGTCAGTCTGAACTTAATGGTTACTTAAAATACAGTTAGCAGAGGGACCATTCACTCTTTTACATAGGCTCCAAGGTACAATTATACATAGGATGTCACCTATGTGTGGAACTGACAACTACTGAGGGAATCCAGGTGCCAGCTGAGATCTGGTCAGGATGTGAGGATTCTTCTGCTTCCTGGAAGAAGAGACATTTAGGCACACACTCAGCATGAGTGGAAACAGTTGAACAGGGGCTGAAGGTCACAGGAGAAGGAAGAGTGTGGGTGGAAAAAGTTTGGTAAACACAGAAGCAAGACAGTTTGCATTGGTCTATGGAAGGCGAAGGTATTTGGTTCAGTTGCATTATAGATTTTTCCAGTGAGAAACTGCACAGATAGGACCCGCCTCTACCTGTTCCCCTAATCTCAGCTTAGACTATAAAAATCTTAGAATAGTTTAAACAATTAACCACTATGATTGTGCTCGTGACTCATATGATAATTTATCTGATAACATGGATGCTGCAGTTTCCTATCTGGAGTAACGTGTCTGACAAACAGTGCTCCAAGATCATTATTTTTTTTCCACCCAAACAGGAGCACCTCCAGTTCTTTTTGTCCATGTTTTAACAGGTTTTTTTTTTTAAGTTCCAACTACTATGATGCCTTTGGTATTAGTCTGCTTCACGAGTAAACATCTGAGCATATTGTTTGTGGGGATATGGTGGGGTTGGGGGAGGGAGGGTATGGATCAGGGGTTGGGAGGGTGTGGTCAAAGCTGCCATTCATGAGTTAAGAATTCCTCATTGGTCAGAAGTTTCCTTTTTCTTTTATCTTCTTTCGTTGACTTACAGCTGCTGTAGAGAATGCTGGAGGGATGCCAAAAAACAGAACCCTGAAGCTCTTCATGGTGACCACATCATGTTTTGTTCTGACTCAGTTTCAGATTGTCCTTGACCTGTGAGTGAAGACCTCCGCAGAGGGGAGACCCTCTCTCAAGTCTCAGAAAGTCGCGACCACCCAGTAATCTACTCGAGACACCATATACCGGAGCAATTGCGAGGTTATTTATTAGGGCGTGACAACTAGCTGTCGGTCAATTCTCATGCCCACGCAGGAGCTGAATTGACTCCGACTGCCAGTTTGAGGGGTGTTTTTAAAGGGAAAAACCACAAACCAAGGAAATGAGGAGGGGGTGAGGGGGTTGCTAGGGTGGTATAACATAAAAATAGTGGAACAAATCCAAAGGAACCCAACCTACATGAGTCAGGATCAGATGAAAACTCTCTGTACGCTTATCTTTCTCATGAATGTAGTCCTGTCCTGTCACTTCGGCCTTGCCCTGTCACTTTGGCCTTGCCCTGTCACTATGGTTCTCAGCTTGGTTCCACCTGACTAAATTGCATTCTTTCCTTTCTCTTTGCGGGTCGGCCAGTTCCAGTAATGGTGACTGGTCTTTCCACATTCCTAAAGAAAGCCTAAAGAATATTTTATATCTAAAAAGGATTCTATATACCCAGTATCCATAACTTTTCCCTCTACATGAGGATGAATCTACTGGTCTTGGAAAAAGCAAACCACGAGAAAATCAAGGGTGAGAATGACAAGTGTGGCTTTCTGAGTCTCAGTTCTGAGTTTTTATTAAGATAATATGTGTCCTTCCCTCCCCTGACAATGGGCAAAGAGACACCTTGTTGGTGGTATTCCTCTTATATCAGTCAGGAGCAGAGCAGATGGCAGTCCTTTGTTCATCCTAGATTGATGCCTGGCTTGGTGGCCAAAGCTGTTTTGTGCCTAGGACTCATGATGAAGTGGAAACTTAAAAGTTCTTTGGAAAATCATTTGTGTCAGATGATATTTTGTTGGGACAAAAACGTGAAGGAGTGTTTTCCTGATGTGGACACAAATGAAAGAATGTTTTGCTAAAGCAAACATATGAAAGGGCATGTAATGAAAAATTCTTCACTAACAGGATGCATGTATTGGATCCTCTTACATGTGTTGTTGAGCTCCATTTATCATGACTAAATAGAAAGAAATGCACCAAAACCTTCTGGTGGAATGTTGGCAGCTTCTTGCCCCTTCAGGGGACTCAGGATGATTGACAGAGTGATGTCAGCTGATACAGATTCACATAGAATTTTACTAAGACAGATTTCCCTGCTGAGGCATGACAAGTGAGGAGGACACGTGATGTTTGGATGGAAGATAAATAGGACTCAACAGACTGAGAGGGGCTTGCTTGTAGAGCTAGCTCTGCAATGTTTCCTGGTCTCCAATCTTTGCTGATCTCTGAGTGAAGCATGACAAAGAACTTCCCTTGGCATCCCTGCTGGTCTTAATTCCTCCTGCTGACTTTGCTGAGGCCAGGTTGTTTCCGTTAGGTCCTGCCACTACTGCTGCTATTGAAACACTACTAAACTGAACCGCTGATTTCCTGACGAAACAGATAGGATTTGCTCCAAAGAACAACTTCTAAACAGGTCCATTCCACCTGTATCCTAATAACTTTTCTTTTCCACTACCACTGGTGGGTAGTGGGCTAGAAGGGAGGTAAAAGCATTTAAGAACCATTATTAAAAGTAAGTTGAGAAAAAACTAAAGCCTACACATGAAAATCAAATCAAATCAAATCAAATCAAATCAAATCAAATCAAATCAAATCAAATCAAATCCAGGCAGCACAGCAAAGGACGAGGAGGAAGACAGAGGCAGGTAGAACACCATGCCACCTTCAGACCTGCCCTCCAGCATGAAGCACAGCCAGGCCATGGACACCAGCTTGCTGCCATGCCAAATAGAACAGAAGAAGGATGTTACCCAAGGGGCCCACCAGCTGCATGGCCAGCCTGCAGTGGGAACCATGACAATGTGTGAGTACGTGGTGGTCAGATGGGAAAGAAAGTGAAATGGAACAGCTTAAGCATTGTGAACTGGAGACAGGAAGGTATAGAGGAGGAATGTATTGTGAGTGGGAAGTCCCGCCATACATGGCCATGGTAAGATCACAGCCAGGTTTGACTCCCTGGCTACACAGCAACAGGATTTAGTGTCGATGTCCATGGATCATATAACCATTAGATAACATGGGGATGTCCTTCACCAGGGCAGCCTATGGGGGCCTCATAGAGTCCTGTGCATTGTAGGGCCGTGAAGGGATGGTTTGGTCTCCTGGTAGAGCACTGGGTTTGAGATAGCTGGAGACCCAACAGGTGACAATTGCCTGGGTAGGGACAGCATGTATCTCCCCATGCCCCCGGATTTCAGACTCCTACACATGGCCTACATCCTCATTAACCTGCTCAGAGTAGCTCTTTCCAGAGAAGTTTGCATCACAATCCACACCTACAGGTAGAGGGCGTGACTACAGGCTTCAGCCTCAATTCATGAGTTATCTAAAGACCAGGGGGCATAGCTCAATTAAGTTATTCCTTTTCCCAGCCCCTCTTCCCCCTTCCCTATTTAAACCAGCTCTCCCCTGGTTGAATGGGGAGGGGGAGTGCACACATCCTGACCCAACTACCACACCATGGCAATAAAACTCTTGGAACCCACGGACTTCTCCTATCATTGGGGCCTGGTGCTGTAAACCTTCCAGCCTTTGAAACTCCAGACCTTCTCAAGTTATTGGGACCTGCCTTGCAGTCCAGGGATTCCACCCTGGACCCTTCTTCTGTTTGTGGGACCCGCTAGTGTGGAAAGCCTCCTAGGACCGCCACGGGTTTTTTTCCCACAGCGCATAACTGACCCCATCTCTTACTGGCAGAAACAGGCCTTGCCACTCACTCAGGAAGCATAGTAGAGCTGCCCCTCGTGGTGGAGATGTGAGAGAGCTGACCCCACCATTTGTCTGCTTTTGAGTGACACAGGCACAGAGGTGATATCCCCTGCCTCACCACCTCCAGCAGTTTGAAAAGCTGCTCACAGGGTCATGAGCACTCGAGAGAACATCTTACCTGGACAGCACAGCAGAACTGACCTGGTGGCAGAGATGCAGGCGAACCAAACTGGAAGAGAAGAGTGTGACTCATCTGGATTGAGGTGCCATGGGTGTGGGGAAGTAATGGAGAACTGGCCCAGGCCATGAAAGCAGATGAGCTGGTCCTGTCTATTGTTGGCCACAGCCCTTGGAAGAGCAGGCCCTACATGTGGGTACAGGAGTGATAGCCCCTTCCCATTCTTCATCACCTGATACAGTCAGGAGAACTAGCCTTGTAGTCTTGAGATCCAGTGTAACACTCAGGAGATCAGGCCCTGCACCTTGCCTGGGCAGTACAGTAGTGTTGACTCTGGTTGAGGTGGAGCCGGTGAGCCAACCCTTAGTGCAGGGTGAAGGAGAGCTGGCCCCATCACTCATCTGACATGAGGTGGCATAAGTGCAGGGGTGATGCCCTCCGCCTCCTCCACCATAGCCAGGAGAGCTGGCCCTGGGGTCCTGAGAGTCAAAGAGCTAGTCCTGTCCCCTCACTGTCTGCAGCCCTGCACCTTGCCTGGGCCCTGATGGTGAGGCTCAGGTGAGCCAACCCCAGGGGTGTAAGAGTGGGAGAGCTGGCCCAGCCCCTCACAGGCTGCAGCACTTAGGAGAGTGAGTCCCACACCATAAGTGGGTAACATAGTGGAGCTTGCTCTAGAGGCATGGGTCTGGTGCTGGTGAGCTAGCCCAGAGAGCATGAGAGCAAGAGACCAAGAGAGCAAGAGAGACACAGAGCTAATAGGCAGCATTGGGTGGTCTAGCTGGAGCAGTACTGGAGAGCTTGTTCTGGTGGTGAGAATAAGGGAAAGCCTGAGGTTTGTTTGTATGTGTGTGTCTTATTTTGTGGGGGTTTGGTGTGCAAGAGCAAAGAGTAGATATGAGAGGATGGGGAGATGAGAGGGATTGGGGTACACTATGTGACACTCATGAAGAATCAATAAAATGTTTTAAAAAGGAAAATATGTGGGCCAATTTTCCTACTAGAACATGACAGTATTCTTCCCCAACCCAGAAGGTCCTATTCCTTAGGCATTAAACATCAGGAAATCCAATGCTCTGGACTATTTTGGCATTCTCTCCCGTATCTCTCTGTCTCTCCTGTCTCTCTCTGTCTCTCCTGTCTCTCTCTGTCTCTCTCTCTCTCTCTGTCTCTCTCTCTCTCTCTGTGTCTCTGAATCTCTCTCTCTCTCTCTCTCTCTCTCTCTCTCTCTCTCTCTCTCTCTCTGAGCAGTAAAGACATGCTTCTACCACTGACATTTGTAAATTGAGGGTTTATGGGGGAAATGATAGGTACATCTAACTCTGCCTGGTTTCTTGCTCATGTCTCATCAGTGGGAGCTCTGTGGATTACCTTGTTCTCTTCCCTACAGTACATCTTACAGTATGTCTTGATAATCTGTGAGGTGGTCCATGGGTCTACTTCTTCCCACTTCTCATCTTCTTGGGTGAATTCTTTCAGAGAACCTTCGTCCACATTCTGTTAGTTACAGATGCTTCCACCTATCCAGGGAGCCTGCCCTGACTAAGCATGGCTCCATGGCTGCTGGAGGTTGGATAAGATTTACAAGGCCCAAGAGGATCTTCACTTGTAACGAAAGTATGGTTCTGGACTCCCATTTATGTAAGAAGTGCTTTCATATCTTGGTCAGTTTAGATTCAAGCTCCAAAAGGTGATATTATTTGTGAGGATTCTTGGCCTCCATTGCTAAAAAACTAAGCATCCCTTTATTCCCTAGGGAGTCCTCAGTAGGACATGTTGGCTGAACTTCAATCCCAGTGCTAATATCTGGGGAACCTAGAAATGTAACCTATTACCCAGGCTGATGAGGCCCAACTCTGCACAGAAATTCAGAAAGTTGAAAACTAACAGAGAACTAAGATCATTTGGTCCTTGGGGATTCTGAATTTACCCAACCAAACCCTTACAAATATGTACCCAGCCTTCACTGCAGGGGTAACAGTTTGTAAATACATCCTGGGAGGGTTCAGCTGAGCTTCCCACTAAAAGGGTTCACAGCTTCCCAAGGTGGGGTACTTGGCACTGAGTGACCTTGAATGCTAGAAAGCTGTTCCAGACACCTGAACTCTTTCCAGATTGTTCCATGCCCTTTGAGGTGTAGGGGTGGTAGTCAGGTTAGTCAGGGTACTGGTTTTGCCACTGGTTAGAGTTTGCATCATGAGAAATTTGTTAATCACTCTCTCAGCTCCCAACATTACTGTTTCAGAGTAAATGTGACTTCTGTAGACGATAAGGTGAAATTAAAAGGGATAATGGAAAAAAATCACATTTTTTAAAGCAATACAAGTTCAATAATTACAAAGGTAATTGCAGTTGGCTGCCTGGTTCGGGTGCCAAGGTATCTTTAGCCATATCTGGCTAGTGTATTTCTGTATCCCCAGCATTCTTTCCAGTAATTCTTAGCAATATTTTCTAATGAAAATATTGTATATGGCATGGACAATAACACCATACTCATAAGAAATGTAAAACCACCTCTAATTCCAGCATTGTGTCAAAATATATTCTATTTAGTATTATATTATTGAACATAAGAGGGTATTTTTAAAAATTTGCATCTCAAAATGATGGCAGATATAAAAGTTAAAGCTTGCTCAAATTAGCTTAAATTATCCATTTGCTGTGCCTATCTACTTCAAAACATGTTGTAACCATCATATATACATATATACATGTATATATACATACACAACACATATTCATATACATATCCACAATTTGTCAATTAAAATGGTTGAGGACTAGGCCAAGATTTTAGTTTTAGTGGTAAATCTTTGACCTAAACTCAAATTTAGGGAGATTGATTCTGGCTCATGTCTTGATTGTGGTGAGACAGGGGATCATTACAGAAGGACACAGAGGGGAATTCTACTCACATCATGGGGATTAGGAAGCACAGAAGGAAACAGGAGGGGGCCAGAGACAAGGTGATTTGCAGAAAATTCAGATAGTAACCTATTTTTTCTGACTGAGCTCCACCCCTGAAGACTTTTCTACCTTTGAAAGTAGCACTGCCATATGGAGACTAAGGCTTCAGCACAATAGTGGCGTTGGGTTTGGAGTGGAAGCCCAGAAAACACACTTCTGAGACAGAAGCTTAAAAATGAATGCTTTATTTTCTGTGTGCACAGGGGCAGGTAGCCAGTTTAGGATCTGAACCACATCCCAAAGAGAGATTGTACAACATTTTTATAGAATGGGAACATAAAGTAACCTTCATATTTTGACACAAGGAGTTAAGCAAGGAAGCTAGCATTGGTGACTGGGCCTTATCCAGGTCATCTGGCTTCAAGGTCCTTGAGTTAGCTTTTGCAGCCAGGTACTCTCCAGGACTCTGACCTGGAATTTTAGAATAATCAGGGAACGAGGGAGTGTCAAGCTGCACGAAGTCAATTAAGTCAAGACAGGCAGCACATTTATGACTTGTGTGTCTCAGTTTAGACAACAGGATCACAGCATCTTCCCTCTTCACATCCTTTACTGCTTAACAGACAAACAGGAAACATCTGAAGAAGCAGGACACGAGTTGGGTTCCAAGTCCTGGAAACGTGAACTCAGTGTTGATCCTCCCAGCAAGGTGGAACTCTTTCCTGAGATGGCTGAACTTAGGAAACTACCTCCTAACAGTGGGGGCAGAGATCTTATACTCAATTCACAACTGAGGGTAATGCAACGAAAAAGACTTTTCAAAGTTTGTGATCTAGGGGCGCCAGGAGAGCTGTGCATGGAAGGCTCCTCCCAGATAAAGTGCTGGAAGGTAATCGAAGGGTAACCTTACCCACAGCATAGTGGACTGCCAGTGTTAGCCTGAGAGCTGCCTGGACACTGTTCTCTACCTCTGCTTTAGGTGGAGAGTGCCACGTCCTATCCTGCTCCTACCAGTATACCTTAGGTGTGTGTCATTATTTTTTAAGTCTCTGGAGACAAGGAGTTTTGTGAGAACCACCATGAGATGGATCCAATGCCACTTTTAGTTTATTTGGTTTGTTCTTTTGCTGGGGCAGTAAATTCTGATGATGAGGAAGACTATATTATATTTTCATGTTGTTCAGTAAATACTTGTTCTGGAAGATCTGGGAGTAGATCTAGGAGAAATCTGGTTGAAAATAAGGAGCAAAACTTTTCTCTATTGTGGGAAGCTGAGGAAGCCCTGAGTGGCTGTGTGTTATTGACAAGGACCGATGCCTTAGACTCATGGGAATAGGCAAAACTTTCTGGTCCTTGTGGACAGGGTACATAGAAAGCATTCACATAGCATTCTGACAGAATGCTCTCACAGCCTGAGACTTCTGACTGACAGAGACTTCCTGTGGAGCCTAACTCTTTCCTCTGTGCTTTATGTAATAAACTGAGGTTCTGGGATGTTGTGTGATAGATGTGCTTGACTCGATTCTATGCATGCGTCTGTTGTTTCTTAGTTCCTTCTTCATAGTCAGGTTTCCTGGACCAAGCCTTGCTGGCCATAGAACTGTACATGGTTGACCCGCTTAGTCACTTGCTATGCTTTGGGCAATGGAATTAGAGGAAGTATTGACATACTTGTGTGAACCAGGAGTTAAGAAGAGAGTCCCTGCTCAGTGTCTTGCAGTTGTCTTATCAAAGGAGAAGAGGAGGGAAGGGTGGGGGAAGGGCTGTGTGATAGGGGCGCTGGGAGGAAAGGGGGTCTGGATCCGGATGTAAAGTTAGTAAATACATTATTTAATTGGGAGAATAAAAGAAAGTCTCTTTCTCTGGGGTGAGGAAAGGGGCCAGGTCATCCCGAAGGGACCCATTTCTTAGAGCATAGCCCATGCCTGAAATGATGAGGAAGTAAACAGTAGTTGTTTTAAGTCAAAGAAGGGGTTCTGGGTTATATCATCTCTTCAATAAAAATTAGAAAACTCAAAATGAACTGACCATTGAGATGGTTCAGTGGACAAAACTGCTTCCCCTGTTCAAGCCTAACAGCCTGAGTTCAGTTCCCAGACTCGATGGCAGTAAAAGAGATGTGACCACACACAGTTGGCTTCTGACCTTCACATGTTCATCCTGGCAATTGTGTGCCATGCATGCACACATCATACCCTACATCACAACACAAATAAAACAAACAATCAAAAAGGCCAGAAGGAGAGAGAGAAAAGGGCTCTGATAGGTATTTTAGGGCTTCAGTCATCTGAAGACTTTATTTCACTGTGTTTGAGCTAGGTCCCATGTACCATTTTTAATATGACCAATGTACAAAATATGAAATTATCCATTTTTTTCATAATTTTTAAATGTAAAGCAAGTAAGCAGCATCAAATACATTCACCAAACTGTGTAAAAGTTACCCCTGTCCAGGGCACTTTTTGTCATTCCAAATGGAAATGCTTTGCCTAGTAAAAATCACTGAATTCTTTTAAAAAGAAAAAAAAGGGCCATTCGCATACTTTTGAGTGGTTAACATTTTATGTGTGCCAAGGTGGCTGATTAAAATATTTCCATTGATGTTCATTCTGCACTTCCCCTGACCCTGATTTAGACTGTGAAAAGAATTTATTTCGGAGATAAAAACACATTGCCAGCCCTTAATGTCAATCTTTGTCCTTTGTCAAGGTCTAGGCTCACTGGAAAGCCTCTCTGGGGAAGACAAGAGGAATGTGAAGCGACAGGGACAAGGAGAGAAGGCCAGGGAATAAGCAGAGAGAAGAGAAAGTAGAGAGACTGACTTGGGTCTGGATGGGGGTGGCTACCCCTGAGGATAAACTTTTTCTCTCCTTCCATTGTTATGCCCCGCCCTGTTCTGCAGTTTCTAGTGAGCATGACAGCAGCTGGTAGGCCACAGAACCTGAACTTCCGGGAAGACTTCAGACATCCAGGAGCTGCATCAGTGGAGACAATGTAGACCTCATGACAAACAGGATGGCCTGAGTGTGGGATGCTCTGCATCCTGTTTCTAAGCATCACTTACAACTTTAGACTGGCAGACGAAGAATTGCAGCAATGACAGGGATTCAATTTCCCATCTAGTTGGGGACTCATTGAATCTGACTTATAGAAAGTAGAGATATATCAGGGACAGGGAGATGACTTACAAACTGAGCATGCTCAGCGCACATGTCATCTCAGTGCTATAGCAAGCAGAGTTGAAGATCGGAAAACTTTTTGCCGTTATCTAGTCCCGGGTTCAGTGAGAATCTGTCCTAAGGGATAGTGACAGAGCAGGACATCAAGACACTGAATGTCCTCTGGTCTTCTCGTGTTTATGGGTCAGCATCTCCATATATATATATATGTGTGTGTGTGTGTGTGTGTGTGTGTGTGTGTGTGTATGCATACAAACCCCACACATACCAAAAAAAATGAATAAATAAATAAAAAGAAAGTAGAGTGGTGTGCCTGAGTTTATTGGTTAAGTGCTTAATACTTATTCATTGCATTCTTGTCTAAGGACGGTCTATGAATACCCTTTTTTCTCAATCAAAATTGAGAGTGTTATAACTTTGGCAAGGGCATTTTTTTTTAGAAGCCAACACAGATGGTCATGTTCAACTCTGTACTTCTCAGAATACAATCAAAAAGGTTCTTCAGAGCTCAGGAACCTAGTTGAAACATCTTTTAACTAAGACTCTTGTTATAAAAAGCACAAGAAGCCATTCAGGTTACTATTATTATCATTATTATTACTATTATTTTATTACTATTATTATTTTGAGACATGGTCACAAGTAGCCCAAGCTATCTGTGAAACTTGTTATGTAGCCAAAGATTACCCTGAACTTCCACTCCTTTGATCCTCCTGTCTCCACATTCTGATGCTGGGACTACAGGCAACAGCACTCTACCCAGTTTATATAGCATTGAATCTAGGATATTATACGTGTTAGACCAAAGTTATACCAACAAAGCTACATTCTAAGTCAAAACAATGAACTGGTAAGGACACTATCTGTTACTTTATATGTTTTTCAGTATCCATCGCCTTAAGGCCTAAAGAAGATTTCTTCTTCTATTTTTTTCTTTTTCTTTTTGTTTTTTTTTTTTTTTTTTTAAGATTCTGCCTTCAGTCAGCTTCAGCTAGTGATTTGCAAGATCAAAATGTACTGATTGAAAAATAGTTAAAGGAGAGCATATTAAACAACAGCATGTGATATCACCAGCAGCTAAACTCTAAGAGAAGTGGTAGAAACAGGAAGAATAAAAAGCCAAAATGAATTAAACTTGATAAGTCAACATTGAAAAATAACCCAAAGAGCCTAATCTTAGTAAAGAAACAAACACTGGGTAAATGTAATCAAGAAAATGAAAACACATGTGAAGTTCATGTTAGAGATCAGAAGAGTAACCCTGCAAACAAGGCATAAAGCCATCCATACTGGTGAAGTATCCCTATATGTAGCTGATGCCAGATTCTTTGCTGTTACCTTCACAGCTGGGTTCTTGAAGGCTGAGTCCTTCTTGCTCTCTCCCTGAGGTTATGACCAAACATCATACAAAAGACAAACACCATACTTCCAGCATTTGAATGGCTCTTACTAAATATCAGTGAGGTTTGTTTCACCTCATTTAAACCTAAAAATGACTGATTGGCATGGAAACATGAATAGAAGAGTTACATAGCTTATGATTGGAAGCCATTAGAAGAACTGATTGCTACAGGAATGTCTGAGAGTTATTTAAAACTTAAGAGGAGGGGCAAATGCATGCATTACTGCACAAGATAATTCATCCTGTGCAATAGGGTAAAAATAATTTAAAAAGTATTTAACTTCAAATTATAAAGCTAATATATTTTCGGCTTGCTCAATCTGCTTTCTTACAGAACCACCAGCCCAGCAATGGCACCACTCACAGTGGGCTGGACCCTCCCGGAAAAATAACTAATTAAGAAAATGCCCTAAAGGCTGGCATACAACCCGATATTATGGAAGAATTTTCTTAATTGATGTTACTTCCTCTAGGATGACTCTAACTTGTGTCAAATTGACACACAATAGCAGTCAGTAAATCCGACCCATTGTCACAAGCACATCACCATTAAGCTGTAACCTTTTCTTTCTCATTCATTCCTAAGATCTCACATTAAACACGTAAATAACTTTAAAAGACCCACCGTCTTTACGAATTTAAACACATTGGAAGTTTAGTCTCTTCTCTTTAAAAATCTAACATCTCTTTTAAGTATTCAAAGTCTTTCAGCTATAAGCTCCTATAAAATCAAAAATTAAGCTAAATACTTTCCACAAGAGGGAAGGACCAGGGCACATTCACAATCTGAGCAAAGCATAATCAAAGTTCAATAGTGTAAATAACTTAATGTCCAGTTACCTGGGTTCATCCACTGTAATCTGCTCTCCTCCAAAGGGTTTAGTAACTTCTTTGTCTCTGTCTTCTGCAGCACACACTATGAGCAAAAAACCAAGTTGGGAAGGAAAGCATTTATTTGGCTTACACCTCCACAGAATTGTTTATCTTAGAAGAAGTCAGGACAGGAACTCAAACAGGGCAGGAACCTGGAGGCAGGAGCTGATACAGAAGGTTGAAGAAGGCTGCTGCTTACTGGCTTGCTTCAATGGCTTGCTCACCCCGCTTTCTTACAGAGCCCAGGACCACCAGTCCAGGGATAGCACCACTCACAGTAGGCTTGTCTAAGTCTGATCCTATGGAAGAGTTTTCTTAATTTATATTCCCTTCTCTCAGATGTCAAGCTGATACAAAACTATCCAGCACAATAGATGTATCACCAATCTATGCCAGGTGAAAGACACCTTGCAACGTTAAACCTTCAGGATTTTACTGGTGGGAAAGTCTAGTTTTAAACACAGGTTCTGCTTTCTCCTTATCATGGGATCTGATGGGCCCTCCTGAGATGGTGTGCAGGGCCTGTTTCCTCATTTGCTCCTACTGTAGCAATTATCCTTCCTTTGAGTCAATTTTAGGTAGAAATCACGTCAGTACAATGACCTTTTAGATTTATTTAAAGTAGGCATGATTTGTTGTTTCAAGTTAAATTCTACCACCCAGAAGTCATAGCCTGTGGTTATGTGTTGTGCTATGTTTGTTCCTGTGGATCGTAAACCATCATTCTTTACTGTTAAGTAGCTGGTGATCTGCTCAGGTGGGCATGTACCATCCTGCAGTTAATCGCTTTGTTAGCTAACTGGCAGATCTCCAACTTCTTCTATGAGGCAAAAAGGAAAGGCTCTCTTTGAATAAAGGTGGGGTTTTATACTAAATATTATATTATGAAACAACTCGCCCACAAATTTGGTCTCAGTATTTTGTTCAGTATTTTGTGATATCCATAAAAAGGCTTTAACATTTTAGGTTCCCGAGCCTCCTTTTTTGAATGTTAACGAAGTCCCTCGGCCTTCTGCCTATGAGAGGAAAGTAATATATACAATTTGAAACACATGCGCGTGAGCACACGCACGAGGCACGTGCACACGTGCGGGCGCGAGCACACACACACACACACACACACACACATGTATATGTATATGTAAAACCTGCATTTTGTTCTAGGGGACAACCTTGAACATTGTGATGTATGTCCTCAGAGACCGTGGTTATCCATGATCTCTTGTTCTAAGCAACTGTGGATCCAATTAATTGTACAAGACATTCTTAAAACTAGCACTAAATTTCAGTTCTTAAGATACAGAAATACAGTTTCAAAATGTCTAGGGTTTTTTTGATGTTGGAATGACTTAGTAGGGATGGTTTCACATATTTTTCACATGACAATCTTGTCACATCTTTTGAATGGGAAATGTTTCTCTGGTTACAATGAGATGAAATAAGTGCTCTGATTATTTCCTAAAATCATTATATCCCAGAACTGTCTTCCACAACCTGTCATTTGAAGTCTCTCTGATCTATGTGATCATTTAAATACTTCTAGAATAACAATATTCTGTTTAGCGATTGAGGTTTCTTCCTGAATACATGAAATAAGTCTATATTTCATTTTTCAATATATTGAAAGAACTCTGGGTTCTCTTTTCTTTTTGATGGACTCAACTGAATTCTCAAAGAGAGCTGAGCAATTTATTGTCCCCCGTATAATTCTGTCTCTCTCTGCAGAGATGGTGTGGCAATTATCTTGATTGGAGATGTGCCAAGAGTGTACTTACATTGCACTTTAGTGATATTTTGGAAAGAGAGCTTTATTTTGTAGAATGCATAACAGCATCACAAAATTATTTACTTCTACAAAACTTTTCCTAGTATTCTACACAAGCGGGACTGAGTGACTCTCCTCCTGCCTATATCTGGATTTATACAGACTCTGGCATATCCGCTTCCCTGCAGACAGACTGGAACCTCCAAGTTCACAATTATGGGGCATTAGAGGCCAAGCCATTCAGAAGATGTGACAAGATTGTCATGTGAAAAATATTTGAAACCATTCCTACTAAGCCATTCCAATATAAAAAAATAATAATAAAATAAAAAAAAACTAGACATATGGTAACTGTACTTCTGCATTTTAAGAACCAAGATTTAGTGGTAGTTTTAAGAACACCTTTCACAATTAATTGGACTCACAATGGCTTAAAGCAAGGGATCACGGATAACCAGGGTCTCCAAGCACATACATCAGGATGCTCACGGCTATCCCCTAGAACTGAAGTGAAGTGCATGTGTAGTGTGTAAGAAAGCCTGTGTCAAATAAGCAGAGTATGAAAGGATCCCTTGGCTGAAGCAGATAGAAGAGCCATGCTGAGGAAGAGGTGGGATTTCTGGATTATGTAAATAAATGGAGCAGGCAGAACACAAAAGAGTTGAAAAGCTTTTTCAACCTCTCAACCGACAGTAAATGCCATCCACAGAACTTTCTATCTTGCAGTAACTTGAAGTTAGCATTAGAACATCAGATGCAAGTGTTTGCCTTGAATCAGAAAGGCTCAAGAAGAGGAGTGTGGCGAGCCGCATAGTGCCTCACCCTTAAGATGGCGCCAGTCTCCACCTTCCACCACCTGTTGGTGAGTGCTCTTAGGAGTAAACAAGTCCTTGCCACCTGCTGGCGAGGACTCTTACGAGTAAACAACTCCTTATTTGGCTGTGGCTGGTGATCTGGCTTGTCTCCGTGTGTGTGTGTGTGTGTGTGTGTGTGTGTGTGTGTGTGTGTGTGTG
>NW_021620993.1:740572-743123 GCF_004785775.1 Grammomys surdaster | reverse complement strand
TGTGTGTGTGTGTGTGTGTGTGTGTGTGTGTGTGTGTGTGTGTGTGTTTGTGTGTGTGTGTGTGTGTGTGTGTGTGTGTGTGTACCTATCGGCTGTTGCCACGTGGCAGACGGGGGTTGGCTAGTCCTAGAGTACTTAAGCCTGGGAGATGCTTCTCCCGGGGTCGTCAGTAAGATTGTTCAAGGGTCCTGAATAAACTGCTTGAAGAAGAGCTTGCGCTTTGCGTCTTCCTTGCTGGTCGAGGGTGGACACGACAGAGGAGAAAGTAGTAAGGAGGGAGCATAGAAAGGGGTGTTTGTGTGTGTGTCAATGTGTCCCAATGCAAAGTCCCTAAAGAAGAAAGACTGAATCAGAGAGGAAAAAGGAATGGTTCCCCAAGCCTTTGAAGAAATTGAAAAATAATTACTTTCTAGCCTTGCAGAGAGAATACAACCCAACCTGTTGACAGTAACTGTGGAATTCTGGGGAGGGGGTGGGGAAGGAGAGAATGCTTGCATGTATTTATTGTACATTACATTTCTTCTTCCTTCTGTATACGTTGTTCCTTATGCTGGTTTAAGCCACTGAACCATTCATTCTTTAGAGGCAGTTGATGCATGACCCATAGCAACATTGTGGGAACTGCCTTGTTGCTAGCTAGCTTCTGTCTTTGAACAGAAAAGAAAGCATCAGATCTCTGTTTGCCCTGGTAGCATGAAGCTCCTGGGTAATGGTAAATCAAAGTTTACTCCTTGTTCCAAGTCCAGGTGCAGGGTTCACTACGATCTGAAGACAGTATTTCAGCTGTGTTTGTGGTTAAGTCTTAAGGTCCACCTCTAGCACTCTCTTCTTTCTGTTTCCCTCACCCTTTCCTAGACAGTCACAGTTTTCTATGATCGACTTTGTGCCACATGGGAGAGCCAAGCAGTCTTGGTGGTATAGTGGATGCAGGGCCATTTAGCCCATTCCAATTGTGAGTTAAGAATCTGGCTCCCTTGCATGGTACATTCTGCTAGGCATATACCCAGTGTATCCAAAGCCTCCCCTCCTCTCCAGGACACTCAGTGTTCCTATTGTAAACATCAAGTCCTGCAATCAGGAACTTCTTATTCAAGTGAAACTAGGTACCACACAGTGTATTAGAAACTGGAAGCGATTTCTTTGCTTAAGTCTTTGAAAGGTGTGAGCCAATGCTGCTCATCTATGAGAGAGTCCCCATTACCAGTGTCAGAAACCACTGCCTCTTTGCTGCCTGCCCTTTCTGCCACCACAATGAGTTTGAATAGTATGCTACTGATTTTCCTGAGAGGCAGACTCTGAGTCTGACCCGTATTTGTTCTAATCACAGCAGCTAGCTGATCCTCTGGCCTGTCATGGTTTCTTAGTAAAGCTGTGGTAAAAATGAGGGGATATGAAAGGTAGGGACTGGAGAGAGAAGAAGGGAAGCTGATATAGGGATGTAAATTAAATCAATAAATTAATTTAAAAATATGTAAGTATAAAAATAAAATAGACTAATTGAGTTTGTTTACGTCTAAACTTATACACTTCTTACTGGCAGTGAGGCTCAGTGGTAAAGCATACATATATCCTTGGGCACAATTCATACATATTGTCCTACCACTTCCCGCAAATCAAAGAAATCAAAATAAAATTGTGTATCTGTAATGCCAGTCTACCTAATCACTGTCCAAAACTTTCTAAAAGACTGCTACATGGGGCATAATACAGAAGACGTGGGCACCTAGTGAGCCTCTTCACTTGTCAAATTGAGTGCTAAATTTTTTATGAAGAGATTCCTATTTAATCTTCTTGTGACCCTTGAAGTGGAGGAATTGTTACCCTCTCATCAAAAGAGAAAGCTGAAGTTCGAGAAGGGAGTCTTATGAAATTCAGGGTTTGTCCCATGTGGCAGTACATGTAGGCAATAATATAATAGGAAGATGGAAAACCCCAGGGATGATCAGTTTGGCCTCCCACAAGGCTTCCAATTGCTAGGGCTGTCTGGAAAAGCAATAAGCTCTCTGCCCTTGAAATAATTTGTAGTCAAAGGATAGAAAATTATTTGCCAGGAGCATTATTGAGTAGTTCAAGGACGAGAATATTAAGTGTTTGAAAGGTTCCCCTTTAATCTGAGAGTTATTTCACTGCTTGACATCATTACGCATGTTTTCATATGCTCTGATCCATCTATCTAACCACCTCTGTGCTGACAGGGTCTGTTTTATTCACTAACTCACAGTGGTGTGTCAGACTCTGTCAGCGGCAGGTTCACACAAATACAGGACATTTAGTTGTTGTTGCTTTGAAAAACAAAGCTGAGTTTCATTTAGAAGTAACATAAATAAATAAATAAATAAATAAAACAAAAATAAAATGGTTCCAAAGTAAAGGTCTTTGAAAGTCACATATAAGCTAGAAGCATTTGAAGCAACTGACTTGGCGTTCTCTTTGCTGTCATCATTTTTGTGTTGACTCTCTGTCTGTCTTTCTGTCTCTGTCTCTGTCTCTGTCTCTCTCTCTCTCTCTCTCTCTCTCTCCCTCCCTCCCTCCCTCCCTCCTCCTCCTCCTC
>NW_021620993.1:702680-740172 GCF_004785775.1 Grammomys surdaster | reverse complement strand
TCTCTCTCTCTCTCTCTCTCTCTCTCTCTCTCTCTCTCTCTCTCTCGGTATTTGTGTGTCAGAAGACATTCTGCCCACCCACTCCACCACAGGCAGGCACTTCTAGAAAGAAACTTCTTTAAAGAGTCGATGGGAATATTTCTCAACCCCAGACAGAAGAATGGCCAGAGGCCAACGCTCATTTGAGGGTCTCTTCCCACTCCATTCTTCTTGGCTGGTCCATTGCCAGTCCCCTGTTTAAAAAAAAAAAGGAGCCTTATTAATAAGTACATTAAGGCATGACTGGCAGCATTCAAGCAACTCCTGTGCTTTCTGGTCCTAAAGAACAGCCAGGAAGTACCTCCGTGTGACCCAGAACATGGTGAACACTGTGTTCTTCCTGAAAATAAGTGGGTTTTTCAGTGGTTCTGTTTGTTTCAGGACTCTGACACCATTTCAATGGCTGAGCAAGCTCCACTGCACAGTGGCTTTGCTTCAGTTAACCCTGTCCTAAAGTAGATGTGCTTTTCCCGTGTGTTCCTTTTCAGGCTGCTGACACCTTTCATGATTCAACCTCTTAGTATAGAAGACACAGCTCCTGCACAGCCATTTCTGAACTGGCTTCCCTCTTTCCTCAGTTGGAAAAATGATAGTAAGCATGTTTCTAGATCTCAGACAATTCATTACCACTGTGATAGATCTTAAAATATACCTCAATAGTGTGTAATAGTGTGTGTGTGTGTGTTTCTGTAACAGAGTACCTGAGACTGAGTAATTTATTAAAAAATGGAAATTTTTTTTTTCAGAGTTTGGAGGCAGAAAGTTCTGATGAAGGTGGCAGGAGAGATAAAATCTGGGAGAACCAGTCTTTTCTTCCAAGATAGCATCTTGTAAACAGCATCTGTCAGAAGGAAAAAAACACTGTGTTCTTGTGTGGCTGAAGATAAGACAGAAAAGCCACCACAAAAGTCCTGATCACAAGGGCAGGTCCATTGAAGCCTAAAGGCTCCCTGAAACCTCACTTTCCATTGCACTGTCTTGACCATGCGACACACAAATTCAAGAAAAGAGTGGAGCAATTGAAACCAGCAACATATTTTTGACTCTTGCTCTAGGGTACCTTAGGTAGATCCATCAGCCAGCTTAGAAGAGAAACCTAAGGTATACATGGATTATGTGCTTTTCAAGGTTCATACAATCATTGAAAGCCAGCTTTTTCTGAGCAAGCTAGACTCTGAATTGTTCAGCATTGCACTGTCTCCTGTGATCTGACCTGTTGGCCTGATAGTGTAGCACAGCATGTTAACACCCCTAACGCCTGCTTTTCCTCTTTTCGCATTTATTTAGCACTTTTTTCAAGATACATGGACATTCTTACTTTGCACCTCCCCCTCACACTCATCCTCCTCTTCTCTGTGCCAAATTCATGATCTCTTCTTTAGTCACATATATCTGTATACACAACCTTCTGAGCCATTTACCATTGTTAATATATACATGTATCCATTATATGTATAATACATACATATGTACACACGGGTGTGTGTGTGTGTGTGTGTGTGTGGGGCCACCTATAGCTCTTCATCTAGGGTTAGAGTCTTGTTACATTTCTTCTACCCATGTTGGCCTGTCAACTGATATTGTAATCATGCAGGACTTGTTTGTGCAGCATATTGTTGGGATTTCATGGGTGTCTTTTCTTTTTGTAGTGATGCCTGCATGTATGGCACGAGCCTTATATGCAGTTCTGTGAAGGTATAATCCAACCTCTAATTTATGTGTGTATGACAGGGCACTTGATACAGCTTCTGGCATTGGATACAAATGATGATTGCTTTTCAGACAAAATTATTTTCTTGGGAAAACGATCTCTGCTTGAAAACACACCTTTCAAAACACCTCATACATTAAAAGATGTGACCGTGCATTTGTACTGTCCTCAACGTCTCTGAGTAAGAATTCCCAGGCTTATGAGTGTTCACTACATTGGCTTATACAGAGTATGGCCTGCAGCTATTGAAAACAGAACCGACACACCATACTTTAAATGGTATCAAAGTGATGTTATTTTAATATTATCATTGGCCTAGTTTTATTTCAGTTGCTGTGTTAAAAAAAAATACTGACAAAAATTAACTTAGGGGACAATGGGTTTATTTTAGCTCTCAATTCCAGGTTACTGTCCTTCACAGCAAAGAAATGAAGGTGGCAGGAACTTGTAACAGCTGACCATATTTTGTCCAGTCAAAAGGAAAGAGAAATTAATGCATGTGTGCTCAGTTGATTGCTTGGTTGTTCTCTGCTTAGTATCTCTACTCGTTGGCAATTCACAACAACTTTCTCAGGGAGTAGCACTGGTCACAATGGCCTGGGTCTTCTCACATTGACTAACTTAACTGAAACAGTCCCTCACAAACATATGTGCAGGCAAATTCAATGTAGACAATTCCCCATTTAGGTTTTCTCTACAGATGACTCTAGGTTTTGTCTAGTTGATAATTAAAGGTAACCATTGATGATTATTTCTGCAAGTTTTTAGGTCTTATTTATTTAGAATAACTCTACATTTATAGAAAATGTAACAAAAACATTCTAGGAATTAGTAACTAATAGTATAACAGATTAGATGCTAACATTAAAAATTAAGATGTATGATTTACCTAGTAGATGTGGAAATTAAACAGTCTAGAAACCATGACCTCTGTCCTACACATCACTCCTCTAGCTTACTCCTCAGTCTTTATGAGTCTACTGAACCCTTGCTATGCTTGCTATAAATGTCAAGATGTCTATATGATACCCTAGGCACATGATATCAAGAGCGCCTGTCCTGTCATAGGATTTAGGGAACAAGGTATATTCAGATAAGTTTCCACACCTACTCAAAAGTAACATGCAAGCTTTGATGACATCAATCTATGCCACTGTTCTTGAAAATTTCCATGGTGAATCACTGTTGTTGAAAAAACATATATTGTCTTCAAAGGATTTCTCTGGGAAAACAGAGATTGGGCCACGTTGTAGAAGGAAATAATATTGTGGTAAGAAGTATATTCGTGTTAGAACCACAAGGGCTAATTTATTTTTCTGATTATGTTTTTAATATGTTAACTCAGTTATAATCCCTAACTATTTACACTTATACTTATATTTACAATGTAAAGTTACTTTGTAAATGTGCTTTCAACCTGTCCTAATTTTTAACATGATTCAGCCTAGAGTTATCTGAGATGGGAGACATAACCGAGGCCCAGATTGGCCTATGGCGTGTCTATGAAGGACTGTCTTGATTGTTAATTGCTACAGTGGGGACCAGCCCACTTTGGGAGGCACAGTTCCTTAGACAAGTAGCCTGGGCTGTATGAGAAAGTCAGCTAACCATGAACCTGCACTAGTCATTAAGTAACATCCTCCACACAGTTCTTGGCTGAAAGTTTGTTCCCTGGCTGGAGGTAAGGCTTTGTGGAATAGGAGGTTTACCTGCCTTCAAGCTAAAGCTTAAATTTTTGATCCAAATTCCCTTAATGGTGACTGTGACCTGGATGTGCAAACACAATAAATCCTTTCCATCTCTAAGTTAATCGTGGTATTTGTCCCAGCAATGAATGAAGCTATAATATAGGCCCTCATTATTTATTTCAAGGTGATCAAAGTAAAGATTATTCTGGGTGGGTCTGAACTTAGTGGATCACACTCTCTGTGTGTTTGGGGCTCAAGGATTCCAACTTGCTAACATCTTCCCTATTAATGTTTCTCTTCCTGAACTCTGACTGATGCAACTATTTAACATATATAGAAAATATAGCTAGCCTCAGAGGTTTCTTGCTTATGGGAGGGGCATTTAGAAGAAGACATGCTGCTTATGAGCTTATTAGCCAAAAGAAATTGAAATCACAAAAACTTAGGGTTAGAAATTCAGGTCAATACAAAATAGATTACTTAAACTTTTCAGTCTGATAAACTTTTCAGTAAGATATGTATAGTTTTTCCTGAGAGAGAGAACAATCCTACACATTTTATGGAAGAAAATTTCCTCCAATATTTAACAACAACAATTACTTCCTAGTCTTCTTCTTGTCCTTCCCTCCCTTCCTTTCTTCCTCTCTTCCTTGCTTCTTTTTTCTCCCTTTCCAGTGAAGAATACATAGCAAACACACTTGAGGATTTCTCATAGAACATATAGGCTCCAATGAACTTTGATTCAGGTAGCTCATATTTACTTTTCCTCTTAGAAAATTATTTCATACTTTTTGACAAAGCAGATATAACAAAATGAAGAAGAACAGAACAAGGAACAGAGGGGCAGACATGTGGCCCACAGCCATTTTCGGCATGGCATTTGCCTCACGACTTATACTTTGGCTGGGCTGAGTTGTAGCTTCTAGAACCCAATGACTACACAATTTCAAAACAAATTAGAGATCAGTATAGTATAATTATTAATTGGGTAAATTAGGCCTGAAGTGTTATGTACATTTTTACTCTATAAAATGAGTTTTGAAAGCCAAAAGCAACAAAGTTTAAAAACTGCACGATGTCTGATATAACAACAATATAACAACACCAATTTAGAGTTACAGATGCCGGGGGCTGAAGTCTAGAACTCTGTCTCCTAGCGAATGATGGCAGTGATTGCCTTTCACTATAGTGTTGTGAAGGGTTCAAACTTTCACTCTCTGCCTCCTAGTAGTAGTAGTAATATTTTTTTAAGTACAATGCAATTAAAAATGTCATTAAAATTTTAAATAAAATTATGTAATTGGAGTCTATAAAATTGCAGCAAATCTTATGTTCACAGATTTGCTCATAAAACTGTTTCTTTATGCACAAATAGAAAAGCCAGAGGGGAGAAGTTTCATTTTCCTGGCAAGTGCTATGAATATATAAGGAAGCTACTCAGGAATGGAGCATATTGACATTAGGCATAAAAGAGGCAAGGAGATGGTTAGATTTAAGATGTAGTTTGCACACAAAGAATGATGTCTAGACATTGGTATTTTATGATGTGTCCTCATAAGACTGTTGATCACCAAATTGATAACTGTAACCATGTTAGTTCATGAACATAGAATAAGGAAAGTAGGATCAAGTACCCAGAGTTCAGGTGTTGGATTAAACTATTTGGGTTCAAATTCTAGCTTGCACCTTACCAGCTTTATGACCCAGGATTCAGATGGTTTAGTATTTTTACCTTTAAATAGAGATAACATTATGGTAGGCTCTTCATCGTCGTAGTTACTTTTGGAGCATTATGACCAGTCACTAACAAAAGTATCATTAGGTGGAAGGATTTGTCTTGACTTACAGTTCAAAACTACCATATCAGGGAAGATACTGAAGTAAGGCTTAGTCCTTGGTAGTAAGAGAGGATGGCAACCAAGAGTTCCTCCCATAATGGTAGTCTGGGAAGCAGAGAGAGCAGGTTGGGATCTTCAAAGGCCCATTCGTAGAGACTTACTGCTGCCAACTAGGCTCTTCCTGTGAGAGCGCCATAGTACCATGGGATAGTGCTGCAAATTGGGGACTGAGTGTTGAGAACATAATCCTAGGAATTATGTGGAAGAGTGCCTAGAACATGTAAGTCCCGACATTGAATTCCTCACAGAAAACAATAACAGTAACAACAACAACAACCTAAAATACATGGATCTATGGAGCACAATTCAGATTTAAGCCATAGCATTCTGCATTTGCCCCAAAAGACTCATGACCATCTTATATGATAAAATGTAATTAGTTCAACATTGAGTGTCACCATAGACACAAGAGTGCCAACAGTGTTCAGAAAATCCAAAGTCCCTTTTGGTATTCAAGGTAACCACTAAGTTTTAAAATCAGAATGCTCACATAATTTTAATATACAATGTCAAAGCGTAACATATCACTCCAATAAGAAGGAATAGAAGAATAACAAGGAAAGACTAAACCAAAGCAAAACAAGAGCAAATGTTAAATCCTACTACCCCAAGTCTGAGAACAGGGGTATTTGATGTCATGACATGAACTCCAGTGAGCTTCAGGAAGCCCTTCCCATGGCTTATCTCTTGAGTCAGCTCTACTGGCAATTCCAGACTTCCTCAGCACATTCTCACATCCCTGCTTCCTGACTACTAAGATGTGACTAGCCATCCTATTGCTCCTGCCTCCATGGCATCCCTGTCACAGTAGAATGTATTCCTTTTAGCCTTAAGCCAGAACAAAGCCTTCACTCCTTAAATTGCGTTTGCTGTGCATTTTGATGCAACAATAAGGAAAGTGATGCAGAAAATTTATAAGAAGAAGTGGGGTTGATTTTGTGCTAAGCCTGAACATACACTTGTTACAAATTTAGAACCCGATGTTCAGAGATGAATATAAAACAACAACAAAAATCTAGGAGTTGTAAGCTAAATAAGTCTGGGAATGCTGTAAGCACATGATTTTGGTGGAAGTCCAGAAGATCAGAATGTAGAACTGTAGGCAGATAAAACTCTGCTTATGAGCTGCAGATGGAAGCAAGGACTCTATTGGAAATTTTTCCTAGAGTCTATTGATGGAGGATACTTCGTATTCAAATTATAATGCTCATCTAAGTGTCTGTTGAGAAAACTGAAGTTACTTAGATTATATTATATTTAGCATTTGAAAGTCCCAATAACTGTGATTTTTTTCACACACTACAGCAGAAAGGGGTAAGAACAAGCATATCTTCTGAAGAAAACCAGAGATTGAAAAGAAGTGCAGTCTGGACTGTTTCTAGGTAGAGGTCAGCTTATCAGCTACAAGCTCCTCCTGTTCATCTGACTGGTTCTGATGTTTCACATGCAAAGTCTACAACTACAGCAACAGGGTGGGTTTTTAACATTTTTACCATATACTGCTTGTTCTACCCTGGTGTTTGTTGCTGTGTTAAAGCCCATGACTAAAAGCAAATTGAGGAGGAAAGGGTTTCATATTCGACTTATACTTCCAGGTCAGACTCCCTCACTGAGAAGAGTCAGGGAAGACACTAAAGCAGAAATAATGAAAACTTTGCTTTTTGACTCATGGCTCAGCTAGTTTTTTTTATTCAGAGCACAGGCTCACCTACCCAGTGATGTCTCTGCCCACAGTAGGCTGAGCCCTTCTGCTTCAATTAGCAATCAAGACAATGTCCCACAGACATGCCAATCTGATTGAGGTTTTTTCTTTCTTTTTTTTTCAAAGAGGTTCTCTCTTCCCATGTGACTCTTCCCATCTGAATTGTCCTCCACAGATTCATATATTTTGTGTTGTTGTTGTTGTTGTTGTTGTTGTTGTTCTGTTGTTAGGTTATATTGATAACAGAATCTATTCATGACACTCTTTTGATTTCTTTTCTCTTGGTGTATATAATGGCCTGGATAGTGAAATAAATAATGTAGAGAAGGAAAGGTTTATTTTGGCTTATAGCCCCCAGAAGGGTACAGTCCACAGTGAACAGGAAGATATGGCAGCAGGCATGGAAGTCATAGTGACAGGACCATCAGGCTAGATAGTCACATTGCATGTCTAGTCAGGAAGAACATAGCAAGTAGGAAGTGAATCTGGGTTATAAATCCTGAAGGCCCATTCCCAGTGATCCAGTGACCTACTTCCTTAAACAAGGTTCTACTTTTGAAAGCCTCCATAACTTTTCCCTAAACACCACTACCTGAGGACCAATTGTTGACCCACATGAGCCTATGAGAGGCATTTCACATTCAAACCCACAACACAGTCACAAAAGTGTACAGTGAAATTTTAAAAGTGGTAGATTAGTTTATTACATTAATGGAGGCAATGATAACATAAATCTATACACACATATGTATACATATGTATATGAATATATATTCATCTAATTGAATAAATTAATATGTATACTTTTATATACCAATTTGACTTACCAATGCTAGAAAATATTAGAGCAATAACCTGCTGGTTACTGTATGCCTAAGTACAAATGGTTACTTTACTCTTGAACCTTAAAATGAGTCCTAAGAATGGAGAGCACCTGCTGAGGGTGGAAGGTTCCAATGGGCACAGAATGGAGTCAGACTGCACTGTAATCTCTGACTGCCTGCCAACCTGGATGTAGACTTTGCATCAGCTGGAACAACAGTAACCTTTGTTAAATGTGTTCACATGACAAGGAAATTGTCCAACAGAAGTCCTGGAAGATCCCACCATCTGCTTAGGGTTAAACTTCAAATAGAATTTGTCTTGTAAGCAGTTGTGCATGTTTATGCCTAACCCCCTGATGTGTATCATAATTATGGGAGAGATATGATTATTTTCATTTTAAAGAAGAAGAAAGCATGACTGAAAAGGGTAATGTTCTACTCAGGTTCAGGTTTATGCTCTATAAATCTAGCTGTCAAGGAAGTAAAAGAAGCAGGTTGGATTTAGAGACAAATATAATCTTCAAGGTGTTATTAAAAATAAGGAAGGGCCCTTGAGGTATCTTTGTATCTTTGTCAAGAAGGTATCTTTGCACTACCCACAATTTCAGCCCTACCTGTCTAGCTATTTCCCTCCTAATATATGGCCTTATCATATTTTCAACTACCTTTAATACTATTATTCTATTGTTCTTCAGGGTAAGCACTGAGAATCATTTCCTCTGGTCTACAATGACTACACTCACCAGCATCTCATCCTCCATTCCCCAGCATTCAGAGTTACCTTGAGGCCCCAAAGTTACTGTTCATGTAGCTGGTCTATGGACATAGTATGTCTACAATTGGTTACTTTTTGATTGTAGCATAGCAATTAAATCTCAGACTGTCTGGCTTCTTTCATTAGGATAGGTAAACTTTTGCTGTTGAGAAACAACCATCTTCTCTTGATGATTTCATTAGCAAGTATTTAATTCTTACTTGCCTGTATATTCTTGAGGAGATTGTGGGTTTGGTTCCTATGTATTACAGTTTGGATATGTTGTGGGTCCCTAAAGCCCTTGTGGGTGAAAACTTGGTCCTAATAATCATCACTTGAGAGTTATTATTTTAGTATATTCATAGCTTCATGACTTGATGGTGTTATTAGATGCTGAAGGTGAGAAATGTGTCTTTTAAGGTGAATCTGGTCCCTAAATACTTCCTCTTGCTTGGTGTCAGCTTTACAGCCACCATGAGATAATCATTTGAGCCCCTCCATACTCCCAATAGGCCTAGATGAAATAAGATCTGCTGACTTGACAACAGTCTTTGAAACTATAAGTCAACATTAGTCCTTCCTAATTTTTAGAAAAATTTTTAGTGAGTGTGTGTGTGTGTGTATGTGTGTGCACGTGCACGTGTCTGAGTCTGTGTTTGTGTGGTCTGCATCTGTGTATCTATACCAAATATGCCTGGTGCCTACAGAGGCCAAAAGAGAGTGTCAAATCCTCTGGAACTGAAATTATGGATGGTCATAAGTCATCATGAGGGAATCTTACTCAGGTCCTTGAAAGAGTAGCAAGCACTATAAGCTGTTGGTTTATCTATTCTGCCCTACCTATCTCCCCTTCCTACTTTTAATTGTTTCCATCAGATATTTATGACAGAGACAAAAAAATCTAATAAACCAAGTCATGAAGTATGTTTGGACAATAGGATTTCTTCAGCTTATCCTAGAGACTAGAATGAGGAGTGAGGAAGCCAAATAAGGCAAACCCCAGTTAGATACAGACTAAGAATCAGAGAAGGATTAGAATTATCTTTGGAAAGCATAATTGGACACAGGTCAACTTTCTCATATTGTTAAAATCAGACTTTATGGTATAAATTCTAAGCAAGCCAGTGAATTGATTAAGAGCAGAAAATAGGAGTGGATGATCTGCAATATTTTTTACGAGATTTATTTTATGTATATGTGTTAGTGTCTGCATATATATGTATGTGTGCATATATAAATGCATATATATCTGATGAATATACATATACATAGTATATATATAGATACATACACACATACACACACACTCATACACATGCACACACATACACAAGCACACATATACAAGCACACACACACACATACACACACACACGCACACATCATATGCATGTCGATTTCAGAAGAAGCCAGAAGAGGACATTAGATCCCCTGGAATTGGAATTATAGATGGTTTTAAACAGCCATTTGGATACTAAGTCTTGAACATGTGTTCTCTGGCAGAGCAGTAAGTGTTCTTAACCACTGAACCTCCTTTCCAGCCCATGTGGAATTCTGAAACTTTACTTGGTTAATAGAATTCTTGTGTTAATGCCTACCCAATGGATATCACTGTTGCTTCAAAGTCACCCTCCCTAGAGAACAATTTCTGAATCTGTTCAGCGTTTGCTTTCTTCCTTCTGTGATTTGTGAAGTTAAGCACAGGGGGAGGAAGCTGCAATAATCCTTGAGCTTATTTATTTTCAATTAGAATCTCATTCCATCCTCTTGGTAGTCATTTCCATAGTCTTTCCCCTTATCCTTTTCTGTTTTCAAAAGAACAGAAGTTCATGAAAAGCAGAGGCACCAACTGCAGTTTTGAGCCTTAGTCAATCTGATTCTCCATGGTACAATCTCTGGTCCTCTTACCATGTGTTTCACTCTGGGAATTATGAAATGGAATTGGGTTTCCAGTCAGTTATGTTCAGTGTCTGTGGATATGCTGTGAGAGGATAACAGGAATAATTTTGCCATATCCTTGCATGAACCAGGGATTTGGACAAGACTGGGATGGCAAGGAAATAATAATAATGATAATAATAATAATAATAAATAGTAACAATATTAATAAGCCAGGGCTCTCTGTGGGAGAAACTGTAGTACCTTGGAAGTTCTTCATGTATATTATACCAAGTTGAAGAATGAGGCTGGATTATGGCATAGAGCTTAATAAGGAGGCAGGGCGTATGGTTTATAGTTGGATCAAAGAGATGGATCTAGCTAATCTCAGTATGAGTATCTTCTGTAGGGAAGAAGTCTCTAGGCCGTAGAGAATGGGATAAACTATGGTGAAACGTTTTGCACACACTATCAGCATCTACACATGGTCTAGGTGAAGACCTTGCCGTTTTCTTCTGAGCTTCACCCTAGTGGTAGGAAATGGGGACTTTGCCATTTCTCCCTGGATTTGAGGATCATGGCTATGTCTATGTCCACAGCACATATTTGAGACTTCACTCACTCAGGGATTTCTGTGCTCCTTATGTTATTGCAGCCAGCAAGCTCTCACAATGAAGTGATGGCATGCCTCAGGAGAAGCTTGGAAGCTATTTGCTACCATAGCCTCAAATGTGGCCAGCCGCCATGGCTAGGATGCCACAGCTCAGAAATATGGCTGGGTGTGGAAACCCACTGAGTTCTCTTCTAACAGCACACTCTTATTTCACTGTCTACTCTAAGAACAATACAGAGTAATGTGTTCTCTCAAGAGGCTTTTGAATATAGTAGTGGCCATTACTGTGTATTGACATGTGGTTTGCTCAGAGTGAGTGGATATCAAAATGCAGTTTCCTGTCTCTGGGATTTGTCAGACTGCCTATTCAACAGTGTGCTCAAACCAATCTTAGCCATTACCTCCGTGATCAGGTTAGTACCCTGGCTTAAATCCTTGTTGTTGACCTCATCACTGTCTTGCCCATTGCCATCTGTTTTCTACTTCCTCCTGAATTCTTTCCAAGATGATTCTTCTGGTATCTAATGATTTCCTCCAACCAGTACTCCCAGCTGTCTTTCAAATGTGTGTCTCTGCCTCCTCTGTGGTATCTCATGCTGCCATCTCTTTGTGTTTCCAAACTTAGCATGCTCATTTTTCAAGAAACATGGGAAGTTTTCAGCAACAGCACAGTCTTCTCTGCTCTTGAGGTAAGAGCAAATGACCTTAAATGTTACTGTGGGGCCAGTGAGGTGGCTCAGCAGGTATAGGTGTTTGGTCACAAGTCAGAGGACCAGAGTGTGAGTTTCCCAATTTACAAGTGCAAGAAGAGAACTAGTCCTTGAAAAAAATTGTCCCCTGAATTCCATATACATGCCATGGAAAATATACTCACCCCCTTACACACATCCCTACACACACACACACACGCACACACACACACACACGGAGGGGAGGGAGGGAGGAAGAGAGAGACAGAGACAGAGAGACAGGGAGAGACAGAGAGACAGAGACAGACAGAGAGACAGAGAGAAACAGAGAAAAACAGAGACAGAGAGAAACACACACAGAGAGACAGAGAAAGTCAGTTACAAGTAAGTGTAAAGTTTTTTGGGAAAATAAAAGAAGTTCCAGTTACCATGAACTAGAGACTTCAGACCTATCTCAGTTTGTAGAGTACTTGGCTAGCATGTATAAAGCCCTAGGCTTGGTCCCCATCATAGCAAAGGGCAGGCAGAAGAGGGCATTTTTGTAATCATAGCACTTGAGAAGAAAAAGCAGGAGGATCAGAAATCCAAGATTTTTGTCATCCATATATGTGAGTTTCAGACCAGCATGGGGAATATGAAACCATATGTAAAAAAGAAAGAAAAATCACCATGATATCCACTAGGCTATGTATACAAATGCACAGGTAATAAACATAGGTAGAAATATATATTACATTTATGGACAAATATGAGCATATGAAGTAATTGACTATCATGGGGATGCTGTAGTAGCTCCAAGGGGTTCCTCTTGCTTTTCTGCTGTAAGGACTTAAGTCCAGTCAAGACTTTGAGTGACTGGGGCTCTGGCATATTTCAGACTGAGTCCTCACACAAGGCTCTCACCCACACTCCTGGAGCTAAGCAGACTGCACGCTTTACCCTCAGCAACTGCAGTGAATGTTTTTCTAAGCTACTGTATTCTGTGGTACTGTGTACAGAGCAATCAATCAGTGACATAAATACCTGGTACGTAAAGATTAATGCATGCTAAGCGCTCTACTAATTGCTTTCCCTACCTCATAATGTATTCATTCTCTGTCTACTTCAGGGAAGTATTTCAGAATCTATATGTCCATTTTCCAGATGTGGATACCAGAGTTTAAAGATGTTAAGCACTTTACATGGAAAGCCAAAATTCAAAGTGGCCCCATGGACTAGGGTGTCAGACTGATCACTGATATATTGACACATCACACAGAGGCCTAGAATCATAGAATGTTTTCTCCTAATGATCCATAGTTTTCTCTACATTTTATTCTAGTTCAATTTGAATGTTTTGAAGGCAAAATTTTCTTGTAGCTGATCTATCTTATTTTGTGTTTGAGTTTGCAAAGAATTAGGCTTGCTCTGTTGAGACTTGTGCCTTTGTGTGGGGGTGTATGTCTATACATGTGCTTGTGTGTACACAAGTGAATTTGCATGTGCATTTTCATGTATGTGTGCATATGCATGTGTGTTGGCACATGTGTTGGCATGTGAATTGGCATGCATGTGTGTATGTGCATGAGTGTGTTTCCTTACATAATTAAAAGCATAGCTGTAAGACAACTTTGGAAACTGCTGTGTATTATGATGAGGCCTCAAATGTTTCACAAAAAGATTCCTTCCCTCCAAGTAAGTGGCAATAGAAGATGTAAGTCCACAGACAGATGGAGACAATTTCAGCTTCTTGCCAAGAGAGGTTGGAAGATTAGCTCCCATCAAGCCAACTGAGTCAAAAATCAGTTCTTGCCTTAAGCTTCTTTCCTTCCCAGTCAGGGAACATACAAAGGATCTGGGTACGGCTGGGTTATTTAGGAGATGTTTTAAGGCTGAACACATGGAGAAGAGATGGATATGAGGCTAGGAGCGAGGACAAGGTGGCAGATTTATTGAGGTCACTGTTAGCCAAGGAAGGCTTCATTACTGTAACTTCATTACTGTAATATCTCTATGAGCAACAGCAAATAGCCTGCAGACCCATCACCTGCAGGAAGGAAAGCTTGGACATAAGGACATCTGATTATTCTCTCTATTGGTGAAAGATGCTTGTGAGGCTGTACCTACCAAAAATTTCTATTGTACAGTATGATGGCTAAGGTGGCTTACTACTCCTGATGGAAGTCTAAAGAATGAAGTAGAAATATGAATTACTGTAACCAAAACTGCAGAAATAGGAACTACCAGAAACCTTGTCCCTGGCAGACTGCTACAGACACCCATGGCCCTGTAAGGCTGCAGCTGGGGCAGCTGGGAGAGCTTACCATAGGCAGCAGCAGAGAATAAAAGGAATGGAGGTGAGCTGTGTGTGCTCATGTGTTGTTTATTATTCAAAATCAGCTAACCTGTGAGTCACTCTACTACTTCTTCAGTGAGAAATGAGTTTTAAATGGGCAAAGAGAAACCTAAAGAACATTTTGGTAGGTAAATAAATAAATAAATAAATAATGGCATGTGTTCATGAAATTTTTAAGTAGAACAAAGTATGTCCCCTGTCCCTATCAGTTGAGGTTTCTGTTGCAAGATATACAAAAAAATAAGTGAATATATATGTATATATATATATGATATATAGAAATAAATGAAAACATACAGGGCCCTTCACTGTGTCACCCAGACAGCACCCAGCTAGTTCCTGTCACCAAAGTCATTAAAATTCCAATATAATATAATATATAATAAATATAATAAGATCTTTCTATTTCTATTTTCTCTCTTCTGATTTTTGAGGAAGGCTTTGGAAAAGCCGCAATAGAAGTGCTCAGTGTATCTCAAAGCTCTTCAGAATCCCCTGTAGGGAACATCGCTAGGAATATATTCACTCCTATCTGATGTCTCTAGCAGTTGATACCAAAGGCATCTGTTGTTCTTAAACTAGCTCTCAAGTAAGCAGGTATGTGTGATAAAGAGAAGAAAACATCAAACAAACCACTGGGGTGGTATAAAAGGAAGAACAGGTTGGGATATGAGAGGTTTTTATACACAGTTTCTGGCATAATTGAGAAATACACACTCGGGTGGTCAGAAGTCTGAGATAAATATGTGATCTGGATTGGTTAGTGCCATTTAACATGAGCTAGGGTTAAATAGATAGAGGAAATTCAGTTGAGAAAATGCCTTCATAATATTAGATTGTAGATATGTCTGTGGGATATTTTCTTGATTAATAATCAATATGAAAGGGTCCATTCCACCATGAATGGTGCCACCCATGGCAAGATGGTCCTGGGTCATATAAGAAAGGCAGATTGACCAATTCTGAAGGAAAAACCAACAAACAACAACAACCTCAACAACAAATCCAAGCAGTAAGTAACACTTCTCTGTGTCTGCTGCTTCAGTTCCAGCCTCCAGGCCCTGTCTTGAGTTTCTACCCTGATTTCTCTTCATTATCTACTTAAGTTTATGATGAAATAAACTCGTCACCTCAAGTAAACTTGTTCAGTGGTTTATCACAGCAACAGAGAAACAAACTAAAATGGAAGTTGGTACCAGGGCTGGGATATATTTTGTCCAGAGTAGGATTGTGGAAATATTTGGAATTTGGGACTGGAAAATCTCTTGAGCACAAAACTTAGTGAGTTGACCTGTAGGAACTTGGCAGTCGATGTTGAGAGAGATATAGGCAAGGGAGGTTCACTTCTGTACTTTCAGAGGGAAACAAAGGGTATTAAGGTTATTCATGTGACATTTTGAATTATGAACCCATGGTTGCTGGCCATCTAGGGTTAAGACTGCATTAAGATTAACAAAAGACCAGCAACACTAAAGTGAAACCTTTATGTTCCTGGGAAAAATCAATCCTGGTAAACAGAGGCTGAAGAAATCTCATCTGTGATTATTAAGATATCTGTATTTTAGGGGTGAATAGATCTTCTAGAAAGTATTTCCTTAGGGTTAGCATACAGAAGTCATGTGGTCCAACGAACCAAGAATGTCTCTTAAGCTGTCAGTTGAATTTAGTAATGTATGAAAGCCTCAGATGTGTAACTGGTTTTGTTGATGTAAGAATTGCAGAATCGAAGGGGTCACAGAAAGACCCAGAGGTTTGGCTGGCACCATAAGAGGAAACGAGAAGCTGTGGGTAAAGGTCCAGCCTCAGTTGCCATGGAGACCTCATGGTTGAAGGAGTTCTAGAGAGAGGTTGATGCTTGGCCTCATGGGGCAGGGTTGGGACCCTTAAAGAGAGTCCAGGAAGGTGTCGGAGATTGTGTATCCTCAGTAATAGTGAATGTCCTAACATGTTGGAGATGCCTTTAACAAGTGAAAACCATGAAGGACAATGACAAATGTGGAGTAGAGATGACCTGTGCCCCTGAGATAAGCTATGTGTACTGTAGATGGCAGAGTCAGAGAAGTGTTACTGACAAAAACTTTTGAAGCCCAGCAGATCATGAGTGAGTTTGAGACATTAGGTACTGGGCTATCTATACTGTTGGATTTGGGTGTTGCTTTGGCCTAACTGTATCGATGCCCTAGTCTTTCCTTCTCTAAGTAAGAAAATATATAACTTAATTTATTTTACAAGCTACTGACTTTGGCTATTTTAAAGGGATTTAACTTTTAAAGTGTTTGGATTTTTTTTTAAGATTGTGGCCTTTTACACTGTTTTATATTTTGATTTTTTAAAAACCAGATTTTGGGAACAAACAAGAAGAGAAAGGTTATTATCTAATAGTGATATGTTTGTGTGTTGGGTTTATAAAAAGTCAATTGGGCTAATTAGGTTTTTTGACAACTGATACATGTTAGAGTTACTTGAGAAGACCTGTGCCCAAAAGCTTGTCTCCCAGGTGACTCTAGATCTCATCAAGTTTGACAATTGTGACTAATAGTCTAGCCATAGATGAGAGCTCTTGAGAATTTATGTGACAAATCACTACAAAGCTTTGGAAGGCCTTACAGATACTTCACAAATATTGGTTTAGTGACTGATAGACATTTTCATCCTTCAGTACTAGAATAGGTTCAGTGGGGGACACTTGAAAGAGTAGGTGCTGGTTTTTCATGGTCATAATTGCTTCAGAGTCCTGGGACAAGTCAGGATGGAAAAACAACCAAGGTGCAGTATGAACTGAATATAAACAGAGTGTCCATATATATATTGAGAATCAGTACACATTTGTATGTGTGTGGTTTATACACACAAATGTATTCTATGTATATATACAATTAAATACATGGCTATGTATGTATAGATATGTGCACATATAAAATATATGTCTGAACATTTATATTCATGCATTTAAGAATTATTTATTATTTATTTCCAAGGACTGCAATGAAAATTGATTACAACTTCTCTAACTTAGCAGTAAGATACCCTCACCCAGCTCCAGAGGCTAGAGATCTGAGGATTGAAAGGGAATCTCTGCTCACATCTTATATCCTTGAAAGTCTCCTGGGATCTTTCACTTACACCTGCATTACTGTCATCTCTGTTTGTTTCCTCTGTGCTTTCTCTTCTCTGCCTCAAATCTATCTCCAGTTTTCTCTTGTAAGGGCACCTGATATTGGATTTATCTAACCAGATGATCCAAGAGAATATTATTTTGAAATCAATCAAATCTTCTAATTTGCTTTTTCTAAACAGGCTCACTGTCACAGCAACTGAGGATGAGAGCACACATTTTACATGGGGCTCACTATTCAGTCTTCACCCATATACATACAGATAAATGTGTGTGTGTGTGTGTATGTGTGTGTGCATATATATGTACATATATGTGTCTATAATGTATATGTATATGATGCATATGCATGTGTCTGTATAAGTATGTGCATATGATGTATGTGTATATGTATATATGTATGTATGTGCATATGTATATATGTATATCTGCATGCATGTATACACACACATCTTATATACACAGTTTGCTTGTAGTTTTACTTAACCCTCACAAAGTGTTCATAGTTTGGCAAAAATTGGTAACTCAAAATTGCTGACAAAGGAGCAACGTGTGCATTTGGGTGGCTCCTCTTGTGGTTGTTAACCCTCCCAAGCAGGTACAGGCATTTAGGAGTAGATCTTCATCACTCAGGGAGAAGAATAAGGTTGGTATATTATTCAGTTATTCCAGTTTCACAGGAAGTGACTTGACTCTTTGGAGCCCAGAGCTTGAGACTGTGTGTATTTCTAATGAAAGTTCTTGCATGAAAATTTGAATTTATGTAAGTCCTTATTTCTACTTAAATAAAATGCAGTGAATATATTTTCACTGAAGTGTTTTTATGCAAACTAGAATTGTCAAGAGATCAGAGAACTAGAAAGCCCATTGTTGAAATGTGTACCAAAGATACAGAGTTGAGTCCAGGAATGGGACTTCCCTGTGCCTGGCATCTTCTTCAGAGGATAGTGGAATGTCCAGCATTGCCACCTTTTGAGGAACAATGAGAACAATGTCAATGAACTGAATGTGATTTCTCCTCATTGTTTTAAGTCATTTGAACTTGAAACTAAACTGCATTTGATGACAAACAGATTTAGTGGGACATAGTTAGAAATATTAATTAAAATCATGCCAGATTATGTGATGTAAAGATGCAAATGCAAAAGGTATAACAAAGAAAGTCTATCTCTCATTGATGCCTCAATTTTTAATACCCTTCTCACCCCATAACAGTAGCTTGCTTCTGTCTAAATACATGATATTGAACTTCCTTTCTGAGAAATATGCGCATGGAGTCAGAACTTGATTTGGAAAATGGCCTTGCTAATGGCTGTAAATTAGCTTGTACTAATTTTAAAAATTGTGATCTGGGACCTCAAAGGCTAGGCAGCATTTCAATGACAAGCTCTTGAGTCAGAATTCCGGATGACTTGAGATTCTGTTCTAAGATGCTCTGGCTTATGCCTGTGACATTGGGGGTTATGTCAAAGCCATCTATCCACTCTTCCTTGTGTCCAGGTTGGCAGAAGGGAGTACAGCAGGTGAGCCTGTTATCATAATAAGGCTAGGTGATATAGCCGATGGGCTGGTACAGTTGGACAGGTTCAGGAACTTGACTGTTGCAGAATTCCCTGCATAGATATAAAACTTTCCTTAACTGATAAGTTCCAGTCACTGACTAGACTGTTGGTGTAAACAATGGTTTGTTCTTCATTTCCTCCTGCCAGTGTCAATTTTAACTTGGTCCAGGAAAAGGAGTCCCATGTACTCAATGTTCAGTGAATACATTGCGACTAAATCCCTCATGTGTCTTGTCATTGCATGAAGGTCTTTGCCTTTGCATCACTGGGGACAGGTGGCCTCTGAATGATGCCTCTGGGAAAGAGACGACACAAGAAAACTGTATGTGACTGCCAGTAAACTCTGTCTTTTCCAGGTGTAGCAACTCCTCACTATATCTTCATAAGAAATCTGAGCTATACATGCTTGGTGCCAAGAATACTGTGACTTTATAAAGGCAGGATACTTTTAGGGTTCCCTGTATGCAAGTGTTCAGTAATGGATGCCATGTCTGTCTTTATCTACTAATGAATATTAGTCATTTTTACTTCCTATTCCTTCCTGTCCTTTTTTCTCTGTAAGAACCTTTCCTTGAGATAAGACTTTCTCTTAATTTTCTCTCATCTTTTGCGTGTAGTCCACAGAGTTAGAGTTTCTTGTTCAAGTGTTGGTGGAAGGTTATTTGATGGAATCAGGGAAACTCAGCAGTTGAAGAAGAAAATGTCTCTTTCCCCAAATATTCATAAACTGCCAATAATCTCTCAGGAAAGTGTTGGATAGAGAAACATGGATTTCTCCTTCATCCATAAGGAAATATGGACAAGCCAATCTTGTACAAGTTTCATTCAGTTAACCACAGCAGCAGTCAGTTCATGAGTGCAACAGCTACCTCATATCCAGAAGACATCTTTTGACTGCACACATCCACATTTTCTGACTTTTACATTCCTTTTAACCCTATTTTCTTCAGAATCCTATGAGTGCTGGAAGGAGTGATTCCTCTTTGGGCTGAGCAATACATCATCATTTCGTCTTGGCATTTTGGTTATTAGTGTCTGCATTAATTTCTACCCACCACTGTAAGATTCTTCTCTGATGAGATCTGGGCTCAGCATTACTCTCAGGGTATAAAAAATTGGCATTTGGAAGGCAATTTGCCAACATGACTATTTATCAAAATGGCAGTTACAGGAATTCCCATCTAAGATCTATGTTACCTCAAGCTTCGGGCCCTTGGTTTATGTCACTAGACATGAATTGTTCCCTTTTGTGGAGTAAGCCAAAGCCACTCTGAGAAACTTAGAAAGCAGATGATTGCTCTCCTAACAGTCATGCCACTGTTGTATTTGAGGAAACATCTCTTCTAGAAAGTCATTACCAGTGGACAACCAAGTGCAACAAAAATTGCCTGAATTGTTTTAAGGGCTTAGGGGTTCCTAGCCATAAATTTGTTAGGAGGCATGTCCTGGCTGGCATTGGTATATTTGTTTAAATGTATTCTGAAAGAAATATTACTTATCCATGGAAGGTACCTATATTCAAACTCTATCTATTTAAATAATATTTTAAGTTGTTTATACCATAATACATCTCTACATGGGTTTTTACTGTATGCTTAGCTTTGATTATTTTTTACACACTCCTCCTCTTAGCTATTCAGTGGCACCTGACATACATAGAGATTTCTAATCAGTATTCATCCCCTCTTCCTTTGTGCCCCTGCCCCCTTTCATCCCTCCAATGGTCCTCTTCTTTCCATCATTTACATGCATGCAATTTGCACTATTCTGAATATTTGTATAGAAGATGCAAGAATAAGAGAGAACATATGCCACTTATGTTTCTGGGTCTGGTTTGCCTCATTCAGCATAATATTTTCCAGATTCATCTTTCCTGTAAATTTCACTACTATTTACCAATAAACGAGACCCCATTGTGCATATGTGTCACATTGTAATTCCTATTCTTCAGTTGATGTACATCTAGGCTGTTTCCATTTCCTGGCTCTTGTGAAGAAAGCAACAATGACCACGGATGAGTCCTGTCTATGGTCCCTTGGGTGCATTCTAAGGTGTGGGATAGTTAGGTCATATATCAGTTCTATTTTCATCCTTTGGAAGAACTTCTGCAGTTATTTCCACAGTGGCTGTACAAGTTTACCTTCCCTCAAACAGTGAACAAATGTTCCCTTTCTACATAGTTTCACTACATTTGTAATCATTTGTTTCTCAGTAATAGCAACTTGACTAGCAGAAGATGGAATCTCAAAGTAGTTTTAACTTGCATTTTCCTGATGACTGGGGTTGTTGAATACTTTTTAAAGTATTTGCTAGCTTTTTGTGCTTCTCTTTTTGAAAGGAGTTCATTTCCATGGGCAAGTTTTAAATATTTTTCTTTTCATTTACTTTTGTTTTGGGGTAATTATAATATAATTATATCATTTTCTTCTTTCCTTTCTTCCCTCCAAACTCTCCATGTAGCCCCTCTCGCTCTTTTTAAAATTTAAACACACATATATGTACACACACACACACACACACACACACATGTTAGGTGTATGTATGTGATTTCAAGTCTGAACATTTGGTACTGAATAACCAATTGGATTCTCTAACCTGTTTAGTTTTTATAAGCTTTGAATATTAGAGTCATCAATCCTCTTACTATTGATTAGTTGCCTTATTCTATTGTGATCGGAAGAATAGAACTAATTTTGATTTTCCTTTATGGATAGAAATTTTCATTGTGCACTAATATCTGTTCTATTTTAGGAAGATTCCATAGGCTGCTGAGAAAAAAGTATATTTTGTTGTATGAGTGGAATGTACTACAGATACTTATTAGATCCTTTGGATCTATTAAATCATTTAATCCCAGTGTTTTGCTCTTAATTTGTTCTCAGGTAGTTTTATCTGATGGTGGAGTAGTGATGTCACTGACCATTATTGTGTTGGGATTACTCTGTTATTCTATCTAGTAGGTTTATGAAATCAGGTGAACTTCTGTTTGGTGAGTGTATATTTATAATTATAATTTCCTATTAATATATTGTTCTCCTGATCAGTATCAAGTAGCCTTTTAAAAATCTCTTCTGATTAAATTTGTTTTAAAGCCTATTCTGTCAGATATTAGAAAGGTGACACATTTGCTCCCACTTGCTTGGAAGATCTTTCATCCTTTCAAACTATCTATCTATCTTTGGTGGAAAGATTTATTCCTGGAGACAGTACAATGAGGGAGCTTGTTTTCTGGTCCAGCCTGTTAGTCTGTGTCTTTTTAAAGCAGTATTGCCACTATTAACATTCAGAGTTATTATTGAAATTTATCAAATAATTCCTGTCATTTTCTCTTTTTGCAGGATTTGTTGTTTTCTAAAGTCCTCTTTTGTTTAGCAACCATTGCCATTGTTTGTTTGCTAGCATCCTCTGGTTTGGTTTTATCTTTCTCTTCTATTGGAAACAGTCCTTACAGTGTCTTCTATGGATAGACTTGATGTTCATAAATTCCTTTAGCCTATTTTTCTTGTGGAAAGTTTTTCTTTCTCCTTCAATTATAATAGATGATTTTTCTGGGTCTATTAGACTGAGTTGGCAGTTGTGGTTTTTCAAAACTTGAAATACATCTTTCAGAGCCTTTCTGCCTTTTAAGGTTTCTATTGAGAAGTCAGTAATTATTCTAATGGACCTGTCTTTACATGTGTCTTGGCTCTTTTCTCTTACGCTATCCAATGTACTTTCTATTTCTGAGTATTTAGTTATTTTATTAGTTTTTATATTTTATATTTAAATATTTTATATTTAAATATTTAAATGTATTTTAAGTATTTATTATATTTTTTCTGACATGAAGAGTGTGTCTGGATGGACATCTCTTTATCTTATATGGCAAACTAGAGATGGGGCTGAAGTATGGACGTGGTCCTGCTCACTTTCTATTTGGCTCAACTACAATATGCTCAAAGACACTGACAGGAGTCATGAACAATATGTCAGTGTTAATGTCTTTCTTTTGGAAAGGTTGTGGTTTCCAAGATCAGGAGTTGTCCAGGTTTATCCATACCTATAGTGGAGACAGGATAAGAAGCTGTGCCTGAATTTTAGAAGCATTTCATGTAGAAGAAAGTGATGCACTAAGAATTAAATGCCATTTTAACTTGTCTGGATTAAAGTATGAAGTAAATGAGTAATTTCAGTGGCCTCATGCTTACCTGTGTAAAGGAAGTCACTATATCTTACACCTGGGTTATGATAAAGATAGAGAACACAGGATGCTCCATCCTATGTCTGTGACACATGTGTCCAGGAGAATCTCAGCTTCTTGCTTCCACTATCCCAGAAAATACATGTGCCACAGCCCACTATTACCTTTGCTTATAAAGTCTGGATTCATGGTCCACATATATTAACTGTCTGAGTATTCTGTGTAATGATAAATACTTTACCCAAGACATTCAATATTTCATTGGTAAATATGCTTTGTATTGTTGTTATTGGCTAACAGTATTATAATGTAAATGTTCCAGTCATATTAACACACATTAAGTACCTAGTACAAATTGTTGGAGTTCACATGATACTTGCATACAACATAGGTAGAGGTGTCCTTCCAACCTCTACCTCATTCTCTTCTTCCTCCCCTATTTTCTTGCTAGTCTTTCTTTTGTTTTGAGTTCATCTTTGGATTTTTATTTGTTTTATTTTTGCATAAGATAGAAAATATGTTGTCCTTATCTCTCTGTGTCTTATTTCTCACAAGAAGATGACCTCATGAAAGGGTTTCATTCTTTCTGGCCCAGTAAGCCCTCATCATGTAGGATGTATGTAAGATAATTTCTTTACCTGCCTAGCTGTTGGATGACATCTTGGGGGTTCTATGTACCTTGATGGCCATGAAGAGCACTGCACTAAGCGTGGCGATGCACTTTGGGTCCTCTCCAGTGGCAAATCGATGGCATATATGCTCATTCTACTTTTAGGATTGTGAAGGAGCTCCATGCTCATCTTTGTACTGTCTGCACTTATTTCCAGTCCCACTGTTGTATAGAAGAGTGGAATTATCTCCACATCATCACCAATAGTTCTGTTTTGTTTGATAATAGATTCTATAACTTGATGAAATAAAATATCAATGCAGTTTTGATTTTCGTTTTCCTGATGGCTGAGAAAGCTAAATGTTGTGACTATATGATTTTGGTCACTTGTGCTTTTTCTCTTAAAAAGTGCCCAGTTAAGTAGTTTGACCATGTGTCTTTATGTTTTATCCTCTCTCTCTCTCTCTCTCTCTCTCTCTCTCTCTCTCTCTCTCTCTCTCTCTCCCTCTCTCCCCCCTTCATTAGTTCTTGAATTTCACATGTGTTTTATCAGAATCCTCTCCTCCTACTCCTCCATTACCGTCTTTTCCTTATCTATTCACCAAACTTTGTGCATCCATCTGTCAGCTGAATATTTGGTACATATTGTATACAGTTCTATAGAGTGTTTCTTCACTTTTTAGATCAGTAATTCTCAAAGTTCCTAATGCTGCAGCCGTTTAATGCAGTGACTTATAGTAGAGAATACTAACAGTAAAATTAATTTTTTTTGTATTTTCTAACTGTATTTTTGCTACTGTTATGAATTATAATACTTTTGGAGATAGAGATTTTCAAAAGGGGTTGTGACCCATGGGCTGAGAACCACTGCTCTAGATTATTTTGTTAGTTGTACAGCACATTTTAATTTGATTTAACAGGATTCTTGGGCCAGTATGACAACTGTAGAGTCTTAGGGAGTAAATTTCACCCATCTCTACCCATCTCTATATAGACCCAAGCATTCCAGCTTCATCGGACCTTCACTTTAATATCTCTCCTTCTAGAATATCTTTCGTATTACATGCAGCTATTTTCATGAGCTATTTTCAAAGTATACACCCTGGTTTACTAATATGTCTGACATAGACAGATAAGGAAGTGCTAGATGGAGAAGTAAGTTGCATAAAACTGCCAGTCACTTTGGGGGGGGTGCAAAGCCAGAATCTGGCTAGATTGAGTACCTGACACATTGGAACTCTTTTCCTATGGTGTCCAAGAAGGAGGTAGTTGTAGTCTTTTTCCATTCTTATATTAATTGTCTTCAGTCCCCAGTACTACCCAAGCCAGAGACACCATGGTAGGCTAACTGAAACTTATTCCAAAGTTGAAGACAAGGTTAGATTAAGAAGGTTGATTTCAGCCCTGGGATACGATTGTCTTGTCTCAATCCTGACTGTAATGCTTCTCCACTGTGTGACCTTGAACAGGTTATCTAACTTCTGTCTTTCTGTTTCCTATTTGGAAAATCATATGGTGGAGAGCAATTCATGAAAGTTTAGTAAAAATTAAAATTATGATATGTTTAAAACTATTTAAAAGACGTTTAACATGAGGAATGTACCTTGCTCTTATCACATGAGACTATGAAGTCCCAGCCTTTTCCATGTATGTATTGCTTGCTAGTCATTGATGAAGTTTAATTTTCAACTTTGGCTTTCTTTGTCTAAGAAAAGTGTCTTCACACAATAGCCTTATAGGTTTTAAAATAATATTATACAAAGGATAGATAATGAAGAATAAGGACTGAACAAAGGGAAGTGTAGAGAGGAAGAAGAGACAGACAGATAGATGGAAAGGAAATAGTTCTTTAGAAATAAGAAATGAATTGAAGAAGACAGCTAAAAGTCTAGCATCAAGATGTGAACTATGGCTCCCGCATAATTCACTATAAGATTCCAGATGCAGGACATACACTCTGCTCTTTAAAAGGGCTGTATTCATCTGTTTTCTTCATTAATCAACCTGTGGTGTTCAGATCAATGCTTTATGCTTTAATCTAGCCATTTTGCCATTAGTAATTTCCTTCAAGGTAATAATTAAACCCGCACAAAAATTTAGTTATAGTGTTTTTTTGCTGAAGAATGCATTAAGTGGATTATGGAGTGCACAAGTTGACAGGGGTTCCAATGCATCATAATAGGTGACGGGCTATAGATATGGTTATCCTACAGTGGAAGGTCTTCTCCTACATTAGAAAAAACCAGCATTTTCTAGCTACATCACTAACCTAATCACAGATACTGCAATTCTGTAGATGTGATTAAGGTTAAAGTCCTTGAAATGAAGAAATTGTCTTAGATTATCCATATGGGCACAACGTAATCTCCTAAACCTCTTAAAGAAGAGAATTTTTCCACCTGAAACCAGAGGAAGAGTGATGGTGTAAGAGGCTCACACACTACTTTGCTGGCTTTGAAAACAGGGGAGGGGAATTACTCTAAGAACTGAAAATGATATTTTGAAACTAGGACAGGCCCGTTAACACCTTCACTTTTTCTGTAAAACCCACACAGTGCACATGAGAACTTCAGCCACTCTGTGGAGTCACTCATTATGGTAACAACAAGGGAGGCAGCATTCAAATGCTTATGACACAAAATACAGCAGAATTCACATGCTTGCATGTCCATTGTAGCCAGGCAGTAGCGTTTAATCAGAAACCAGCTTGGTCTTGGTCTAGACTAATCCATGGTGAGTTTCCTTAATTGATAACAGTTCACCATTTCCCTCCAGTTATTTAGGCTGCTTCATCATGGGTGGGGCCAGGGAGGGGAATGAGCCGCTAGCTGCATGAATAAATATTTTAAAGAAAAAGAGCCATTCTTAGAGTAGATGTACCATATACTTTTTATATTATTTAGCAGTTTTATTTACGTATGATGGAAAGATTGGAAAAGTATGATCTGGTGAGAGACACTATCTGAAAGATTAGATATTGTATTTTTATGTTTTAATGTATTTTTACTTCTTTGCATATTATTATTGTTTCAATGTCCATTTATTGTTTTGAAAATAAACTATAAGCGGAGAGAGAAAGAGGAGATTAGTTGTTCCCTTATGGCAGAGCAGCCTGTGGAATCAACTTGTCTGACCTCCAAAACTCAACTTGAGCTACATTCCATGCTGTCATCAGTTTTTCCAGTCTGTCCTGTGTGCTGGTAACAATTGCCTTTGATGAGATTCAGCCAGCCAAGCCTTCTTCATTCTTCTGTGGGACCAGTTCATTTGAAAGTGTGCTGATCCTACAGAAAAGGCTCTGGTTCTGGGGCTGCCTCCTGGGGCTGCCTCCATTCTGCAGCTACAGAAAGGGTCTGCACAGAGCTCATAAATTGCCTGCCTCCTTAAATCAACCATGCTGTAAGGCAGCACACACAACACATATTAGCGGGTCATGGCACCCATCTCAGGGGGCTGAATGTGATAGAACTGCAAACCCAACCTACAAGGAATCTCCCTTGGTGGCTGTTCACTCCTAGCTTAATGCTTTTTCTCTTTCACAGGCTCCCCACGTAACTTCTTTGAGGAATTATGATGCTCTACCTGAAGATGGAAGCTAGCCTATTGAAAAAAACCCGTGGGGTTTAGAGGCACACAACCTGCAGCCAAATCCCATTCACCATTCTGCAGAGACCTTGAATATGACCCCATCAGCTCTTGCATCTATACAAAGGGAGGGAGCTGTTCACCTCCACGATTACTGTCTGCAGTACCTTTTATGGGTTATTGATTTGGGAAAATTACTAGGAAATATCATCTACTAATAGACTTGCCTTTCAAGGTGGCTTTTTCCCACTTGAGGATATATTATAGAATTACATAAAGAATTTTTTTAATGGGGAAATTGGGATAAAGGCAATATTAGGATAGGGAAACAGACTAAGCCACTGGTTCATGCTTAAAATGGTTAGCCTTCCAAGCTGGATGGTTGCTACTCTTGGGGATTTGTGTACTTACTACAAATACAGCTCTAAGTACATCAGTGAACAAAAAAAGGAGAAGTTAAACAAATTCTAGAGCTACCACTGATAAAGGAGGACAAGTTCAGTAAAGGAGATCTGTGGCTCTTCTACTCATGTCGTTCATTCGCTGCATTGATAAGAATCTCAACTGGAGTAAAATGTCCCTTAACAACCCTACTGGAAGTAAATTTACCATCATATTTACTTCTAACATTTTTGATGATGTCAAAAACATCTAGATAAATGCAAGCTTCGAGGGTTCTGAACTTGGTATCGAGAAAGTCAGCTATGAGTGTGTGACACAATTGAGCTGCTTCTTCTTCTTCTTCTTCTTCTTCTTCTTCTTCTTCTTCTTCTTCTTCTTCTTCCTCTTCCTCTTCCTCTTCCTCCTCCTCCTCCTCCTCCTCCTCCTCCTCCTCCTCCTCCTCCTCTTCTTCTTCTTCCTCTTCTTCCTGCTCCTGCTCCTGCTCCTCCTCCTCCTCTTCCTCCTCCTCCTCCTCCTTCTTCCCCTCCTCCTCCTTCTTCACCTTTTGGACCAAAAATCAGTGTTTGGAACCAAACATACTAATATAGTCAGTACCATCTCAGATACTTGATAATTTCATAACATGACCCAGTCACTGGTCATTTTTGAGCTTCTCTATCCTCATCTTCAAATAGGAGGCTTGGATAGTGTAGGGTAGTAAGTATAGGGAATAAATGAAGTCTTCTCAGTAAATTACAGAATATACAACAGTTGTTCGATGAATAATAGTTAGTTTTTCCATATTTCTTAGCCTTCTTATTCAAAATGAGGCACTATGGCAACTGCATGCACAAGACCTGCACAAGATGGTGCCAAACAAAATCTTAGCATGGGTAGAGGAGGGACTCACAGGGTCCGCTCTCTTGATGAGGGAATATTGTCAGTTGTTGGCTTCTGGGGAGGGAGAGTTAGCTTTATTTCTGGGATGAAGTCTCTAAGAGGCTGCCCATGCTCTAATAGGTAGCCCTATATCCAAGCACAGGCAACAGCACTAAGTGGGCTACAGGTCTTTAGCTAAAATGTCATATTTTGATAATGTTATTTTGACAAAAATAGTTCCTCTGATTCTTCACAAGTTATTTATTCACATAATGAACATTCACACAATTCTTAAACCTTAAAGAAATAGTATGCATGAAGCTGAGGGGGAACATGGTAGAAGGAGAGAAAATGGGGATGGATTTAACTAAAACCCACTAAGCACACATATGAAACTCTCCAACAACTAAAACAACAAAACAAAATAAAATAACAACAACAAAACACCCACGTGACTGATGTGAGCAAGAAACTCTTTGTGATCTCAGAGCTTCTTTTTTGTCAATTCAACACAAGTTAAAGTCACGTTGGAAGACGGACCCCTCAATTGAGAAAATGCCTCCATCAGATTAGCTTAGAGGAAAGTGTATTGTGCGTTTTCTTGATTGGTAATTGTTTGGGACTGCTAGTGCCAGCCCTAAGCTCATAGTCCTTGGTATCATCAGAAATCAGTCTGAGAGACCCATGAGGAACAAGCCAGTAGGTAGCCCTCCTCTAGTTCCCTCTGCTCCTATCCCTGCCTCCAAAGTCCTACTCTGGATTCCTCAGTGATGGAGTTATAAATTATAAAGGTGAAATTAACCTTTTCCTTCTCATATGGCTTTTGGTCATTCTGCTTTACCACAGCAATATAAACCTTAGCCCTGTAAGACACACACCAAAGAAACCATGAAATTCCAACTGCTACACATTTGGGAAACAGCAGAAGCAAATCTTGTGATATATTACTCTCACAAGCATGCTGTTTCTCCAAACCCTCTTCATGTCTTTCTTTCCCCACCTGCCCTACTCATGCCCCGTCCTTCCTTATCTGCTCCATACTTGACTGTCCCTCCCCATACACATAACAGACATAATAATAGCAACTGAATTCTAGGTTTGTCACAAGAGCGAATCAGATCACTCCTCTTCAGAATCTGGCTGCTGCTGCACATAAGGACAGCCTCCTTCTCGGGAGAGCACTCGCACCTTTAGGGAGTGCAAAATTAAGCAGATTTCTGACAAGTAAGCCATGGCAGAATTTCGATGGCATCGTACCAGGAGATAACATACAATTGAAAATAATAAGATGTCAAAAATGCATGTCGTCAGCAAAATGTACGAAGAAATTATCCAGTTTCGAGGCATCATGTTATTGTACAAATTGTAGTGAGATTTTCTTGAGTTTTAGGTAGTTCTGTGTGTAGGTTAGAGGAAAACCTTAGCATTTTATATCATAAGTATGCTGCAGAGTGCAGGATGACTTCTTATTTTGATTCAAGATGGTAAGTAGGTCACTGGATTTTTGTTCCTAAGGGTGGAAGACCCATTCTGGCCCAATGATGAGGTCTCTCGGACTGTTCCCATCCTCAGCATGGACAGAGCACTTCTCACAGTCAGCACTTTCACCAGTGAAAACTGCTGAACATGCTCTTCTACATCGTCAGCAAGTCTTTACTGAAGGCTGGTTATGGACCAGACAGAAGCCAGAAAGCTGCAGACATAAATAAAGTTAATGCTTGTCTTTGAGGTCTATGGCTTCCAAGCTGTGTGGCTTAGAGGCAGATCCTTTGGTGTGCACTCTACCACCATAACTCCCTGTTTTGTTTTGGACTCATGGATATTAAGTGGCTACCAGTGCTTCATTACATTTTGGTTTTGCAGTGACGCCATCCATAGAATATAAATTCCATGAGAGAAGGTATTTTCTGTACTTCTGCTGCCACCATACTTAGAATATTCTCCCCATATTTGTTAGGTAAACTTGTATGCCAGCCACAACATAACTCCAGGTTATTCTGCAAAAGCAGTTATCATCAGAGCCACTTGCTCTTGGGAGTGAAGCTATTGAAAGAGATGCCTACCTTTAAGATTTCCCAAACTGAGAAAAGCCTGTTTACCCATCTGTCTTCCTCCTCCTTCCAGTCTCTGGCATCCCCATTTCCAAAAGACTAAGTAAGGACTTGGGCATGAACCTTAAACCCCTTCTTCTTTTTTATTCTAACCCAGACTGCAGATCCTACTGAGTCTGTGTCCCCGGATGTGTCTCTCACTATCTTTCTGTTTGTTCTTATCTATGTGGTACAAACTTCTGTTACCTGTCATCCTGTTGTACTGGTTACCTTTGTGTTGCTGTACTTCATCTGGTAAAAGCAAGAGAAGAAGGATTGATTTTTATTTTTCAAGTTTTCAGAGGAATTTTGTTCGCCATAGAGGAAAAGGCATGGCTACTACATGGCAGTAGGAGCCTGTGATAGAGATCTCTTTAATCGTGGTGAAAGAGGAGGGAAAGAGAGACAGGCATAACCTTCAAATCCCTATACTACAGTCAGTGATGCCTAAGCTACGCACCCTCTCCTTCATGCTTAACAGCCTTCAAATAGTGCCACAATCCACTGACAGTGTGAGCCAGTGGAAAACAGTTCAACTCAAATGCTAATAAGGACCACTATAGTTAGTTTCAAAGTTTCTAACTGTTTCTCTCTCTCTCTCTCTCTCTCTCTCTCTCTCTCTCTCTCTCTCTCTCTCTCTGTCTCTCTCTCTCTCTTAATCTCTCTCTCTCTCTCTCTCTCTCTCTCTCATTTTTTTCAGATTTATTCTTTTATTACTACAAGAGAGAGAGAGAGATGGAGAGAATAATATACCTCATTATCTTCTCCTCCCTTTCCTCCCTACCATCAAACCCCTTCTACTCTCTTGGCTTTGTTTTTGTTGTGACCCCTTGCATGCAATCAGAGTTGTCTATATGAGTGTGGGTGGATGATTATTTGCTTGAGCTGGGGCAATAAATCAGAAGCTACACCACTGAGGAACATGTTTTTTTCCTCTCAACCCATTCCATAAACCCATGTTTAGAACACTAAACTTCTGTCTCCTCTTGCTTGAATCGTCTTATGGCTAGTAATCTTCAATATAATATACAACGCATTTTATCTGAAAATTAAAACTTTTGGTAATAAAATCCTGCTGCCTTCCACCCAACTGGGTTTTACTCCTGCCAAGAGTGTTCTACTTTAGTGTCCTCTGGCCTTACCTTTAGTTCTTGACAAAGTCTCAAGGGCCAATTTTTAGTCTTCTTGAAATGTCTTTCTCTACTGATCCATCCAAGTATTTTTGTTCAATCATACAGGTCCAGGGTCAATCTCTGTAAGTCCCCAGGTTTAACTCACAATATGACCCTGTTTGCCTGTAAACAGAAGATGCTAATAGGGCTCACCTCACAAGGTATCACTGAGGACTGCTAGGCTTAATATGCATAAAGTACTTAGGGCAGTGGTAGCTCTTAGTGATCCCTGTCAACTCAGAGTGCAGAACGGATTCTCGGGCAGTAGCATTTGGGAGATGGTAAAAGATGTGAATCTTCATGTCCTACCCAAGACCTACTAGATCAGGCACTATGGGGAAGCCCCCCCAAAGCTCTGTTTCACACACCCTTTGGCTGATTCTGATCATTGCACTATGCACACTTCAGCTTTTCCTGTGGAGTCTCTCTTCAGTGTTGGCCTCCATATATCTACATCTCTACACACATGTGGTTAGTGTCTCACTGTGTAGATGTTTGCTGAGGTAACACATATTACTTTCTCGGCAACTTAAATCAGACACTATAATGCTTAATAGCCTAGCAGTTACTAAGGTGTCTGTAGAGAACTACATCTGTAAGCAATATGGAAGACTTCTTACTAAGCCACATTCTCATCCACACTTGATAATGACAGACTTTTAAAAGCTGTGAATCTGATAACCATGGTGTGAGGTACTTAGTATGCATTTCCTGGATTATAACAGTAAGCATCTTTTGAAATGTTTGTGGACCGCTTTCGTCTCCTCATCTGAGAACTTTGTTTATAGCTGTCATATGTACTTTTTATCTGAAACATCAGTTTCATATTCAGAAACTTGTGTGATGTGAGTTTAAAGGAGTGTACAATTGTTTAGATACTGAGTGCTACAAGCACAACTTGAATGTTCTTCATTTTCATAGTAAAAATTATTGACAGTCTAGATTTATAAATTAGTCACATTTATTAGAACTCATACTATAGGCTACTCTCGTATATGTTTTATCTGTATCAGTGGATACAACCACATCTAATCTATTAATGTGTTAATATAATAAACTATGATAATAACTTAAATAATATCAAATTAGCCTTAAATTGCAGGAATATCTAATTTCATGCTGATGTAGTTTTATACAATGCTCTATGCACTTTGTCAATATTTAGTTTGAATTGTGGAAGATCATTAGGTGCTAGTACTTTCTGTGATAATATTATTTTTATTTATTTATTTTTAATTAATTTTCACATTTATATAAAATGAAATGATTAAAGCTTTCCTAGGTGAGTATATGTGTATTTGGAGATATTTGGATATAAGTCTTCCATATAAATGTTCATGGATTCCCATGTATATACTCATACTCAGGTATATACATGTATCCACACATATTGCTAAAATATTTGCCTATTTTATCTAAATTTAAAATTTTTATTAGTTTTATTAGACTATTTCCCTAGTATTCCTCAGCACTCATACATTCTGTTTATAATTTTAGTCATTCCCACACTGCTGGATTATTTTGCAATTCTAACATTTCATTACAAATATTTTAAATTACACTGTCTCTCTTTGGCAAATCTTATTAAAGAAACTTATCTTAATTGCTGCCAGGCATTTTTCAGAGAGCCAGAATTTGTTTGGGTGGCTTTTCTAGGTTTTATGTTGTATGTTTCTGATGAAATAGTTTTCATTTCCTTCAATTGACTTTTTAGTTATATCATCATTTCTAAATTTGAAAATGTAGTTCATTAATTATACACATATATACATATTAATAGAACCTTTCAAGGCTTTCTATTTTCCCTTGAGAATTGTTTGAAAAATATTCTTTAAGAACACTGTGTTTCTAAGTTTTAAGTATTTTCATTTTAGCATTGTACTTAATACACATACTGAAGTGTTTGCATGTGTGTGTGTGTGTGTGTGTGAGGGAGAGAGAGAGAAAGAGAGAGAGAGAGAGAGAGAGAGAGAAGGGAGAGAGAGAGAGAAGGGAGAGAGAGAGAGAGAGAAGGGAGAGAGAGAGAGCGCGCATATGTTTATGTGTGTGTTGTCAATGAAGAGACTTCTTGCATTCAGATTCTGTGTCTGCTATTCCTCTGTCACATTGCTCTGGGAAGATTACCTCAGTTCCTCAGCTTTGGAGTCAATGTCATTATCCATAGAACAGAGTTGATTTTCAGTCCCCTTAGTGGCTATATCACTGTTCTAGTTTGACCTGTTGCGGTAATAAATACCATGTCCAAAGGCTACTGAGAAGACAAATGGGTTTATTTCATCTTATACTTGAAGACCATGATCCATCACTGAAGATAGTCAGCATAGGAACCTAAGCAGAAGCTGTGGGGGAATGCTACTTCCTGACCTGCCCTCTCACCCACGCTCAGCTAGCTTTACACACCCCAGACCTAATTGTGTAGGGGTGGTGCCATCTACAGTAGCTTTGACCCTCCCATGCCAATCATTGATCAAGACAATCTTCCACAGATATGACCATAGACCAATCTTGTGAAGGCAGTTGTTAAACTGAAGTTCCCTTTTCCCAGTTTCTCTAGATTATATCAAGTTGACAATAAAAAAGTAACCATCACAACCACCAAGTGGTGCTGAGACCAATATATGGCACCTTAACAGAACCTTATATGACTCATAATTGCTAGCATCATACATTGTGACACATAATGAATGTTGTTTCTTCTCAGTTTCTGATTCAATAACTGAAAACTTGTGTTGCCGTTCATATCTCAGAGAAGCTTATGACCAGTGTTATTAATTCTCTTCTGCAGATGAGGAAACAAAGGCAGTGAGAGGTCAAAGAGTTCTCACCTTGGCTTCCCAGCAACTGAAGACAGAACTAAGATTTGAACTCAGAAAGTTAAGCTCTACACTTCATGCTGAAACTTATTATATTAAGTTTCACAGATGAGAAAGAGTAAGTTAATGTGTTCATCCTATATAACTTTTCCCCCATAGCATGTACATTGAACAAATAATATGAACTGTCAACAGCAATCTGATAAAAGACTTTATTTAGTCAATCATTGAATTATATGTATACTATTTTAAACTTCTCATATAAAATTAAAATCCTAGAAAATTAAAAATTGACTGACTCCCAGTGTATGACCACAGGAGATTTGGCTCTGCCCCTCACAAGCAGTAGCATTTAGGAGAGCAAGCACTGCACCTTGCAGGGGCAGCACAGTAGAACTGACTCTGGTGGCATGAACATGGGAGAACCTGTCCTGAGAGCATGAGGGCAGGAGAGCTGGCCTTGCCCTTTGCTGGCCAAGACACTCAGGTGAGTCGGCCTTAGCCCTCAGCTGGACAGTGCCGGAGAGCTGGCCCTAATGGCATGAATGTATGCAATAGGGCTGATGGACTCACTGACATAGCTACAACCCAGGTTAACATTCAGGGCTTTGGGTTATTCCACTCCAACATCTACCCCATCTATGAACTGTTAGAACACATGAAAGGGCCCGTCCTGCTGATCCAAAGGTGCAGGATTTCAATGACACAGGGCAACAATAGAATATCTTATCGGATTTCCAGTGAGGCTCCAGAATGGATAGTGCAGCAGAAGCCAGAGGCCTTAAACCAGACTAATGACTCACTGCAATGAACAATTAAAATAAAAACAATTAAAACAAATAAAACTATTGGGGAAAGGTTATATTGTGTGATACACTGTGATACATCACAGATTCCAGGGCAAGATTGTTTTTTTCTTTTGAGGGAAGTTGGAAGGGCAGAAGGCAGATATGGAGGGACAGAGAAGCGAGTAGGATTGAAGTATATGATATAAAATTTACAAAGAATAAAAAGTTAAAAACATCAATGTCAAGAGCCATGGTTTATTGGGCATTTGAAGAATGCTGTATTACTTTTTCTGGAATCTTAGCTTCTGTAAGTTTCAGTTCCTTCAACTTCAAATTGTAAATAGATTAAAATTTTCATTGAGTAATGAATTTTCTACATTATTTTTATTTCATTAGTTTTTTGCTTACATGTATGTCTGGGCACTCACTTTGTAAACCTACAAGTGGTCAGAAGTAACTTTCAGATGCAACTGCAGTTACTGATATTTGAAAAATACCATGTGGGTGTTAGAATCTGCAGCTGGGTCCTCTGCAAAATCAAGTCCTCTCAACCACCAAGCTACCTCAGTCATGCAATTATGAATTTTTTAAAAGTACAAAAATGTGATATAATTTTGTACTGTGAAATAATACTAGAAAACCAGGGGACTAATATCTAACTCAGGAATTCTAATTCCAAATTTCATTTTTACTGTATTGAATAGTAGCACTGCTTAGCAATTTTAGGTTGTAGAAAATAAAAAAATGAAGTGATTTTCCTTAGTTCACATAAAGTGTAATACTTAGATTAGAAGAATTAGGTTGAACATTGGGGATGCCAATTTTACTAGTGATCCTCAAGAATGGAACGAAAGTGTTGACCTTGGAGATTTTCAAGATAATTGCTGGAAGAAAAGGCACTATAATTCATATCATGGGAGACAAGCCAGGATCCTTACAATTTTGGCATTCCACTATTAAATGCAGCAAGCAGTGCTCTGGTTCCTCTAAATCCTAAGCCTAGCAACAACAGTAATGCAAGGTGGTACTTTAGGTGGCTGTTGTTGTGATGATGGCTCTTCTCTTAAGAATAAGATTAGCAGTGACTTCCCTTATTTAAAACAAAATAAAACAAACCCCAACATTGTTGGACATGGTCATATATACCTTTAATACAGCACTCAGAAGGGAGAGGCAGGAAAAACCCCTGTGAATTCAAGGCAAGAGAGTTCCAAGAAAGCAGGGATGACAAAATGTGATCTTCTCTTAAAAAACAAAATAAAACAATGGAAAAATAAACAAAAGTCATTGAGAAACACCAGACTGTCAACTTGCTCCCTACTGTGTGAATAAGATACAAGGAAAGGAGGCACCGTCTGAACTTGATTCCAAATCTAGTTCTGACATTAAAGTTCTGATTCTCAGAACTGTGAAAAAAAATGTTTGTAAGCATAACCCAGTGTATGGCATTATGTTATAGCACCATGAATCGGCCAAGATAGAAAGTCTTTTAAAATAATACCTGAGATCTCCACTCCTGCTACTAATTCTCATATGTTCCCTTTTCCTGCATGTGGGAAAAACATAGTTGTCTGTTCATAATGAATAAGACCTACCAAAAATAGTGGATATAACTGCAACAACCAGGTTAAAAATACTGATTTCTGTCTCAACACTCTTACTGGATTTTTGTTGTTGTTGTTTTTGTTTTTTGACATTCCTTTCTTAGGTTTTATTTTTATTCATGGAATAATTTTTTTTATTGTTGTTGTCAAATGCTCTTTTCAGAAAGTGAGGTGACAAAACATTGAGGGAAGCCTCTGGCCAATTGATGCTATGGAGTTATATCCTGCACCTGGCTGAAATCAGAAGAGGATCCTTCCATACTTGCACACTTACATGTGACCACATTCTTCTACACTTCATGTTCGAAACTTCTTAATAGAGCCCGAAGCAGAAGACCTAGCCAAATCCTGCAAAATCTGTGAGCTGATATATTTGTATTGTTTGACATCACATGAACATGCTTACTGACAGAGCAACAGATGACTTCTAGATCAAAAGTGGCAAGGAATAATAATGGAGGTCTTTTGAAATCTTTCCCACCTTGTTGTTTAAAACAGTATCAGAAAGCATAGAGGAAAATCTATCAAGTAATACACACACACACACACACACACACACACACACACACACACACACACACA
>NW_021620993.1:694699-702670 GCF_004785775.1 Grammomys surdaster | reverse complement strand
ACACACACACACACACACACACACACACACACACACACACACACAAAGAGTGAGAGAGAGAGAGAGACAGAGACAGAGAGACAGAGAGAGAGACAGAGAGAGAGAGAGACAGAGAGACAGACAGAGACAGAGACAGAGACACAGAGACACAGAGACACAGAGAGATGGACAGATTGATCTGAAGACAATTCCCAAAGTTGACAAGTATAGCCCTACTTTAGACTGAACAGCTGACATTTTGGCTAAGGCTGCTGTGTAAGAACCTTATATTCCTTCACTCTACCCTTTTTGGGTAATGTTCTTAGGCTACATAGCACCAGGTCATAGTCATGTTTTGCTCCTTGTTGTTTACCCAGGGTACATTGTAGCTCATGCTTCTCTAAGTTGTTAAAACAGCTCATCTAAATGTTTTATTTGGCAAGCAACATCTTAGAAACATAAACTCACTTTTACCCTCACTTAATTTGGCACCTGGATGCATATTGGTTGACACATCTCTGGAAGTTTTATATTATGCCAAATGAGAGTTGCTGTCCAAGATCCTCACACTGATTCTTGGAGACCATCTGGGAGCAGCCTTCACTAGTACCCCAAGACTCACCTGCCTAATGCAGTAAAGACAGCATCTTATCACAACTTCCAGAGGAACACAATTTGCCATTCACTGTCCCATGGTTACTCTTTCAAGTTCCACTCAGTCTTCTTAGTCCATGGAGGCATTTATGTGCTGAGAATAATGAGTCTTGAAAATGTTAAAGACATACTCTCCACTTTCCTCCTGGGCCATTAGCTCATATATCTGTTTTAGGTGCCCTATTTCTTAACCCAATTTATAACCACATGTTAGTGCAAAGTTGCACTGAGTCTTCCTGGCATACTTCATTTAAAATAAATAGAACAGATGTTAAATAATATATATTACTCATCATAATTACAACTAATAGAGACTATTTACTAAATTTTTATTACTTGATGTGATACTGCTGAGTTTTTCAAAGCACAATGTCTCATGATTATCTCTTTTTTACTAAGGAGGATGCTGAGACCCAGAATAGTTTTGATTGAATCCAGGACATACAGCTAATTTGATATGAAACAAAAGCTTTCATCTGAAGTTCAGTCCACTGCTCCAATATCACAGAGACAGCAAAAGGAAAGAAAAGATGCATTTATCAATGATTAATAATGTTTCCTCAGCTCACTATGTCATCAAAGAATGGATCTTTTTCTAGATTTTATTAAAGAAATGATCTTGGTAAACAATTTGCTTCATCATTATATTGCCCCCTTAAGGGCACATGTTGACAACAGAAATATGCCTTTCAGCTCCAGACCTAATACTTTTTTGTATTCAAGTGACATGACCATGCTCCCAAAGTAGTCTTTGGGTGAGTCCCATCTTGGCTAAGACAGTAGAAACTTAGACTATCAAATCTAAGATGAAAGTAATGACTTCTGTTAACTGACTCACTCACTGGCTCACTGAAAGCTAGAAGGAGGAATGTTGTAAACATGTTCTCCAGTGAGATCAGACCTTCTTAACAGTGACTGTGGTAACTGGCCATCTGAAGGCATTGAGGAGGACCAAGTTTTTGTTACTTTTTCCGCTTGAATTTGGGTGTTTTCCTAACATCCTAGATCTACCTCCATCTTCATCATTTTCAAGACTCTTGACTTCTATGTCTCCTCGTGCTCATACCTCTTGCACTATCGGAACTTTTCTAAGTTGCCAGTAGTATGTGACATGTGCCCTTATGCTCAAGGTTACACAAGGTGGTTTGGGGGAACCAGATCTTGAGATAATCATTTATCATTACCAAGGAAGACAGATGAGAACCAGGCCAATAGGTCTAAGAAGGTATTCAACACTTTAGAAAACCAAAAGCATTTTTTGTGTGTTGTGAAACATCTCATCTTATCTTGCTTCTAAAATTCGGTTAGAAAAACTCAGAGGTTGGGTGGAAGTTCAGATGTTCTGCCTTCAAGGCCGTTACCTTTTTGAAAAAGTAATGCTTACCATGTTATAGCTGCACTGAGAAAAAGAAAATGAGGGATAACAAATGAAAAGACTCAATATTCATATAAAATCCCACCGAGACCCTTGAGCTCTGCAGCTTAAAACAAAACTTATGCTAGCCCTGTGAAATCCTTGACATATCCCTTAAGGTAAGCTAGTGTTGAGACTCAAAAATGTTAGGGGATTCGATGAAGGTCAAACAGAAAGTATCAAAGTCAGAATTGCACACAAATTCTGGCTTCAAAAAAAATCGATATTTTTATCCTACAATTGCATGCTTTTTCAAAATGCAGCTTAAAATTGGCCTTTCATTCCTGTGTGCAATTGAGTCAAAAAGATCTACCATAACCAAAAATAAACAGCAAAAATAAACTCCGTGTGAGTTATTTGACTCACATTACAGGATGAGTCACCCCAGAAAAAAAAGCAAAGCAGAAGGAAACTGGCCTGAGCCTTTGATTTGCTCCTGTACTGAGGCTCTGGTGGAAGTCCCCTTTGGAATCCAGACTTGCAAGTTGTCCCATCATAGGGACGATACTTGTCTCTGAAGTGTTTCTACCTGTTTTGTTTTTAAGATCCTGTTACATGCTTCAGCTGTTTTGAGTTTGCTGATGGCTTTGGGACCAAGATAGGCTATTCAGAATGACACAGTGAAAGCAGCAGCTAGTTGGGACTAGAGCTAACACTGAGGTCTGATGTGCCACGGGGGTCTGAGAGTCACCTTCAGCACTTCTGCTTTTGAGTAGAACTTGAAGTGCAGGTGCTTTTCGTTTTCTGAGTCTTTGTCTAAAGTCCTTTTATTAAGAATCAAACATAATAAACATAATCTGTTGATTTGATTTTGGAGAAGTAGTTCTTTTAGCATATACAAAATACATGATCTGGTACAGGTTATTCAGAATCTCTGTGCCATAATACCTCACCTGTGCATTAACATGATAGTAAGCCAAAGGCCGTTCTAAGCATTAAGGAACCAGCATCTTGCACAGCACACGACCCCTTGAATCTTGTATTAGCCTATGGATGTCTCTTAGGGATACATAGAGACAATCCTAAAGCACTTCATATTGGTGATTTTTGTAAAAAGTGATATAGAAATGGCCAGTATCACACCCTTAATTTACTGGTTTGAATGTATTTCCCGTATTTAGTGCCAATTAGCTATTCATCAACTAAAGCAAATGAAAACAAAGCTTTCATTCTTAATTGGGTCATAGCATTTGAAGCAAAAAAAAGGTCAAAACTCTGTCTTTGCTCCAGAGCTGAGGTTCTGCAGATGTAGTAATAGTGCTAATCACATTCTTGCTAGCAAGAATAATAGATAATAGATAATAAAAACAATAGGAAATAAACACTGCTATCAACTAATTTTAGAAATAATCTTGAGAGTTGGATATTTTAGATATGAGAGACGGCACCTTTTAGTTCTTCTGATCGTGTCTTTGTCAAGAGAGACAAACTCTAGCAAAACAGCTGTGGATAGCACCTCTTCAGCATCCTAAGAAGCCCGATGTCACCTGCACTTATGAAGTAATAATGACTGTAACCATGACAATATCAACAACACTGAAACTAGCTGGCATCAGTACTATGCATAGGGCACTGAGCTTACTGCCTTATATAACTTGTAATGTTTTATATTCAAGGGTTACCATCTATGGTATACACTACAGTGTTCTGGGGAAGAGACCATGGCTATAAGATACTTCTATTATAGAGAGCAAGGAACTGGATCATCTAACAGATCTCCTTGTAGGTGTTGTGCTTTGACCATTAAATGTCTTTTTGCGGTTTATATATCTGAACACATGAAGTCCACACAGCTTGAAAGGGTGTGCACCTTGAGGAAGTGAACTGTCACTGAAGGAAGTTGTTCACTGGAGTCAGAACACGAAGGCTTAGTGCAGTCTCACTTCCTGTCCGCTCTCTGATGCTGATTGCAGATGACTGACCAGCTGCCTTCTGCTCCTATACCTGCCCCTTTTTACCATGATAGACTGTGAACTCTAAACCAAAATGTGTCATTCTTCCCTTGAGTTGCTTCTTCTCAGGTGTTTGGTTTCAGCAGCAAGAAAGTCCACTAATACATTGAACTAAGTTTCAGTGGATGAATGGTCACTATTATCACCAGGTATGGGGGCATAAAAGCATGGCTCTTTAAAGTGCACATTCCTGTTATTGTTCAGGAGAAGGCATACTTGTTAATGAAGATCTGGGATAGTTACCTAAACAAGTGGTGGAGCCCTTTGTCTTACTGCCCGTGTGAATGAAAATTCCAAAGTGCATAGGGGACAGTTATAGCTGTAGATCTAGTGGCATTCTACTTGTGATTACTGGCCATTGCAGGAAGGGCTTTCTGAAAGCAGGGCACTGCGTGTCATAGTAAAAGAAGACACTTCCAGCCTCACGCTTGCATTCTTAGACCTGTGGGTTTTATCCGTTAGGGACAGAGTTACAATGCTTGATTTCTAATTCCAAACATCTACCATACCTGGAGGAATGTAACCCAGTCTGGGAAGCATCTCCCTCACTGGTGCTTTCCTTAGTCTTTATAGATCTGTCCCACATCAATAGGGTGCCTTGACTTTAGATGATGATGGAGGAAGAGTGGATCCCTTTTATATACATATAATTATCATTCTCTTTGCTGAAAAATATCTTTGTGGATGAGCCAATTTATGAAGAAATCTGTGTTGATTATTGTGGTGCCTCTGTTATCATGACTTCACAGATTCTGTCCTTACTGTCCATGCCCTGGGCAACCAATGACACCAAAGCTGGCTGTGGTTCCTTGTGGGAGCCATAAGCTATGATTGCTACCTTTGTGAGCTTGATAAAACCTAGAATAATTTTGGAAAAGACTACAAGGTATTTATTTTCTAGATCAGGCTAGCTTGTTATCTTATTAAGTTAATTGATTTGGGAAGACCCAGGCCAGTACAAGTGACACAATTCCCTTGGCTAGGGGAGGAGGAGGAGGGAATCCTGAACTGTGTAAGCATAGAGGAATGTAGCAAGATAGCAGTATGAATGCATGTGTCTGTCTCTATTCTTGACTGTGGATATAATCTGACTTAGCTGTTTCAAGTTCCTGCCGTGACCTCTTCAAAAACTTGAACAGTGACCTAGAATCAAAAACTAAATAAATCCCCCTCAGTCAGATTTGTTTTTGTAAAAGTATTTTATCATAGTAACAGAAATTAAACCAGGGCAGCAGGATACCATTCTGTACTCCTTCTGGGATGGGTGTTTTCTGGTGAGTATCTGCATGAGATAGCAAGATCTATGTGTTATGCTTCTCTTTTGCAGTGTGTCTACCTTCATAGCTTTCTAAAGCTTCTTGTCTCTGAATTTTGCTTTTCTTTCCCAGTCCATTTTATATGAGCTTGTCACTGTTCAGCTGAGCTGTTTCTCTGAAGCCAGATGAAAAGTGGCAACAGGAAGTTCATGTGAGCCAGTCCGGTAGTGATCTCAAGGTTTCACATTGAATTATGTAAAGAGGCACCGGGTTATACAGATTTCAGGCAACAGCAACTGATTTAGGGACATCTCTGGCCATGTCATAGCCAGTCTGACCCTATGAATATGACCTTAGAATGCTCCTGTTACTGGGTCCCTTCCATACTTGTCCATTCTCCAAGGTTCATTCTTTGTCATCTCTTGTTTCTCTTTTAGTGTGTATCCTGCTAAAAAATTATTCTTCTCTGCATGCTGGAGACTTTTTTTCTTAGTTTCACCACCAAAACCTTTTCTAAAACACTACATGGTCCAATTCTATTTAGGCATTTATAGATCCACCTAATTAGGAAGAAGAATGGAGAGTTGAACAATAAATGGTTGTATTAATGTACATGCTTCCATAACTAGACCCAAATCATGATGTGATAATAAAGATAATAAAATGAAGCATTAATACTACTGACTTCTATTTGCATATAGCTTTAAAATGCTTAAAATATTCAGTGCAAAATTTCCAAGTCTTGCTCTTCATGTTTTTAATTACTTGGCATGCTGGCAACTGTTTAACAAGAAAGGATTCAGAAAAGAAGTAGGCACTTCATTGTCGTAGCCCGCTAGTCTCCATGGGGAAATACTGCCATAACAGTTAATTTCAAGCTGAATGTGGGGTCAGGAGCTGATGAACAAAATCATCTATTGTGAACTGACTAGGTCAGCATCAGTGCCCTCACATGCCTTTAACTTTGAATAAATTTTTTTCAGACTCAGCTTCTATATCATCCACATGAACTTTATTTAGGTTATCTTTAAGACTCATTCTTGGAGAAAATAATTTAATTTTATATGTGAATTCAAGTTGTACAAAAGGTAAATTAAACATATCACAATTGTTTTGATCAAAATATTTAGTGAAATGTGTGAATTCATTTTGAACAGTCAATTGAAAGTACTTCTGAATGGATACATCATAACAAGAACTGTACTATGAGCAAATTTCCATTTTTAAACAAAAAAAATGAAATATGTTTGCACTTCAGAAATTCTATTGCCAGCTTGCTGGAAGTTTGTAGACACAGTATTTCAACTGACAACATACACCAGTGTGGTGGGCAAGATACCAGAAGGGAGGGCTGCAAATAAGAGATGTTACACATAGGAAATGAAGACACATATAAGTAAAGCCCTGAGATTAACTCAGATGACTTCAGAAGACTCACTTCACATTCTAGCAAATGGGTAGAGCCATGCAGACTAGTACTGAAATGAATTTCTTACAACTTTGGAACACACACTCTCAGCCTGTCTGTCTCAAGAACCTACAGGAGCCTGCAGAGTGGTATTATTCCTGTGTTCCAATGGGATACAACTTGACTGCTGACTGCTTCTATGTTATTGAGGAGGGATAGAAAAGAAAATTTCATGGAACCTTCAGTTGGGAGAGGGACAATTTGAGTGAAAATATATTCTGATTAGTTTAAGCCAACCTTGGTAATTTCCGCCCTTGTTATTACCCATCAGTTTAGGAATGGTTACTATAAGTGGCTGGGATGACATAAAGAACACCTGCTGAAAAGAATGTAGCCACTGGTAAATTCCCTATGCCCCAGTGGAAGACCACCGAGTCCATGTACATAAAGTCAATACTACTGGATTCAATGAGTTAAATATTTGTATAAAAGCAGGACAGGAAGTTTAGAGGGAGTTGTGATGGGATTTCTAGGACAAGTTGAAGAGGGCAGTGAAAGGATTTTGCCTTTTTTTCCCCAAATCACTCTGCCTGTAAACACACACACACACGCAGACACACATGCACACACACACATGCACACACACACACACACACACACACACACACACACACACCTTCCTTTTAAATAATTATTTCAAGTGGCATGGCCTGTTTCTTAAACAAAGGTTAGTAGGACTCTGGGATACCCGGCCACTGTTCTAGGTTTGGGATGCAGCAGTGAAGAGGAGAGGAGAATTACCCCCTTGACTGAGCTTGTTTCACTGACTAGCAAGAGTTGACTCTTCAAGGAACGATCTGAGTCAGCAGAGTCCAGCACTCTGATGTAGTGTGGTGCTAGGACAGAGATAATTTAGTGAGGAGGCATGTCTTTGATGTGGCTGGAAACATTCTTCTCTAGGGATCAGTCATAGAGCAAATTCTCAAAAATCAGACCTGGCTTGTAGGTTCCTTACAGAAGGACTTCATGAGGAAGAGAAAAGTAAAGATAGATTTAAAGGGGTTAGAAGTGTGAATCAATTGGATGTGCAGAGACAGAAAAGGGCAACTCAGTGAGAATGAACACATGTGAGTACATGTGAGTACATGTGAGTACATGTGAGTACATGTGGAAAGAGGTGATTTCCTACCAAAGCCAACCAGAAAGAAAGTTTAGGAAGCAGCACTTTGTAGGACTTTGTAGAGCAAGGAGAGGGAGGGAGGGAGAGAGAGAGAGAGAGAGAGAGAGAGAGAGAGAGAGAGAGAGAGA
>NW_021620993.1:615533-694689 GCF_004785775.1 Grammomys surdaster | reverse complement strand
GAGAGAGAGAGAGAGAGAGAGAGAGAGAGAGAGAGAGAGAGAGAGAATGGATCTATTGCTTTCTCTGTTTCCTTGAAACAAAGAATCTCTAAGATTGTCCCAGGTGGGTGTCTCAGAAGTTGCCAGGACCCAACTGAGAGCTCAGGTCAATGAAAAGCTTTAAACATTGACAAGATGAAATTCTTGAAAGGAGGGAGGAAAAGACAGACACAGGGGAACCTTAAGGAGAACAATCTGACAGGAGATTTAAATGACATTGTATGGGGCATCGTGAAGCATTCTGAAGGAAATTCAAAAAAAGCTTAAATAAATTAGGGAGGATTTCTTTATCTGGATTTAAATATCCATGCTATTAAAAATTTAGAACTATTTATTTAGTGTGTATGGGTATTTTGCCTGCATGAATGCATATTTACTATCCTGATCCCCTTGGAGATAGGAAGAGGCACAGGATTTTCTGTACCTGTGGAGTTACACATGTAGTTGTGAGCCACATGTGAGTGCTGGGAACCAAACCCAGGTCCTCTGGAAGAGCAGAAAATGCTTTGTAACTGCTAAGCCATTTCTCCTGCCCCTTTCTCCAAATTAATGAGATGAGGATGCTTCAAAGGTTATTCAATGAATTTCATGACATTCCTGCCAAAATCCAAACTAAACGCTTTATTTTGTACAAATTGACAAGCTGATAGAAGCTGAAACAACGATGTGGAAGTATAAATAATCTACAAAAACAAAACAGCTTTGAAAAGTCACTAAGTTGGAAGACAAATACTAAATATTCATAGCTCATTTAGTTCTTGATATGAAGCTAGGATAACAAAAGCCCTATGGAGAGTAGACAAAGGCCGACAAGGAGACCATGAGAACAGAAGGGAACTTTGAGATGAACATGCACTTATATGTGTTTTACAAGGTTACAACACCGGGTCTTGAGGAAGGAAAATCCTTAACAAATGTAAAAAAAATGGATATGTTCATACAAAAATAATCTTTAACCAATTCCTCATAACATACATACAAATAAAATAAGTTTGTCACAATTCTAAATGTTAGATATATAAGATATATAACCAAAAAACTCCAAAATATAAGCCAAAATCCTTTAGCTTATGTAAAAAATTTCATTAAATGGAAAAATCTGCTCTTGAATGTTAACAATACCAGCTGCTAATCAGGGTAAAAATGTGTATTTGACACATGTATTTCATCTTAAGTACACGAGGAACCCATAAACCTTAAGAATAGGGAGATGAGAAAGTAATTTAAAACAAAATGCAAAGATTTGAACAGATAAATTGTTCTACGAAGACATGTGGATAACAGCAAAGTATATGGAAAGATGTTGGACACCGTTTGTTCCTGGTACAGGCCAATTAAATCATCATGAAATATGCTAACATATTTCAACCCCATAATGATTCCAAGTGTTGACAAACATATGGAGAACCTGGGACCTCAGATATACTCCACAGGAGAAAAATGTGGTGTAACTATCTTGGATATAAGTTTGCTAATTTCTGTAAAATATTAAGCTTTCTACTACTATATGACTTATTCATGTCATTCAAAGATATTATCCAAAGGACATATAATGTTTTCACAGAGCCTGGCACATGTCTGGCAGTTTTATTTTTAATAGTTAAAATCTAAAGATAAAACATTCATCAACAAAATGTGGTATATCCATACACTGCAATGATATTTCATGATAAAATTGATCAACTGTTGATATGCTAGGAACCATACACAGTATAAATAATTTGAAAGTGAATATACAGGGTGGAAGAAGATCTGACGAAAGGACATACTGTGTGATTCTCTTTGTAAAATTCTAGGAAATACAAACTGATATACCACAAGAGAGGCAGTAGAGAGCCTGCCTGGAGATTGGAGCCTGAATATTTTAGGGGGTATGTAGCAGGGAGGAATTTCAGAAAGGCAGAAAGAAAGAACTTTGGGTGGGATGCACCTTCATCATCCTCGCCAGGATAATGGGGTCCTAGGTGCAATGCTTGCTGAAATTTAAATTTCAATAGGCCTAGCTGAGTGAGAATCAATAATGTCTGCATAAAGCCATTAACAACAGACAAAAATGGGGTCAAAGAAAAGCAGCAGCTTATGTCAGCCTTAGGAGCTCGTGTTAAAATTGGGTTGTGTTTGTAGTAAGGAAAAACTTCAGAACCTCTTAGGGATATTTGCAGAATGTCTTGAATTGAAAACTGTCCCAAGTTCAAAGGTCATTGCCACCACTTTGCTTAGGTGAAACCATTGTGACTTTCCACTAACTGATATCTGGACTGAAAAAGAGCCTGGTGATGCCAGAGAGACCTGATTCTCCAGAGTCTTATGAAATAGTGCTTGGATCTAATTATGGTTGTTTTGCTGCAAAGGCCATTCAAGTTCCATAGCACAGAGCAGCCTGTCCTGGGGTGGGGGTCGGGGGGGGGGGAAGGTGCTTGTATTCCAGACAGTGTGTTGAGATAAATCTCATATAGCTAAAATATAAAATAGAGCACAGTGACCATTATCCAAAGTATGTCAAAGAACTGTGAGAGCTCAGTGGGAAAAAGAAGTGTTCCGACCACAGGAGACTAGATAGAAAGTGGGAAAGTTTCACAGAGCGAGTCATCCATTTTTGAGCCTTCTGGGATGGATAGGACATGAGCAGGTTTAAGTAGAAGGGAAGCGTATTCTATCTGAAAGAAACTAAGTACAACAACAAAAAAAAAAACCTTCAAAAGTAGAAAAAACAATGATAATGTTCTTGGAAAATGCTACAGGATCAGTTCTTTTGAGAAGAGTCATCTAATTTTGTTACTATCCCAAAACACCCAACGCTAGATAAGACATAAAGAACAGAATTTTATTGTCTCTTAATTCTGGGAAATCAAAGTAGCATGGCACCAGTGTCTGACAATGACTTTCTGGCTTCAGCTTAGCATGGCAGCTAAGGGGACACACTTTGAAGCCATACATGAGAAAGTAGAAACAACTGGAGACAGGCCCACTGATCCATTTTAACCCTCAGCTATAGAAACTAATGCAGCCCCATAGGAACTATCTGACTCATCCCTGCAAGAGGGCAGGAATCCCCAGTAGAAATAGGACTGCTGTAGCCTGATGGCCTTCCACTAGCCACGCCCTGTAAAGATCATCTATCTCTCTGCAGTCTTACACTGGGGACCAAGCTGCTACGTGCGTCAGCTGCTGGCAGGTAAAGCATGTCCAACATGTTCAAATACAGCAGACACATGTGGAAACTCACAAGGAGCATAGCTGACTTGAAATTTCATTAAGGATTGTATAATTTTGCATATTACAAAGCCCAAAGAACATGCATGTATGTTTCCTGAGCAGTCAGCTGACTCAGAATGAATAAGCAATAATCATGTGCCCTCAGTTCAGAAATCTGGATAACATCAGCGTCTTTCAAATGCCCTACGTGGGCAGAGAACTGATCCAGAATTTTTTGTATGGGTAAAATAGTGTGTGTATGGTGATTTGCTGACGAAGACACCCCTACAGTGTATTCCACGTGTTCCCAAAATTGCCTCTGTCCTCCCTCTTCTGTGCTGCCAGCCACTTTCAGCTCAGGATCGTGTCTGTACTGAGATTGCACTGCACGATTTTCTAACAAGGCCTTAAAGATAGGAACACTCAGTGGAGGTGATTTTCTCACAGCAAACAACACTTTGCAAGAAGCAGATTCCTGTCTGTAACTATGGGCAGCAGTCAAAAGCAGGCCCCTGGATTACTGCAATGTAGAAGCTCTTAGCGTAAGGAGAAAACTTCAGCCTGGAGACTGAAGACTGCATGGTGTAAGCTTGATGTCTGACTAAGCCTTGAAGAAAAGAAGTGGCCTTTCAGTCATTAAGCACACAGGGTTGGGCTTCTCTGCCAGCACTCGTGTAACTGATGTTGTTTTGCAAATCTGTTCAGGCAGTGAACATCTGTTAAGCACTCACTGTGTGCCACACATGATGCGAAGGTAACTGGAATGAACAGTTGTCATTTTGTCTGTTAAGGATGCTTTCTGTGCCTCCTTTTGAGAAATCTCAATAATGTTCTTCCTTGCCTCTACCTTGAGCATCCCTATAGCCATTTGGATGAGAGGTTGACTCACCCAGATTTGTCCCCACTCTTATTGGCCTATCCTTTAAAATCAGTAGATATTCCAGGGGTGGGGTTGGAACCTGTTTTCAGCTATTTAGACTCTTCTAATGGAGAAGCCTGTTTTTCCTTTTTATTAATTTTTAATTGTGTGCATTTGTGTTGAGATGTGTGCAGGTGAGTGTAGTTGTCTATGGGATACAGAAAAAGAGTGTGGGGTTCTCCAAAACTGATGCTTCACTTGGTTGTGTGTTACCCACCAAGGTGCTAGCAAGTAACTAAATTTGAGTCCTCTGTAGGAGCAGTAAAAGTGGTTAAGTAAGGCTTAACCACTGAGCCATCTATCCAGCCTGAATGTCCTCTCATTTTTAAGTCATAAAACACCAGGATATAATCTCAAGACATTGCACCATTATGACTAAATAAGAGTTCACTTGAACTTTGACTGAATGAAAGCTCTTGATGAGGAGTAGAACATGACTCAAGTGATGTCAAGACCAGAATATAAGAATCTGGATGCAGCCTCACAGCATTCCTGCCCAGTATTCCTGCTCTGAGATGTGCAAAGTAGGTTGAAGCCTATTGCTGCTGCAATGAATGCAGGACAGATGGTATACAGTGATACCCAACTTTATCCAAGCTCTGTGCTGGGGAAGAAGCTACAGAGATATGTATGGTGGGATTACAGCATTGGGATGCCACAGCTAGGCAGGTGGATGTATATGCAAATGTATACAGTCATAGTTATAAATTAATTGCAGTGGTAGACTACATACCTGGCTTCACAGGAGATAAAGAATGGTACAGAAAATTCTTCCTTTATGTGGGCTCACCAGAGCATGTTCCTCAAGAATAGTTTAATACTTTGAAACAAAAATAGGAGTGAAAATCCAGAGAGAAGAAGGTGTAAATATGTGGTTTTAAGGTACTGGTTGGACTACTTGTATATTTGCTGATGTTGGGAGGGGATAAGTGTGAAAAAAAGGGCTTGCCAGTGACAGAGTACTTGACTAGATGTCATCCTACCAGCAGGAAAATGCCAAGCTGGTTACTCAGTGAGGTTTTCAGTGCTCTAGTGCTTCTTAGGAACTGACTTGAAGGCACAAGGAAATTATGTAAGTCCAGTGAATAACAATCAGCAGCTATGTGGGGGGAAGGGAACTGGAAGGAATATCTCTATGTCCATCAGGTCTGCAGAATACAACTTTTACTGCCCATGATACCCACTGATCCTGAATATTTTTAAACCATGCCCTTCTTGTCCTGCTATTTCTGTTATCTCAGGACAGTTTTCCATGTACACATTTCTCCTGTAGAGCCAGGTAGCCATCACATTTATTCCAGCAACTTCTCCCTGTCTAGAAGGAAACTTTTCCACAAGATTTGTGAGACCTCTCCGATTTGCTGCTTGAGAGTCCTAAGACTGAAGTTGCTGACGGACTGGAGCTGCTTCCTACTTCCTCCAAATTCAAACACTCCAGAGCTCACCACCTGTTGATGGTCAGTGTATATTTCTCCAACAGAACTGATGGGCTTGCCCTGATCCCAAGATATGAATGCTCAGAGTGAAAACTGCACACCTTCACTTCTCTGACAGGCTGACCTACTAGTTTGTCATTAATTATCCAGCAATTGGAACATTTGGGCTTAATATTTTAAGAAGCAGAATTTTAATGAGAAATGAAGTGTAAATATTTATGCCCCAAAAAAACAACACGGCAGCAATTAATGGGAGCTTCTTTCTTGAGTGTCAGGGTTTCTGAGCATCCTGTTCCCTAATTATATTCTCCAGCCTGTATCTGAAGGCCTGGGCTATTTTGACTCACCCTTTTGCATGGCCTCATTTTTGTAAGTACAAAAGTTCAAGAATAACTATAGGACCCAAATCGGTCTTCAAGAACTAACCCAGAATAAGCATGGGTGAATCTATATAAGAAATCTGATTATATTCTCTTGTGGAAAAAAAAAAGATTCGTTCTTTATGTCAACCTGCTATAAATTTCTATAATTGTCTAAGCAGGTATTCGTCTTCTCCAACATCTGCTAGCACTGGCAGGCCCAAAAATAAACTTCCACATTAGCAACTTGCACTTAAAAAAAAAAAAAACATTTATCCGGAAACATCTGCTGAGCTATTTTCTGTTTTCTCCCTCCCTCCTTCCTTCTCAGGTCCATGGAAGCAGAATGAGGTGAGCATTGCAACTTGGAATTTCAATCTCAAGGAGCAAGGCTCAGAAGGAAAACAGCTATGTGGGGAATGGAAATGAGAGTGAGGAAGATTTCAGGAGACAGACATGGGGTGGATGATGGGCAACAGCTGTGGAGGTGTGGTCAGAGCCCTAGGAGCCCAGGGTATGATGCTAAATTTGATTCTGCTTCTTTTTTTCCTTTGAAAACTCCTTCAGAAAATCAAAGACTGAGTATCAGTCATCTGCATCATCACTGGATTTAATGCATCCCTGAATAGCTAGCAGGGGACTGTGGAAACATGTTTGATCAGCTTTGGAAACACATATAGTGCCACTGTGATTCCACCCTTGACCTTTCTAGTGTATGCACACTGATTGGCCTGGGAAGTCCCGAGTGTTTGCCTCCTTAAAAGACTTTGCAGGTTCAATGGAGGTTCCTCTGAAAATGTAGCCACCTTGAGGAGACCTTCTCAATGTGGGTTTAATTGCTCTCTTCTTTTAGGTTAGTGTGTTGCCACTTTCTGTACCTATGTGTATTATGTTGTTATGATAGATGCATGTTCAAAGCCCAGTGCTGTTTCATAAGATATGTTTTCCTTATATAATGAGGGCAAGAGATATAGAGATAGAGGTTTTGCTCCACAGGCACCCAGGCCAGGATAGACAGGATGTAGTCAGGATGTGTCTTCCAATGTCATCTTCATTTCCAGACAGATGGAAAAACAAATCATCAGCAATCATGTTGAGGATTTTGAAAGATGGGTATAGGAAATAGCATGTGTCCCTCTGTTCCAAGCATCAGATCCTAGGGAGGTGAGGATGTGTGTTCTCTAGATGTCTCACCATATGTGTCTTCAGCACCGAGGCTACGTAGGCTTTGTTCAGTGAGGCAGGAACTGCGAACTCAGGACAGTGGCTCCTGAAACATGATCATCTGGTTTGACCCCTGATTAACCATCTTCTTCATCAATGGTTTCCTTACCTGTAAAACAGCCATGAAAATAAGTATTAGAATAAAACGCAGGCTTCTTAGATTTAAAAGGCATACCCATGTTGGTAATGTTACATAATTTGGTGAAAGCATCCTATCTGTTATTTATTTAATGGTACTGGGGATCAAACCCAGGGTCTTACCCAGGTACCCCATCATCAATCTACATTGCTAGAGCTCATTCTAGTTTTCCAGCTTCCTAGCTGTAGATACAACAGATGAGTGATATCTAGCCTGGTAGTGGAGTTACCAGCATCCCTACAGATGTGCTGGCATTTCAGCTGCCCCTGCTTTTTTGGATATCAGTTGGCATTCCCAATTCATTCAGTCTTTAATTAACCTGAACTTTTCATCTTTGTCTGTTATCAAAACTCTGTAACTTGTTCCCTAGATCACCTTGTGCTCATTTATGAATGGGTTGGCATGAACTAGGAATATTCCAAGCCTGCAATTAGTACTGCAACTCCAACAACTCTGCTCTTTCCTATTTAACTTTTGAAAGCAATTGACATCTTGGATATACATATAAAGAGATTATTCTACTTATAACAAATAATTTATACATGCAGGATACTGCACCCTGACAAGCCAGATGGCTGCTGTTATTTTATTCCTTCTTGTGTTTTATGGTAAAGGCTACTTCATACTCCAAGTTTACAAAGGCAGGCTGTATACAAATGTTATGGGGTTTTTTGTTTTTATAATTACATTTTCCAAGATTAATATTAAATTACAGCAATCATTTTAACATTAATTGGCACCCATGTGAAATATTTTTCATTAGTAAATTTATATTAGTGTCTGTGTGAGTGTGCATGTGTTTGTGTATGTGTGCCTTTGTGTGTGTGTGTGTGTGTGTGTGTATTCTCTCATGCCACAGCGTGTACGTGATAGTCATGAGGCAAGTTGTCAGACCTGGGTCTTTTCTTGAAGACATGGATCTCAAGAATAGAACTTAGCTTGTCAGGATTATTAGTAAGAATCCTTACCACTCACCCACCTCTCTGGCTGATTAAATTTGCATTTCACAATGCTGTAGCAGATCTTAATTTAGATATTGTTCTTACAGCCACTTTTCCAGTTACCTCATATTAAGTCATATAAAGACTCATATTACTGGGCTACTATGAGTCTTTATTGAGTTCTGAAATTATTTTTGTATCCCAAATACATCCATTTGGTTGCTACATACATCAAAGTTTCTCTTATTCTGAGCTTTCAACACCATTTGCTTGGTCTGATTAACTCACTCTGGGGCCCATTTCCTTATCACATTTGTGAAGACAACTACCCATGTCTCTTTCAGGTCTGCCCTATGATGACAGTTGCCTTACATCCATTTGGAAAATTTTTATGACTTGGTAAATCTAAGTGGTGACTTTCTAATTTGAAGAGGTTGTTTCTTAAAGTTTGTTCTATGGTTATGGGTACATTCACAGGCCATTGCCCCCAGCCACCGCTTAAGTTGGTTCTTCTCTCAAGTTTTTGGGATAGGAGTCTGGGCAAATCATAAATAAGTACACTCAAACACTGTGAGAACATGATTCCTGATGTTTTGAAACAGTTCAGTATTGTTTTTTGTTCTTCATATTAAGGTTGACATATTGAATGAAGGAAGACCAGCTAAGGGCTTGATGTGGCAATGACTGACTCCTGTCCCTTCCACAACTGAATGCGCAGTAATAGATACCTTTGGTAGTTGTAACAATTGAACTCTAGAGCCTTGAATGTAAAGTGTTCAAGGAATGAAAAGGACATTAGTGTCCAGAAGTGAGTCAGGGGTAAGAGGACAGCAGTGAGACATGGAAGTGCAAAGGGTGGGGTTTCCCTAGTTGGAAGAAGTAGCAGGTGAGTCAGAGCAAGGACCTTTCATCCAATTCCTCCAGTTCCAAAGAACCTGAAAACACTTCAGTCAGGAGAGAAATACACTTTAGTTTCCAAAAGATGCCCTGGCTTAAGAGCAAAAGAGGGATAACAGAGGAACCAGAGTTTTTGAAGACACATGATTAATGATTGAGGGCATATTCAATGAGAAGCAAGGCTACTGTACAAGGCAGATGTGTGCATAAGTATATGTATGTGTGTGTGTGTGTATGTGTGTGTGTGTACATGCACACACACGTGCATATGTGCCTGTGTGAAAACATGTGTATGTGTTTGTAAATATGTGCTTGTGTGTGTTTGTGCATGTGTGTGTATATATGAGCATGTGTGTGGGCATGTATATGTGTATACATGCTTGTTGTGTGTGTTTTCATTGTTAGGAATTAACTTTGGGCTGTCTCACTAATGTTGTGGGTTGCCCTGGTGCTATTTGTATTCTGATGTTAATTCTGCTTCCTCAAGAGGGGCTGCCCTCCTCTCCCAAGGAGTGGATCAAGCACTCAGGTGATTTCAGGTGAAACATCTCACCATTTTAACTGGTCAAATGAAGGCTAGAGCCTGTGATTGGGCAGTGGAAGGGAAAGATGGGGCTGCAGGTTTTAGAGAAGTGGGGGAAGAGTAAGGACTAAGAGAGGAAGAAGGACGGAGGGGAGATGAAAGATGAAGCAGAACCACATGGCCTGGAGAAGCCATAAGTAGCAAAAGATCTCATAGCCGGGGAATAGATTAGTGTAGTGGTGGATCTGATCTGTCCAATCTCAGCATGCAGCTTATAATATAACTGAGTTGTGTATCTTTGCATGGGCTTATTGGGGTTGGAGATTTACTGCAGAAATTTACTACAGAGCTACATTCGCATGCTCTCTCTGCCTTCCATCCTTCTAGATTTTTTTTTAAAATTCATTTTCGTTTATATGTATATATTTTTTAGAATCTTGCTAAATTACTGAGGCTAAGCCTAGAACATATCCTTTAGCCTACGTTGACCTGTGGTTGCAATTGCTTTGCCTCTGCTTCTCACATAGTTGAGCCTGGAACTGCCATCTTGCACAGATTTAAACATTAACATTAAGCATTAACCTTTCTTCAGCAAACAAAAGCAAAGTACAAGAATGATGTGCCCATGAGTCCCCCCCATTCCTCCCCTACCCCAAATTCAAGTAATATACTTTCAAGTTTTCCTACTAGTGTATTAACTGGAGAAAAATCAGTAAGTCTTTGAGTCATTCCACCTTTAATGAACTCAATTTGCTTTCTCTTTTCATCCATGAACTGGAACGTAAGATTTTGCTTTTGCATACATGTCCAGAGAGAAATGGTATTTTCAAGAACAAAGAAAAATAATTACTTTTAATTTAAAACTAGTGTAAGGTGAATTACCACTATTTGGACTTACTATTACCATTCAGTAAAAAAGTAATTGATCACGGTAGTTTAACGACAGTGAGTTCATGAATGGAGGCAATTCTGGTTAGCTTGGCCTATGTCAGATAAGGGTAGTTTCCTCTGGGGAACATAAAAAAAATTACCTTTTTTCCAGATAAAATTGATTGAAGCAAAAGTTCTGTTTTGCTGTAAATTTTCCCTTGTATTCTTTGAACTCTTAACTTTGCTACTCAAGATCTGGTCATGATTGGACATTTATAAGCACAGAAGTACTGGTTGTTCTCCTCATTTATTACAACTTAGTCTGGTGTGACAACCCTGGATGTGGGTGTAAAGTCTCTGCATCCCACATGCACACCAGCACATCTTTTACTTAAGTTTGGAGATGATGAAAGTTTCTTCTGTTGTCTAAGCATAATATCATCCTAAACCGGAGGCAATAACAAGTTAACTATCTTAGTCACGGGACATTGAAGTGCTACAGTGAGTGTTGTGGATATAGATTATGAGATGTAATTATTATTGATGTTGCTGTTATAATTATGCCTTGGGGCTAGAGAAGGCATGCACCAGCATATAAAAATACACTTCACAAAGCATAGTAGAAACATTGCTTCAACAGGGTAGCCACCAAGGCATTTTCTCCACTCATCTGATAGAACTGTTGAACTAATCCATTTCAAGCTGTTCTCTAACTCAGCAAAGCTAGGCAGGGAAAATGACTTGATGCCTGCACAGTGATGTCCACATGACATTAGGAGTTAAATTAGCCTTTTTATTCCCCAAGACCTTGTCCCAGCATGTCCCGTTCTGAGTGAGAGGCGTCCATTCCAGACTCCCTTTAGGGCATTTTGAGCCACCCTTGTTCCCCAGAGGTTATCTATCCTACACACTGCTCTCCAAAAGCTTTATTGCAATACTTCCTTCTTGTAAACTTCCGACTCTTCCTCACCTCCTGCAATAAAAGGTGTGCACTGCTGTGCTCTGGCTTGCAAATTGCTTTTCCAACCAGTCTAACTGGCAGGCTACTGAAACAGAGCATGCTGCTCCGTCCGTCAACTGCACATGTGACTTCTGTTTGCTTACCATGTCCTTTCTCCCCCATTTTACCCAATTAACTCTTATCCTTCTCTGACCCAGGTCTTCAATGACATTCTGGAGGATGTCTCTGGTGACCTCTCACCCTTGAAAGAAATAACCTTTTCTTCCATTTAGCTAATTGTGTACCTTGGCTGTAGCTGTCACTGAGTGCCTCACATTGAATCCTGCCTCTTCGGGGAAAATGTGAGCATTAAGGGTTTGGGGACCATATGAAATTTATTTTAAAATGTAGACTATTGTCTATCAACAGCCTAATCTCTGCTGCACTGATTCTATCTGTTTGAATGTCATTGGGAAATTCCACTTTCAACTTAGAATTTATTTTGTCTGTGCTGTGTGACATCAGTGTGGATACTTAGAAGATCAGCTGTGAATAATGCAGAGGGATCTCTGCTTTGGTAGAAGTTTCCTCTCTAGATACAGACAGGCATATTATACATACAAGTTTCATCTTCAGCTCAATCTAAATCTCTGTGAGCGGGTGAACGTGTCTCCTATCCAAATTGCTCTCTGTGTATGGACACTGTCTGCCTTCAATACATATTAAATAAGTGATTGGGCTGGACAGTCCCACCTCCTCTACAACAAATTAGGTTCATGATTTGCAGTTTTGTCTATTGGCATTTTAAAATCTAGAATCCATGTTGAGCAATGGATCACACCAGAGTGTCTGGCTCTAATTTTAGGAGACAGAATGTTACAGGGCTAACAACCATCTGTTTCCTTTGAGCAAATCTGTAACTGTGAAGTGTGAATACAGATTTTTATAGCATTTATTGAATTTTTAAACTACACTATTTTTGATTTATTGAAGGAAATTTAGAATTTTTTGAAGCAAGAAAAAAGTAGAATTTATCTAGAGGTAATTTTTGTAAACTGTGACTTAAGTCTGCATTTTAACTTCTAGCTTTTATATGCATCTTCAATATATATATGGCAGATGAGATAATTAAGTTTTGAATATAAGTGATGTGTGATAATACATGGTTAATTTATGGTGCATTATAATATTTAATAAAACGATATTATCTATATTTCCCAAAGCTACGTTAGTGCTAATGGACATATGTTTAGTGTGTATATATCTATAGTCTCTTATGTAAAGTTTAAAAGAATCTGGAGATTTTTTCCCTTTAATATTACTGGTTAGTATTTCTTTAATCGAGAATTTGTAAAATTATATACAGCCAGTGACTGTAAAAATGCAAATTAAAACGAATCTTACTCTTGTGTATATAACTCAGGGAACTCTCCCTCATAGCTCCTTTCAGTACTCAAATTTATACATGCCTGAGAACAGGCACACAAGGAGCTTGGGCCCAAGGAATGCAGGATTTAAGGATGTATTGGGTGGCACCCTCACAAAGTAGGCAGATTTATGACCATGTTACCATGGACTTCAGTTGTAGCTGAATGACATCAGTAGGGTAACTCGCCAGGACTGAAGAAGTGTGGGAGATCCTGTAAGTATCCTTAATCACTTTGATATTAGTCTTCTCACCTAGAACATTAATTCCTGCTAACTGCTATGGTTAATGAACATACTCCCCTGTGTATGTTTTAAGTGTTTTGTATTCTCGAGAAATAGGACAATTCTTATAATACCTACTTTAAATTCTATGAAAAAGCCTAAAATTGAATTAAAATTTACTCACAAACTTTAGAAACATTGTGCTGTTTATAAACAAGTATTTTTAGTTGCATTGCACAAAGAACTATAACAGCAATTAATAATTATCCTTAGGCTATGTACAAGTGTATGAAAATGCATACATCTGTTTGAGGTTTGATTCGTGATAGGCCATGTGTGGCCATACTCTGTTGATAAGGACATGGGCTTTTTCACTTATTCAACTTAGAATATTAAATATCAAATCAAAATGCTTTTCCAGAATTTGCATTATACTGTTTATATAATTATCTGTATTTCTGCATATTGCTTTTTTCAATAAGCAAAACATTTTGAACACTGTCTTCTTGTCATAAATATACTTTAAATACAGCTGAAACTATTCCCCGAAGCTTGTTTTCTTAGACATTGTAGTCATCTGTAAAAACATGAAAATGACAAGCATTTATTGAATCTGTGTATCAGAAATGCTAAAAATTTCCAAACATACTCTCATTTCTTACATGTAAAGCTTAAAGAATTAAAGTTAAATTTCTACCTTCAACTTTTGATGTTGTTAAATGTTTTCAGATACAACACAACCCTATTATACTAAGCTGAGTTAGAGAGCTTCTGAAAATTATGAACAGCAAAGGTTGGCTACTTTCTCTTCTAGGCAGTAGGCAAGGCCATTTAAGAAAGCTAACTTTAGGAATAGGTATTTTGTTTTCTAGATGAGTGAGACAAAGCCTTCTACTTTCACAGGCCCTCTTACCCTTTAATTAGCTACATGAGATAGTCTCAACATCTTCAATCTCTGAAGGTCAGTTGTCTCCCTGACCTAAACCCTCCTTAGAAACAAGGCTTCCATAACAATGACAGAAAAACTGCCTTACAACAACAGAAGTTCCTTTATCCCCTGGTTTTGGAAGTGCAGAGTATAAAACTGCTACCTCCAGAGACAAAACTACTTTATCAACTTCCAAGAAAAACCTCTCCTGGCTTCTGTTGGCATCCAGTGTTCTCTGCTTTTATGACATCATGACTACATTCTGGGTCTCCTCCATCTTCACGGGACCTTTTGGTTTGTGACCTTTCCTCTGTCATTTCCTTTTCACTCTTGTAAGGATACCCCATTAGATCATTTTAACGTTCACGAGTATCCATGATGCTGTGTACTCAACATCTATACTACATATACACCGGCAAAGACCTTTATCCCATAAACCCAACATGAAACACACTTTTGACAGCCAGTATTCTGCCCACTGCACCATAGAATCCCAATATCTGCCATTTGAAAACTTATATAAACAGCAAGTTCTGGTTTTTGAATGTATATGGTAAAGGAATGAATGTGCTGCCATCATTGTTGGTCTCCATCTGCATGGTTACTTTCTGTGAAATCACAGTGGCATCTGAGCTCCACTTGTTTGAACAGAGCTTTGAGTCCAGAGACCTGCATCACTCCTGTTGCTCTTTCCCCCTTCCTGCTATGAGTGTTTATCCAAGCAATGTAAGTTCTACAGAATCCAGGTATAGCTTATATAAAACAGAAAAATGTGAACCTGGCTGTACAGGGTTGCTGTGAAGTTTTAAGTTACATCACGTGTTCAAGCTACTGAGTATCCTGGCACAAGATGCACCTTTGGTGTGTGTATAGAGTTTACACCTTGGCCTTTTTCTGACTTCCATTTCTAATTTGGGTTTCTTTCACAGGTGGCAGACCAAAGAATCACATCCACTGAGTGTAGGCTCAGCTGTAACTCTCAGAGAGTCATTTTCTCCTGTATTTTAAGTTCATCTGAGGCAGCTCACTCTTATGCTAATGTTCTGACAAGATATGTGAAGCTAAATCTGTCATCCTTGGAGGATTTTTTCCCCCCACTTTTCAGAAGCTATTGTTATAGCCTGTTCAGGATTTATTAAATTTCTTCCCCATGAATTCACATTTTAGACAACCAAGATGGTAGGCTGTTCTTGATTCCTACAAGCCCCAACACACACCGGAAACAAGGTGGGCTCAGCACAGACTGCCACTGGCCTCTCATTTTAAATGGCTGAAAGACATTCATTCTTCATGTCTACATATTCTTTTCTATCTTCAGGATTAAGAACATATTTCGTTCTCTGCTCCATGAAATGAAGTTTTCAATCCGAGCCAGCCTCAATCCCTTTTCTCACACAATGGCATGTGTCTGAATAACAGAACAAGCCCCATTGTACCAATCAGCACCAGATTCAGAACTATCTGCGTTTGCTCTGTAAGTTGAGAAAATGTTCAGAAAGTTCTACCTTAACCTTGCCCAAGGCCATAGTTAGTATTTCTAGAGCATGGGTAGAAGAGAGAGCATTAACAGAGATATTAAAATTGCCAAGAGCATGTGTTGGAGGTTAGCCTTCCCTGGCTGCTTTGGGAATGGGCCGATTGCGTTGAATGAGCCCTGCTCCCAAAGCCCCTTCCAGGCAATTTTCCCTTGGATGAAGGGACCATCCATCTTCTTGCCTCTTTAGCATATAGGTGATGACAGTTCCCTAGAATTTCCAACACCCAGACCCAGTTCAACACTTGTTGATTGCTCAACGCTGATGACATTAATGTGCTGTATCTCTTATCTCTCCTAAAATGAAGCAATCTGAGCATGCTATCACCTTTCTGATTGCTCTGTAGAAAATACAGTGAGATCCTTCAGTCGGGATACTGGGGTCAGGATAGTTCCTGGGGTCAGGATAGCTCAGGATGATTCCAAACAGCATATGAAGTGGAAATGCCTGGATCCTGTGGATATTTTGATTTGGCAGCCTAAAGTGAACTACAAGTATAGACTAAAGACAGAGGCACAAATCACAACCACAAAGGAGTGTGCATTGTTTTGTTTTTGTCAGCTTGACGCAAATCTGAACATACCTGGGAAGAGGGAACCATAATTAAGAAAATAGCTTCCTGAAACTGGCCTGTAGGCAAGACTGCGGGGTAGTGTGTAAATAAATGATTGATGTGGGAGAGCCCAGCACACCGAGAACCACAACACCCTAGAACCTGGTGGTCTTGGATTGTATAAGAAAGCAGGGTGAGCAAGCCAGGTAAACATTGCTCTTCCATGGTCTCTGCATCAGCTCCTGCCTCCAGGTTCCTACGTAGAGCTACTGTCTAGACTTTTCTCTTTGATGGAAAAATAAACCCGAAATAAACCCTTTCTTTCCTAAATTGCTTTTGGACATGGTGTTTTGTCACAGTGATAGAATCTCTAACTAAGACAACATGTATCTCTAGCTCCCTGTTCCATCCCATGAATGCTTACTCCTTGGGACATAAAGTAAACTGGGTTTCGTAGCCTGAAATATGATTACTCACACACACACACACACACACACACACACACACACACACACACACAGAGAGAGAGAGAGAGAGAGAGAGAGAGAGAGAGAGAGAGACAGAGAGACAGAGAGACAGAGAGACAGAGAGAGACACAGAGACACAGAGAGAGACAGAGAGACAGAGAAAGACAGAGATACAGAGAGAAACAGAGACAGAGATAGAGACAGAGAGAGAGGGACGTGAGGGAGAGAGACAGGGAGGTAGGCAGGGAGGGAGGGAAGGGGGAGGGAAAGAGTGTAAAAAGGAATCTGAAGTATAGACAAATCAATGGAGAAACAAAATGAAAGTAAACAAATATTCAAAGACTTTCTGGAGCTTCCATTGTGGGTTAGTCTTAGCAGTTACAGTGGGACTCCTCCCCCACATCTGTCATTTTTCTGCTCTCCACATCTGCTGCTCCCAGCCTTTATGTTTCTGTGCAGATTCTACCAAGAAAGCCTTGACTCAAATCTATCCTTGGGCCCTGGTGTCCCTGTGATAACTAAGGTGTGGAGAGATCAGAGTTTAAACTGTTCTTTTCTGTCTGCAACCTTCAAACACCAGGTCTGTCTTACATCGTGCCGTCCATGTGGGCTGACTCATCCCTGAGATGGTGCGGTGTGTAAACTCCAGATGGAGCCCTGTAGCTTTCTTCTCCCTGTAAATATCATTGCTACCTTTGAAGGATCACCACAAGCACTTAAGACCATTAGATGAAAGGCTCCTAATTGAATCTTTTGAATAAATGAGTAATTATTATCCTTTCATCTGAAATATGCTGGGCAGGCCCTCAGAATGGTGATTGACGAGATCAGAGGGGAGTCTAAAGTTAGGTCTTGCAAGCCATCGTTGCTCATAATTAGTATAGATGTGTTCATTAGCTAGCTTTGTCCCCTACTTATAAGTAGAGCACAAGTTAGAGTCCCTCAGGAAATTGAGTTGATGAGAACAAAGAAACTGAGTCATCCATGGACGATCGGATACAGATGTTATGCAGAAGGGCTTCCTTGGAGCCATGATGCTCTCATACACAGGTCAGAATGACCTGTGACTTTAGGTAGCCATAGGTTATCACTGAGACTCAATGTCTTTATCTACAAATGGGGAATGAGTTAAATTTTGACCAAATATAAGCAGTCTCTGTGTATCGAACACAAACTGAGTGCAAGTTTTCATATTCATAAGCACTGGTGTTGGCTCCTGAGTGTCACGTGTACTCATTTTCTGTTTTATCTTTTTTTAATTTGGACATTGTGTCTTGATATTCGCTTCTTACATTTTAATTCTGACTACATTCTCATGGATGTTCAATGAAAAGACAATTTCCCATTATCTACTTTCTCTTCAACTCTCTACCTTTTCAAAATTCTATTTTCTTCTTTTCTCACTTCCTTCCTTTCCCCTCCCATTTCCTTTCCTGATATTTTAGTTCCATTATCGACATGTCCCAAATATTTGTTTCCATTTTACCAATACCAAGCATTACTTTTGTTTATTTTTAAAATGTGTGTGTTTATGTACATGTGCGTAAGTACGTGGAAAGGTCAACGTCATGTATCCTTCTTTAAGAGAAGTTTACTTTGCTTTTGAGACAGGATGTCTCACTGGGACTTGGGACTCACTGATTAGACTGGGCTAGCTGGCCAGTGAGATCCACATATGTTCCTGCCTCTTCTTCCCCAGCACTGACCTTACAAGCATACACAATTGTGTCCAGCTTTAAATGTCGGTGCTAGGGATCAAACTGGGGTCCTTGTGCTCATGTTACAAGTTGAGCTCTATCCCCAAGCCTGAGTTCACTTTTGTTCCAGTAAACCTGTACACCATATGACCTTTAACTCAATGTTATACCTTATAATGAAATTAGTCGTTCACTTGTGCTTGCATTGACTAAAGTTTAGCTAAACCTGACTGTACTTACCTCTAAAATTAAAGTTTGTTTCATTTGACTTTCATCTTCTCTGTATAATCAGATATATGAATTCCATTCTATGACTTTCATCATTGGAATAGGAATCTATTTAGGATAAGGTTCTTATGATATTTCATGTTTTGTTATTTCTCAAATAGCATTTAATACCATTGATTACAGCAAGTTATAGTCTTGCTTACAGTCTATAGTCAGGGAGCATAGTAACCTCAACAAACATGAGGGTAAGACATGGTATCCCAAAAGCTAAAGGTGACTTTGTAGCATATTTGCTGAACAATGTTCTTAACCCATCAAAGTGATATTTCAAATGTTTTATTCTCTGAAAATTTTCTACATATATTCTGATCATATTCAAAATATTTGCCAAAAAGAAAACTTTTGCCAAATTGGTAGAAGAAAACCAGAAAATTTCTTTTATGTTTATTTGATAACTTCTGAGAGATATTATGATATAATATATTTATTATCTCTCTGAAGTTTACTTTCCAGTTGTTTTCATGGGGTGTCTTTCTTAATAAGTTGTCAGGAAATTTTATATGATGAGAACAATAATTTTGTGAGTCAGGACATCAGTCGCTTTCTGCCTTTTAATTGTGAATAATACATAGGAAGAATTTAATGCTTGATGACAACTGGGTTAAGGGTTTTTGCCTCAGGTCTTGGTTAGATGCTCTTCTTATTAAGACTCTGCAACTATGTTTCTTCTTGACCCATTTGGTTTTGACACTTTTATTTCTTGCAATTTTTACCAATCTGTTTTTCTGTAGTATGGGTTTGAAACAATGGTCCTATTTATCTCCAAAATCATCATATTTTGTGTTTAAGATGATACTTAAGAGAGGCATTCATCATGAATGTAGGGAGGCTCTTGGGGGGCTTGGAGAGTGTATGATAATGGGTAAAATCACCAACAGCACACAGGATACTGATCCCACAAGGTGTTTGGAAGCAAAACACTCACAGGAAGGTTTTTGATTCTCCATTCACCAGGTAGCTAAGCATGGGACAGAGGAAAGGAAAGTCATGGGCCAGATCACATTGAGTTCTAGGCCTAGAGTTTAGCTCAAAGACAGCAAGCCATCCCTTCTGGTGGCATCACTTGCACAATGGATAGTAAGTTGTTGATGGAAGGACCCCTCCAGCATGAAGCTTGTGAGAGACATCACTAAGACCAGATAGGCTATTCCAACAGCCATCATATCCCTTCTTGTGGAAAGAGAAAAAGAGCTTCTACTCTCTAAAAGGTCACTCATCTTCTCACAGTCTCTACTGTAAGGAAGAGAAATACCACAGATAGAGGCACCCATAGCTTAGAAAGAAAAGTAGTCCATTGGCTATCCTTAGGAAACGAGAATGAGAGAGAAAGAATGAGATATAAAAAGAGATTTTAATGTTTCTATTTTGACAAAGCAATGAATACAGACTTCCCTGAATAATCATGATAATGATAATAAATAATAATAATAATAATAATAATAGGAGTTAGCCATGCTAGGCTCTATAGTTTGAGCTCAGTACAAAATACAAATATATGTTTTTGTGTTCAAAAACCAAGAAAAACACGGCCTTAAAATTACTAAAATTAAAGCTTTTTCTTTTGTTTGACCAGCTCTTCCTTTTAACTTTTTCTATTTAATGTAAAATATGAAAACATTACATTTCTAAATGGGTGACATGACTATTCCTAGTTATCCTCATGTATGAAGGCCATTGTTAAATGTGCATACCTAAACACATTTTTATATATAAATGTCCATGAGCTCATGATACTCCTGGCTCTATCTCTCCAGGGCTGGGATTACAAACGAGTGACATCATCCTTGGTTTCATGCATCACTGTTACCTAACTTACTGAGAGACAAGAACTTGAAGGGAAAGATATGGTGGACGCCCAGTCTTGGTCTTTTTCTTTTCTTTCAGATAACCATGTCTGATATGGCTAGTGTGGGAAACTAACAAGCATAGAGAAGAGAGTGTCAGGGTTTCCTGGCTTCAATGCTATTTTTTTTTAATTTCTTTGTTTGCAGCAAGTACTGTTTGGAAAGGAAACCATGGCCTTACTGAACTTGCAGTCTCTCTGCTGCTCACAGAGGACCCAGTACCTGTGTTGACTGGCCTTCACCAAACACCTGTCCAGTCAATCTCCTGGAATTCTATGCCTAGGAAAGTCTACAATGCTCAGTGCTAGTGTGTAGCAGGGCAGGTAGGTTTACATATTGCAAATATCTTCACCATGCCTGTGTTCGCTCCATTGTCTCATTGAGCATCAATTGCAAGACACAACTTCAAATTGCAAATTAAGTGATTCCAGGATGGTGGACAGTGGTGTATTAAACTAAGCAAGAGGCTCTACAGTAGCCAGGCTCGGTGTGAAACCCTTCACAAAGCTGGCTGCGACACCAGATGCTGTTCTTTGAATAAGTGCTTACACTTTCACTTGCAAGTGCTCATTAGATATTATATCGGTGAATTATCACAGAAACCTGGTAATAATTCTCATCTATGGACAAGAGTGCTGGAAGGTAGGAACATGCTTGTCTTGGGCAGAATCTCACAGCTGTCCAATGTCAGGACTGAAAGTAAAGACATGCTGTGTGGCCCCAGCATCCAAACTCTGGACCACTCTTCATGTCCACTGATAGGCAGTCAAATTTGAAAGCCTTACAGAGCAGGAAGTATGGAAGTTTTGAGTCTGATACTATGTGTGCTTCCTCTGAAGTCTATGGCAAGGGGTTTCACACAACTTTCATTTAATAAATTTCAAAAATCAGAAAAGCATTTAATTGGTATTCTTTTGTGGGGGGAGTGACACAGTATACTTTTCTTCCCACGACTCCTTCCTTTAGAAACCTTTCTTTTACCCACATAATAGAATCCCAATCCTCTGAGCTTCAGAGGTAACGCTCTATTGGGCAAGGTTACCAAGAGAAGCTAAAGAAGAAAGAAGACAAGGTCTCAGAGCATATACTGTAGAAAATAAACACTGCATACACATTGAATAATGGCTCAGTATTCTTTCTAGATAACACCAGATACCAATGCCAAGCTAACCAAGGTCCATTTTTAAACTCTATGTGAAACTTAATACATCTTTTTCTATCTCTGAGTTTATAAGCTATGACAATCAAGCAAGCTTTGAACTCCTGAATTGCTGGCAGACCATCTTGTCTTTATATGAATGTAGTTTATTTAAGAACTAGGGAACATATAGAAGGAGTTCTGGAGGAAAGAGGGGGGAAGGGAGGGAGACAGTGAAGTGAGGAGGGAGAGACACAAACAGAGAATGAAATATATTGTGTTATTTGAATTCTTGATTTTAACCCCACTTAAAAGTGAACCTTATCTCTCTGAAATTTCCAGGTAAATCTTTTTCTCTCCTTTACTTTGGTTTGAATTATAGTGTCAATGTTTAATGGATACACTAGTTCTCAATACTGGCAGGTTCTTGTAAAAGTATTCTATTGTCCATTCATGCAAAATTACATAGTTATAAACAGTAGCTCATTTATTCATCTGTTATAAGAGTAGATGTATTTTCGCTGGCCATGCCTCCTATGCATGGTAAACTCTATGTACACAGAATCCTTGGGAAAGCCTAACATAGCAAACATTTGTGTCTGAGAAAACCAAATATTCCAGAAATCCAGGACAGTGCTGGTTTGCATCCCCTAAAACAATCCTACAACAATCATTTATAGCATCATATTATTTTACTCCTGGAAGGATTTTGGTTATGGAAGTAGGTCAGCTGATTCAGAACACAATGGTAGCCCAGCTAAAAAACACTGAAGAGTGCAACCTCATAAGGTCAGAGTTCACCTGTTCATTTACTACTGCACCTGATACCTGAGGCTCCCATTATTAATATAGTGTAAGTGTGTCCAGGGCCATGTGGGATATATGGTAGCTATAAATGTGACCAAACATGGAAAAGTAAAATGTGTTAAAATATGAGATGCTTTTCCAATGAAAAAATGACTTGACCTTATGGCCCTCTAACATTACTGTTGTAGATGCCAATGTCATGTCATAGTATGATGTTTTTGCAAACTATGGGCCTTGTGTTTAATACTTTTACATTTGAAGCACAATCCCTCCCTCAGACAAGCCTGCTTTGTTCCATATGGTACAGAAAAGCTAAAATATTAAGCATCCTTAATAAAGAGGAGCTATAATCATTTATTTGTAAAATGTATGGTAAAAATATAGCCTGGGAGTCAATGCAGGGAAGGATGTACTAGATCTGAGACAAGAAGGCCGGGAGAAGGCTTTTTACATGAGCAAACAAGAACCACCATTTGCCAAGGTAAAAGAGGATCTGAATGAGAGGAGACGGAGGCCCCAGTAGAGCTGGATTGCTCAAAGCTCAAAGTCAGGAAAAACAGCACAAAAACTATCAGAAGCCTGAGCCTCAGAACTCAGTGTGTGTTCTGCTCTCAGGGAGGAGCATCAATCCCTCCTGGATGATAATGGGACCTGTAGGGGGTAGCAAACAGGTGAGCAGTTTGTGTCATTTAGGAAGATCACCTTTTGCCAAAGTAGAAGGAATAAGGGAAAGGGAAAAATGGAGTGTGGAAGACCCGTTAGAAAACTGTGTGTAGGGCAGGTAGAATACTATGTGATACAATGGTTTGCATGAGCCAGTGGCCTCCTTGAGCAGATGTTGAGAGATGAGATTCCTTCATCTCTCCAGCAACATGAGAACAAGATAGAGAACACAGACTAATTTTATTCAACAACATGTGTGCATACATTCTATTGGACTCAGTTTGAGACTCTCAATTAAACGCTTTCTCCTCTCTGTGGCGTAAATTTCACAAAATTCCAGTGATTATTCTTTAAAAACAATCCAATTCTGATAACTAGAGTGACACCTTTTTCTGCCTGTTTACAATTTATTTATTTTATATATGTGAATACACTATAGTTGTCTTCAGACACACCAGAAGAGGGCATCGGATCCCACTACAGATGGTTGCAAACCACCATATGGTTAATGGGAGTTGAACTCAGGACCTCTGGTAAAGGAATCAGTGCTCTTAACCTCTGAGCCATCTCTCCAGCCCTTGAATGACACTTTTATAACAACAGTAATCACCTACATCATAATCCCCACCATTTGGGAAAACTTTTTACACAACTCTTAAATCACTGAGTTGATTCACCTTGTCTAAAGAGTAGTGAACAATGTCTTTGGGAGTTATTTAAAGAAACAAAATGACTCTGGGTTTAGTGATGTAGCCTGGTAGCCCCAGCATTCTTGCTACATACCATCAACATTGTGAGTTCAAACCTCACTCAGACTGTGAGCCTCGATTCACCTATCATCTTGTTTACTCATCTAAGAGATGGAAATATATTCATATTCCACAAGGAAAATGGGATGTAATAGTCCCAATGCAGCAAGCAAATACAACTTGGGGTAGCAATAGGCTGGTTCCTCCCCTATTCCTATCCTAGAAACAAAGTAAAATAATTAAGGCAATAAGTAAAAGTGACAAGAAAAGACTGTGCCTGGTAGGACGATTGAAAAGGCACTCCATGCTGCATGATCTGAATGTTTTCTCTGCACTACATTTTGTTCCTAGTCTTTTTATACTGAAAAAGAAAAAGCATGTGTTTAGAATTAGGCAGCTAGACTCAGTTTGGATGATCTTAGTTTTGAAGATGCATCTTGTGTATCTTCAATGGGAATCAGTGGAACACATGCTTTTTTTTTTTCTCCATTAGGCTTTATCGAGTATTGACATTTGCCACATCAGTGTGTCATAAAGTTTGTTCACAGCCTGTTTCATCTGATGCTTGTTGGTCTTGGCACCCACAGTGAATGCAAATGTCTTCAGTCTTCTCCATAGCAGACACAGTGGGCAGGGGAATTTACTGATAGCATAGTGCTCAAGCTCCTTTCTTCTGGGTGAGATTTTGTGAGAGTAATTGGGCTGCCTCTAGAGCACCAGGGTCTTAGGCTGCCAGAAGGTGGGTGACATGCAGACTATTATGGGGTATGGACACTTTCAGCTTTGCCTTCTTGATTTTCAAGGCCTTTGCTTTGGGTTTGGGAGGTCAGGAACTTCCTTATTCCGTTTCAGCACCATCTTTGCAAAAAGGGCTCATTCCCAGTCTTAATGGAAGTAGCTCATTCAGCTATCCATTGCCATCGAGAATTGTATTTATTTCCTGCCTTGGGACTATCTCTATCCCATTTTCCTTGTGGAATATAAATATACTTCCATCTCTTGGGTGAGTAAGCAGAATAGAGACAGGGGAAACACTGCTCACACAAATCACCTGGCTCTTTCTTTTTCTCCCCAAATAAGACAGACTCCTTCATTCTATAATAGCATGCCATTTGATGTACAATGAGTTATGCACATGCTTGGAAAACCCAAGTTCAGTTTACACTTTTGAATGATTTCTTCACTCTTTAAAGGAAGTGTCACTGAAAGATGCACGGCTCAAAGACCAATATTCATCTTTCAGATTTCAGTTTCACTCAGCAGAGAGAAAGGTCGCTGCCTCTAAATCAATATTTCTCCTGAGCTGTGTCTTAGGGTCTTAAAGCTCTATTGAAGTGAATAGGCTGGCCCTTCTCCCAACCCTATCCTAGCTTTCTGTAGTTTCTTGGAAAAAGCAAAACATGCCTACCCTCATTAACAAGTCATTATGAACTAGGAAGTCACTTTGACAAAGATTACTTCTCCATTTGAGAATCTCCCCATGCTTTGAAGTGAACTACAAATGCCAAATGCATTGGTGGGTCTGGGATTCATTTGTTTTGTTGTTATTACTATTTGATGTTCTATCTAACATAGAAAAGTCACTAAAAACTTAAAAACTTGTCCTGGAAACTCTTGCTCTGAAGATTTTAACAAAAAATAGAAGCAAGATTATCTTGGGGCCATGGATAGAAAAACTAAAGGAGGGGTGCTTTTTTCTTCAGTGTGAAGGGGAAGGTGACAATTGAGGATTCACAGTCAATAAAAGACTGAAAGGTGACCTTTTAGGCCAACACTATTAACTTACCCATTAGTGAGTGCTGCCGGCACTTGAAGAAAGGGCAACAAGAGAGTGTAAAGTTCCAGTGTGAAAGTGGTTCATGAGCTGTGGAATGTGGAACTATTCAGTGATAATAGTCACCAAAGTGACATCACTATGTAGTGTATAAAAGCAACAGGCTAAGAACGAACCAGTCTGGGACCAGGAAGAGTCCTTCTTTAAAGTCAGAGGACCTACCCAGCAGATGGTCATAAGCGAGAGGAAAAGGCCCTTGATGGAGATAGACAGAGAGTTCCTAGGTCAAGTGTGAACAGGAGAATCTCATGGTGTTTGTGTAAGGCACTTGGGAAAGCAAGGTCAGCTTCCCAACAGGTTTCTAGGCTCACTCCAGACTCACATGGGATTTTTCCAAGTGGGTTTTTTGGAAGGGCTTCTGTGTTATGGTCTTGCCCCTGAAGATAGGTTACTTGGAGCCTCCCAGGAGGTGATACCTCTGACTTTAATCCCACCTCTTGATGTCTTTCATTTAGATCTTTCACTTTGGAGTCACTTCTCTGCCAGACTGCTTTTCCTTTGTGTTCTTCTGTACTCCATCTGGATTCTCTACCTCCAGGTCCTATACTGGAGTCAGAGTTCAGGGCCTCTGTGGTTTTCACTGTTTACCCCACCTGTCAGAGTGCCTGGAGTAATAACTGGTACCGAGTGATAACTGAGCAATATCCAATGGTAGAGTAAGTTGGGGAATGAATATATATTTGACATTATTCTTGTTATATGAAAGTATCTGTATTTATTATTAACAAGTTAAACAAAAATCCCCTTTAGACAAGAAAGGGCAATAGGGGATATATAATAATCAAAATGCATTATGTGCATGACTGAAAATGTCATAATGAAGCCCATAAAAATAAAATTGGCATATGCTAATGAAAACAGTGCATTTATCTTGTCTAATTCTCCTTAATTCAGACTATAATGATATCCATTCCTATAGTTAGAAATCTTGATCTGCAGTTACAGCTTAGAACTATGCCAAGTGCCAAGTCAGAAATTCCCCAAATAAGTCAAATGTGAGGATCAAGATAAAATTGCAGTTTACTAAAATGATATAAATCTTTTCAGATTCACTTAAGACCCAATGTCAATAGCAGGGTAAATGACATTGGTGGATGCTAATGAATCCAACTCTAGAGGAAGGAGAGAGTAGACAAGGCTACACTAACAGTTCAGTGTGTCAATGAGACAAGTTCTGAGAGTAGGTGGCACAGAGTCTACAAGTTCTGAGAGTAGGTGTCACAGAGTCTAACTAGAAGAGAGTGACTGTTACTTTCCCCAGCTTGTGACAACTGCTTTTTCTTCCCTACCAGCTCTGGCTGACCAGGGATGGTCACTGTCATTCAAGAACCCAGATTGTCCTTAAGATCTGTTATTGTAAGAATATCCTAACTGGACAAAGATTAACTAGATGCTTTTCCAGCACATGTCTAATTCCAGAATTGGTAGAAAGTACGTGGACATTTGGAAATGTTCTTTGCTAAGTACACCTAACAACTAAGGTGCTAAGTCACCACCCAGGAAAATCTGGAAGCTGACAATCTGCAGCTTTGACCTCACAAACTATGGCTGGCTCACCTTCAGTACAAACTCTTGAAAGAGCGTCCTCAGATACCTTCTCCCGGCATGAGCATGTCTGCTGTCGTGCCTGTCTTTGGTGACATGCTAGTCATGTGGCTTTCCTTTCACTCTTTTGAAAATGTCAAAATTGCTTGTCTCTAGAGACATCGCACCTGCTGTTTTCCTCATCAGAGATGATTCTGCATCAATTCTCAGCATGAATAGGCCATCATTCTACAGGTCACAGCTCAAGTGTCACCTCTCTGCGGAGACCTTGTGACTCCCTATCAATGGGATCACCTCCCATCCATCGCTGTGTCACTTCCCAGCATGTTGTTTTTATTGTCTCATTGCAGCCATCACTCAGCCTGCACTTACAAGATAATTCGCTGTCACTGAAGAAAGAAAGCACCAAACCCCTGGGACTCTTCATACTTGCCCTTGTCCTGGCTCCATCATTTAAAAGAAGACTTAGCATGGAGGGAACAGCCAATAAAAGTGCATGGTTAGACTGACAGAAGATGAATGTCTCTGGAATGGATGGCAGTAACCACACCTTGAAGCAAAAGTGTCTAAAACCAACAGTAGGCTGAAAGCAAAGTAGTACAGACATTCAAATCTGGGTCTTTAAACTCAAACCCCATTTGCTTCTTCCTTGCCTCAGTACTAACCGTATGTAGTTGGCTAGTTCAGAGTCTTCTTGTACTACCAGATGAAGCCCAAACTCTGCCTGGCATCATTTCTTGTAGCTCCAGCCTTCTGAAATCCTAATGGTTCTAAGAGTAGCCAGCTGCTTCTCCCTCACAATCTTTGCCTATGTCTACCATCTAGTTTGGACTATCATTCCTCTACTTGATATCTTTCAACATCTTCTCCATTAACCCCTCCAAGAAGCCTCTAGTACCCTAGCCATCTTCTGCCTTTCTATTATCTGTAATAACAAACTTTACTTTCTTTTACCTATTTCTTAAGAAGTCTTGAATTGTAAAACTTGTAAGTATGTTGTTCTGTTGATAAGCAGTGAGTTTGTGGCTGTCACAAACATGATATAACTTACCAAAGGCTAGGTGAAGAGTAAGTGGCTCCTTATATTGTTCCTGAAGCCTTGAGTTCAAATTTTGACTTTGGTGGCATCTAAGTTTGTGACTTAAGGCAAGATTTGTCTTTCACCAAATTAGTCTACTCATTTATACATTTGGGATGTAATACCATTGCTTCTGTGGTTTGCAGTTCACATAATCTACTAGGGTGATGTGTTTGCACAGTTGTACTCCATCAATGCTAGCTCCTATCACCTTCCCATTCCTATGTATTTGCATAATACCTGCCATAGTAGCACTTTACATGGTTTTGAACTTAGGCCAGGAGGAAGGGAACCCCTACAACAAAAAATGAACCACGAGGAAGCTTCCTAGTGCTGCCACAACAGTGTTTGGTAAATTCAACAAGACAGATAGTCCTGTACATTTCTGGAGACTAAAGATCCAAAATAGAGGTACCATGTTTCCTTTAGCACCCAGGAGAATTCTGCCTGTGTCTCCAAGGTTTCTGAAAGGGGTCAGCCATCCTTTGTACTCCTGGCTTGGAGCTGCAGTAGCCAAGGCTCTGATCCTGTTCATATAGAGCCCGTTCCCCATCTCCAAGTTTGTGGTTCCCCTTCAGTTCATAAGTTATCATATGAGCCCATTACCTGTATTGAGTTAAGAAGCCATGCACCCTACCTTATCTTAACTATATCCACAGGGAGTCCACAGCAAGGACTCCAGAAAGTTGTTTTATAAGCAACCAGTTAAGCAGATACTCTCACCTAGAGTGTATGTTGTAAGTCACATATCACTGGCTAATACTTTGTCTGATGTTTCTGTCTATCTCTGACTTATATAAGCTCCTCCATTCACAAATATGCAAGGTCTACAGACTGAATATGAGATTTTTTCCAGCTACTCAAATACCAAACAACACAAGAGAAAGACATTTTGTATTCAACTTCTAAAGTGTCTATTTTCTATTCAAATATCCAACCTCCATCACCACATGAATAAATAGATACAGGAAATCATTCTTGCATGGTCTGCTACAGGACTCAATGAGATTAGGTCTATGCCCATTTTCCCAGTTCATTTTGCATGACAGGTGCAAGCAGTTCAGTGGAGACATGATCCTAGGGTAAATAAGAAGGAATGCCTTGGTGGATATGTCTAGAAGTTAGTTTCCACAAGGAAGTGATTAGAATTCCCTTCTTAAGTGCAGTTCACTGTCCTTTTCCCTATGCTATTCATTTCCTTTTACCATTCTCTCTTCTTTCATGAAATAGTTTTTATGTAGGATCTATTCTTACCAAAGATAGAGATGGCAATGATGGGCTAAAGAAATGACCCCCATCAGAGTCCATCTTCATCAGCCAATGAGTTTATTTGAGTTATTTATAGAAGCATGAATGAAGAGTTTCTTACATGGATATGAAGCACATAAGCAGATCTATCAGTATAAAGTTCACCCCAGCATAGAGGTGACTTACGAAAGTTGGAACAGTGGGATCCCTGTCCTACTGGCAGACAGCTATGGTTCTGAAGACTCATCTTTCTAAGAGTTGCTTTACTTTTATACAATCTTGTAGAAGGCTCTCATGAGTCCAGTGAGTTTCATGATCGTTATGAACTCTTCTTCTTGGAGTGAATGGTCCAAACAAGAGGTAATAGCTACCCAATACTCTGTGCATGTATGAGTGTGAGTGTGTGTGTGTGTGTCTGTGTGTGTTTCTTTCTATATACATTAGAATTCATTGACATATCTGTTGTTTTTCTTTTCAGTATAGAACCTATCATGCTAAGGTTTCTTCCAGCCCATTCCATCCACTCTGCCCTCATCATATCTAAGCTATGTCCTGTAAGTGGTGAATGCACCAGTTTTGTAGATGCAGTCATACTCCTTAATGTTCCAAAGGATATTGAACAAACCTGTCACTTCTTCCTCTCTGCTTCACCCCTCACTTTCACTTGAAAGAGAAGATTAAGAGACCCAAAGTTGCACAACAAGCTACATAGGAATCATGGTTGGCATTACTTCTCCCTAGGAAGCGCAAGAGCATGCACTTGCCTCACTTTCTTCACTTCTGTGCACCTATTTCTAAGATAAAATTTTAGTGAGTTAAATAGGTACTCAGATCGAGGGTTGGGATGTGATTCTCAGAGAGGACTGTCTCCCCAAAGTGTATTTCTTAGAAACCACATTAATAGGAATCTTGTGGTGCAAATGGAAAGCCACTGCTTGTAGATTGTTTTCTGGAATTATCAGGTAGATGGTCTGTAGTCCCTTACCTTTACCAATTTTGTTTTGGTATAAGCAAAACTGCATAGAACTCTGTGGTTCAGACCACTTGCAATACATGGAAGTCAGGCTTCCCATAAGCTAAAGATTTATCTTCTGTTATTAGCAGACTTCAATAGAAAGCATCCCTCTTTGGTCCACTCTGTTGGAAAGTTATTGAATGAAATCTATTGTAGAGAACAGAGTCTAATCAGCCTTACCTCATTTTAAAGCACAATATCTCTTTTCTCTTTTTGAAGTGTTTCAAATGGCTCTTCAATATTTAAAATGATGTCTAATCATCTGTGAAATCAACCATGGACTCTCGGGACCTCATAAACAAAAGAAAATGCTGGAACTATTTCATCATTTCAAGTACATATATTCTATAATTTCTTTCAGGAAGTGACATTACTTCTCTATTATTCATTTTTGCTATCAGAATGTAGGTTGGCTTTAGGCATAATTCTGCCATAAATTCAAAAGTTGATTATGTAGACTTATTTTATTTTTAGTTTGATTTAGTATCAGACTATCCAATTGCAGCTAGCATTTTATGTTAGATGCAGTTGCTTTCTGCTATTGTTGGAGTCATTTGCTTGGCTTAGGAGTATGTCCCTTTGCAAAGTGGTGACAAAGATAAAATAACTTTCAATAATTCTCTGAATTTGTTCAGATGAGAAATGGGAAAAACTAGGAAAACCACTGGATTTTTTTACATTTCAGAAATTTTGTGTCTAAAAAATACCTTTTAGAATTCTTTTAATTGATGCTCCTGTTTTATTGTCTAGCTGATAGGCATAGTTAGATTAATTCAGTAAGATTCCTTGTGTTATATGGCTTGCTATTAACCATATGGTCAAACAACACATAGGTCAGTTTTGAGAAAGTACATGATACTCAAACCTGTCCTTCCAGGATGTCACATGCCACTAGAACTGTGCCTGCCTTCTTTCTTTTGCTTGTCAGAGTTTCCCCTGATACTTAGCCCTAAAAATTGGAGATCTCTATTATTGTTATTATTATTATTAAATATTATTATTATTATTATCTTTAAACATTTTTTATATTTCAGTCATTATCCCCCTCCTGTTCTATCCTGAGACAGTTCCTCATTTCATTCCTCCTACCCCATCTGCAAGAGGATGTACCCATCATCCAATCCTACTACAAAAACCTATACTCAACAAAACTGGAAAATCTAGATGAAATGGATAGATTTGCTAGACAGATACCACATACCAACATTAAATCAAGAGCAGGTGAACTATCTTAACAGGCTCATATCCCCTAAGGAAATAGAGGAAGTCATTACAAACCTCTCAGCCAAAAAAGCCAAGGGCCAGATGGATTTAGTGCAGAATTCTACCAGACCTTCAAAGAAGGTCCTCAAATTTTTCCATAAAATAGAAACAGAAGGAACACTACCCAATACATTCTAAGATCTTTCTTTAGATATTCTTATTCTCATAGTTATAAGCCACACCTGCTGGAAGTCTGTTCTCTGGACAAGGATAGAGAAAATCACATTTGTATATCAATGGAGACTGTTGACATGTTTAAGTAGATTCCATATCTCACATGGAATTACTTCACCACCACATTTATTTTTTCCATCAAAATTACCCACAACCCACCTGGCTTCTGTACTCAACCTATAGTTCACCTGCCAAAACTTTTCAGATATTCAGGATGGAGTGACTATAATCTCAATCATATCGACTTTGACTTTTTGTTGATTCTACTTGACTTGAAGCCAATATGCTCCAGTCTTTTCTCACTCAGCTCAGGCACTTGGAAAAAAAATTGATCCCATATATCTATCATTTGAGAACTGCTTTTTTAAAAGAGCCTCTGTTGTAATGATGTAGGGGTTGGAAACTTTGGAGTTCAATACCATGAATCTTGGTGTTCCAAAAGCACATTTTCAATCAACTCTGTCTTTATTTGCATCATCATGGTACCCGGGAACTTTATTCTTGCTTCTTATAAAATGCAAAGAATAATATTCTTGATCATCTGGCCAGCTCATCAATTTGGAGATACAATGGTTCGAGTTTTAAGGCCAGAATCATACAGAGCATAAGAGAGTTAGGTTCTTGATAGACACTACCATTCAAATGCAATTGTGTGAGTTTGGAAACTGCTGTTTATGAAGAACTTTGTATAAACTACTTTGATCTTTACAGTCAACTAAAGAGACAGTAGTTATTTAAATACTGAAGTTACATTGAGAGAATCTGTGATTCTACTAGTTTTCTGTTATGAAATTTTTTCATAACTAGAGAAAGAGCTAATTGATGTGGGACAATTGAACCTAGAGTGGAAAACACCATTTCTTTATTTTATAATTAGCAAGTAAGTATTTTTTAATTTTTAAAATATTTTTAATTGGATAATTTACTTATTTACACTTTACATGTCATCCCCTTTCCCTAACCCCCCCACCAGAAACCCCCTGTTCCATCCCCCTCCTCCCTTTTGCTTTTATACAATTTTATATACATGTAAGTATTAAGGTCTGCTCTAGGTTGAGGAACTAGCAATGCAATAGATGCAAATAGTCAAGGAACAATCAAGACAACAGATACAAATAGTCAAAAAACAGGCAAGGCAATAAACAAAGTTCTGTGAACACTCCCATGGTCACTATTTCTAAGGGCTTATCAGGATGACCAAAATATCCGAGCCTACTTCTCTGTCCTAGCCCAAAGTCATTTTCATGTCTGAAGCCTACTTCCTTGTTCTAGCCTAAGATTTAGATTCCTGCCTGAAACTGCTTCTTGGTTGTAGTGTAAGATTTAGGTTCCTGCCTGAAATTACTTCTTTGTTCTAGACTAATGTCAGATTCTTGCCTGAAGCCCACTTCCTTGTCCTTGGCCAATGTCATATTCTTGCCAAGCAGCCCCAAAAGCTCCCTGCCTCTCTCCCTTTTTCTATTTCATAAACAAGACTGTGCCTGTCTTCAATCATTCTGACAAGAGTGTCTTCCTTCTCCATCGTGGAATATGCATTATCAAAAGCAATGCACTTCTGTCTTAGGTTGGTAAGGCTCTGTGCAGAATCTTACCTGTCCTTAGTTTGTCAGCCTTTTAAATCAATAACTCTGCCTGGGGGTCCATTTTCAGTTTCAAACCATGTACTTTGGCTGCCAACATGTTGATGTTGTTAATGACAAGCTTTAAGACAACGGACAGGATTAAAGTATTCCCAGGATAAATCAGGCTAGCATGATCAAGCTATACATGCCATTCTTGCAGCTTGACCAAAATAGAAATACTGACCTTGGGCCATGGATAATTTTGCCAGAAGTATCTGCTGCATCAATGTAGAGCAAAGTAACATTCCTTAAATCTATAAGCTCACTATGCAAAGTTAAAACATCCAAAGAGGTGTTAGAATTATGCCAAATACCTTGCAAGTGTCTTTAAACATTTTCCTAGTCATAATGACTATCATTGTAAATTTTAAAATAACACAAATCTAATGGTATTTGGCATGACTCCCAAGATGGATCCTTCCTCTTAAACTCTGAAACTCCTTCCAATAATTTGAATAGGATAAAGAACATCAATCTGGTGTTTCAAATGCCTATCTAAATCCTCTTGTATATCCAACACATTAGTAACATATTTGCTAAGACATTAACAAAAGTAGCTGTCTTAATTTCCTGTGTCAAAGCAATTGCAGAAGCAGTGGTACTAACAATTAATATAATTAGAGTTATTAGACCAGCAATAATCATGCCTACTACCCTCTTGCTTCTGCTTAAAGTCTGACTCATTTCTTCCAGTACTTGCAAGCTTTTTTTCAGAATACCTAGGTTCTGTAATGCTCAGGGCAATAAAGCAAAAGCTGGTTGACAGAACTCCATAACAGACATGCCAGGTTTCAACACACTAACACAATTATAAAGTATACAATCAATACAACTTACATTAAATACTGTAGAAGAAACAAAAATAATTTTAACTTGACAATTAAAAGAGCCTTAACACATGTACTAACACTTGTTTGAAATTCAGATCCTGTCCTAACTTTATCTCTCAGTAACTTAACATCATAGAGAACTGCAGCTAACTTCCAAATATGTCTCTGAAAATGTCCAGAATCAGCCTTCCAAATGCTATTTGGAAGATTGCTATTTCCAATATTGGTTTGATTTCTAGACCAGTCCATGATTAAGTACAGATAATCAGTCACATTTAAGAAGAATACAAGAGTCATTATAAATTCTCTTTTTGATTTTCTGTTTCCCAGGGTCTAAAAACTTGAGGTAATCCAGCTTGTCCCATCTGGATATAGTAAAGCAAAGGTGGGTCAGGAACACATGTCCAATACAGCTTCCCAGTCACTACTATCAGGGCACTCAGCAAGCTCACAGGTCAGCATCATTTTTTGTCCTGGCATCAGCATGTCTCACCTGTCACTCTGGCAGCTAGCATGCTCCTTCAGCATCCTAAGATTCTGGGCTTGTTAGAGCTCCTGAGAGTCCAGCCTCTGGGGTTCTGGGATTGGGTGCAGAGTTGTCACCCTAGGTCTGCTCAGGGCACTAGCACAGTCCCCAAAACACCATTTCTTAGCCATTTCCTATGAAAATAAATAAACTTGACTTTATTTATTGACTGTGAATGTGATGTGACTGTCCAAATCCCTGTCTTGATGCTTCTGCTCTTATGGATGATAACCTGGAGTTGTAGGATGAACAACCCTTTCTCCCATAAGCTGATTTTTATCAGAGCAGTTTTTTTTTTTATCACAGCAACAGAAATGATCTAGGACAGGTTTCACCTTTGCATTTCATAAGAAGCAGAAATAAATGACCTGAAGGTTTCATCACACTGTAAATGACAAATCATAGGAAACTTATTTAACTTCTTGGTTCCCATGAGTCCTGTACAATAGGGGCATAAGATTGCTATATCTATGAAATAATCCAAGTAAAATATGCAGGTTAATAATGGATACAAAATGTTAGTAAAACCACCAACAAATGTGAGCTGAATGTAAAACAAGAGATCTTTCTGCTTCCTGTAATTCCTCCCTCTCTCACAGAAAGCCTCACTTCTCTCAATTCCTGAGCATCCATTGTGCATCCTTTCATGTACTGAGGGCACCATAATTTACAAATATAAGCTTTGGTAAAGAATAAATGCTCAGTTTAGAAATGCAAAAGAAGCTGTCAAAGGGCTAATGAGATGGTTCAGAGGGGAAAGACACTTGCAGCCAAACAAGATGATAACCTGAATTCAGTGCCACATAAAGAAAGGAGAGAACCAACTCCAGAAAGGTTTCCTCTGATACACACACATACACACACACACACACACACACACACACACACACACTTACCACAATATTTTTGAAGCTTTTTTTAAAAAGAAGTAAACACTTGAAATGGTTTTAGAAGAATGCTAAGAATTTTCCATATGAGCAGAGCCTTTAGAGCAAATGGAGGGTTTTTTGCAAAGTCCCACCACCTTGCAGCAACATGCCATCAGAATGTGAACCATCAGAATGTGATAAGTTAAAGCTGGAGCACCGAGTATATGCAGAGAGCAAGGATCTGCACCGTGATCATTTCTTTGCTCTGCCACATAGTCCAGGTAGGTATCCCACTCCTAGAGATTGCCACCCCATGAAAAGAAATTTATTCTTGTTGAACTACACACACACACACACACACACACAGTTACACATTGACATATATAGTGTATGTGTATATATATGTATACACATATACACCCACTTCTTTGCATAATATTCATACTTATACACACGTATATAAAAATACAAGTACATTTAGATATGCATTATATATACCCACTTATTCACATATAAACACACATATAAATACACATACACAATACAAGATATATATGTATATATATGTATATATGTGTGTATATATGTATATATACCTACTTACACACATAACATACACACACATGCACATATAATGAACTACACAGATGTATGCATACGGACATATATACAGATAAACACATACATACATACATATGGATGCACATACACACATACATGCTTACTCATTTATGCAAACACCATTTTTGTTGTGACAAGTCATCTTTTGAATCCAAGGACATAAACAATTGTTTTAAGTAATGTTTTCTCTCTTGGGTTTTCATTCATACCAGGAGACTCTGAACACAGTACAGCTAACTATGAGGAAAGAGACCTGAGGAAAAAGAGTCTGTGTTTCTCACTTTGAATCTGAACTCTTATAGGTAATAGGAAAAAGGTCGGGTAGGAGACAGAGGGTGAGAGGGAGAAAGGGGAAGAAGAGGGTGGAGGAGGAGTCAGGAAAGATAAGCAAATTGCAAATCAATCTGCAAAATCTTGAATATGTGAGGAATCATTAAATGAGACTCAGGCCCGAGTTCCTCCCTCTGCCTTCGGGCCTATAGAATATAAAAATGAACATATATGATGTGATGGGGATTCTTCCCACACCTGATGCTGCCTCGTTGCTTCACTGATCAACAGGGTGGATTCAGTTGGCCTGTATGACTATGCAGGAGTTCCCTGTTTCTTTCACCACTCTCTCAGTGTGCATTCTACAGTTGCTTACTCTCTGGAAGAGGACCATTTTCAGTCAATAAAATCCTAGCAGCTGTGCTCCCTGCTAAACTTCCAAACCAACTCTTAAGGATAGAGGGACGAGATTGAGGATCTAGTATTAGGGGCCATAGGAATCATCATCATGACCACCCTATGGGTGGTACGCTGCTTGCCAAGGCAGCAAATCTCTGTGTATAGCCTGGCAGGGGTGTTTCAGGAATATGGAATGGCATGTGGAGAAAATGGACGTCTGAACTAAGCTCCTAATCTCTATCTGCAGAGAGTATCAGAAGGGGACCATTAAAACATGCCTCATCTCCTTGCAAAGCGGCAGGAATTAGTTGAGAAAACAAATTGGCTGCGTGCCTTAAGAACCAGGGAGGGAGAATTAAGAAAGCCACTGTGAAGCACTGAATCAGATGAAAGAGACATGGGCAGAATCAGTAGAAGCCAGTGTGTGTAGAGGTCAACCACCAAGGACTATCAGGCCCCGTGATTTGCACAGCTCAATGCCCTTAAGTCTGAAGTTAAAAGAAACCCAGCAACACAATTAAGGATACGCAGAAACTCTTGACAGGAAGTTTTGAAGACATTGAGCTAATTTTTAATTGGGAAGGTTAAGTCATTCAAACTGAGAGGAAAAATATAGGAGCACAAAACATAAATTGCATTTGCTTATTGAAAATAAAGTAGGTTTTGGTCACTGTCCTTCTTACATCAGTGAATATGTGGGGTCAATGGAAGAGGTGCACCTATGGTGATGCTGTAAAGGACAACCTTAAGAAAGACAGGAAGGGTTTAGAGGAAGGAGAGAAGGAAGGAAGGAGGATGGAAGGAAGGAAAGAAGGAAGGAAAGAATGAGAGTGGAAAGGGAGAAAGAGGAATAAAGGAAGAAAAAAGGGATGGGAGAGATCAGGGAAGGAGGAAAAGAACAGAAGCTTAGATGAACAGTGGGTAGATGGGTCAATGAAAAATCAATAAAGAAGTTTCATGCTAAGCTTGATGAAATGATTGTCTCTGCATTTTCCCAAGCTTTTATACAAATATACCTGAAATGAATAGAAATTGCTTGCCTGGAAGATTTGTTGTTTTCATACAACCAAACCTTGCCCTCAGTCCTGGTAGAGCCAGTGCTTCTGAGGAAGGCATGCCTTCTCGTCTTCCTCCTCAGACATTTTTCTTTGCTTTTTTGTCTTTTTTGCATATGCCTCTGCTGTGGGTTAATGGGCACCTTGGCCATTTCAGAGCATAAAAATGTGCAGTGTCTTTATAACCCATCATGTGTAACTAGGCACATCCCATCTTAAATTTGTTAAGCAGCCTAGACTATGGTCATATCAAGGGCAATTATCCTTCTGACTTCATTTTACAGCCTCCAAACCTTCAGATTAGCAATAACAGCAGCCCCCACACAGACCACCAGAGTAGGGAGTGGGAGACAGGTATCTCAGCGCCAGTGTCTAGACTGTGAGTGACTGGAAAACGGAGCTGCGATGTTTTGCCAGATGGTAGCTGTGAAGCATGTTTCACCAGAAAGAAGGTTTAGACATGGATCAGTACAGTGACAGCTCTGCAGGCCAGACTCTGGTTCAGCCATGGAAAAAATTGTTCCTTGTTGATGCCTATTGAACTGCAGCCCCATTCATAAAATTCAGCTCCTGTCAGAAGAATGTTTTCCTGGACTTATCCTCTTGCTCCTCACTCACTTTGTTCCCAAGTCAATTGCCACCCTCAGTATCTTGTCTTTCGTACCCCGCACATTCTGCTATTAGTATAACTCTCCTCTGACCCATTTCAGGGTCTCTGAACCATCATCTGCCTCTCTGAAGCTTTTCTGATTAAAAAAGAAATACATAAACAAAAATCAAAATAAAAACATGAACCGAGGTAGACATACCTGCTTGTTAAACTGGGGAAAGAAGGAGCCCCTGGGATAGGATAAATCAAATGCTAAGACTAGGTGATATTGAAATATACAAAAGTGAAAAGACAAGCCCCCTTTTAGGCTCCCCAGGAGCTGCTGCTTCCCTATGTAAAAAGCAGGGAGCTTGCCTACAGCTCTTGGAAGGCTTCACATACCATCTGTTGCATAACACCATTATCCAAGTAGCTAAGATGTGGGAATGCTTTTAAAAGAGGGAGTTTTCAAATATTGAAAAGGAAACACATTTTGTGGTTATCTAATATTTAAAGGAATCTTAAAATAGGGTGCTATAGCTGACAGGGCCAGTTTTAGTTCCCTTTGAATCTGTCTTGTTTTTAAAAAATACAACAAAAAACCCATCAGGGCATTACTGACTTGCTTTGTCTAAAGGTCTCTATGTGTTTTACCATTCCTTACTAATTTATCATTGATTAGACATACAGGGACTGGCACACACACAGGGATTCCATCTGCTGGCACTTGCTCCTGGCTCTATACTCTCCATTGCTGAGGAAGGCTAAAGTCATCTCCCTCCTGACATTCATGATGAACACAAGGCAAGTTTTCTTTGACTAGGAAGGGCAACCTGACAGGGTTTCTTCCCATTTTACAGATGAGGATACCAATGCCATTAAGACTGAATCGTAAGTGAATAGCAGCCAAGGATCCCTTTCCAACCCTGACTGCGCTGTGCCACTTAAACTTTAAGGGTTCAGTGTTGAGTGATGCTCCATGGGCAAATGATATTGAGAGGATGATCTGTCTAATGCTGCTTATTTCCTCCCCTCTATGACTTTCAGAGCATGTGAGGAACTGGCATAGGCAAGGATCTGAGAAACTCTTTAAAGAAGACACACTTGAATGTTCTTCCCAAGACACATAATGAGGAAAGAGCTAACACTGTCTGGCTTGTGGGAAAAGGTATAATCTCTTGATTAGCTTATAATGGATTGGGGGTCCTTAGTATATGGAGTATCCACTGGGTCTAAATGATGCCTTAAAAATCAAGTAGAATACAGCACTGGTCATGGGACCCTTTCGAGATCCCACATTTAATGACTGCAATTCTTGATAATTAGATATCTCCCAGAAGTGCTTTCTTCCTACCCTGACCATTAAATCATAGGAACTCAAGAGTTCCCAAGACTGTGAATCCAGCATTCATTCACAGGCCAATGGTTTGAGGAGTTCTGTTTCCTTAGTGCAGCTGTATACTGCAGCTTTCTCTGTAATACTATCTCCAGTGTTTTTGTTGAGTGTATGTTTGTGTATGTGTGCGTGAATGTGTGTGTATATGGCCCTGCATGTATGTGTTACATAAGTACATATGTACACACACACACACACATGCACACACACACACATATACACACACACACACACACACACACACACATATGTCCCTGTAAGATATTATTGGACTGGCAAATAGAGAAGTCATTGTGGAGCTACAAATAAGGCTTTTGCCTGGTACTTGTAGATCTACCAGGATGGCATGTCCTGAAAAGTAGAGCTTAAAGAAGAAAAAGAAAGTCACACTGTGAAAGGGAGACTTCAAATTCAATCTACCAGTACACTGCTCTCCTGCAAATGCAGTAGCCACAGGAGTCCATAGTCCTGCTTTACCTCCAAGAGACAGAAATCCAGGAGAGAGATTGCTGGGAGCATCCCTTTGGGATCCACCCATAATTCAGGCCATGGCTTTGCTGCCTTGGCTTGTTTCCAAGGATGAGTAACATGACAGATCACAGGAATCAAACCACTCTTAGCCAACATGGGATTCTTATAGGCAATCTTTATTCTAGCATCATGGGCATGACACTTGCAGCGCTGTGCTGTAGCCTCCCCTCCCCAGGACTGTTGTCCTGAAGGAGGTAATCAAAGATAGACAGTGAGAGTTTGAGGAACCCATTACTCCCTACTTAGGTTCAGAGTGGCTCTGGCTCCGGGTAGTATGTGTGTGGATGGAGCCCCTAGACAGTTTTCAGACTTGGAAAAAGAGAATCTCAATGATGAAGGTACCAATGATGCTTGGGGACTAGAGCCCTTGCCTTGGTTTCATGGTTAGCACAGAGATATAGTGGCAGTTAGATGACAAATGGGCTTACAGCTACACTGCAACTCAAAGAGTACTGATTGAACCTGTAAAAACATCTCATGACAATTTTCCTAGTCCCTCAAATGTACAATTAGATTGTTCTAATTAAGGTCTGTTTTGTGGAGAATCTCATCATGAGACTAAGTAATTCAGATCTGACAGTGATGATAAGTAGGGGCAGAAGATACACTGTGAAGACCAAGGAAAGCCATAGTGGGAGATCAAACCTTACAGCTCCTGGACAATAGTGTTCTAAACAAGACAAATACTTAAAAGGTAGTCACTTCCAGGCCTGGACCACTTTTCTAGAAAATAGCACAGCAATTTTATGGCAAACATGCTCAATTATAGTAAGCACAGAGACCTGATCATGAGCCACCAGGTAACCATGTAAGCAGACTTCCTTGTAAAGGGTTATGCTTGTCCTACTGGGTATATGACAGACAACTCTACATCATGGCATCTGACATCTAATGTGAGATGAAAGATCAGACATGAAGGATGAAGACAAAACAAAAGTAGGCATGGGTAGTCAGTCGGTAAGGCCATGTGGCCCAGACTTGTGTGTGTGTGAGTGTGTGTGTGTGTGTGTGTGTAAAAGAGAGAGGAAGATGAAGGAAGCGAGGGGGAAGATGGGGAGAGGGAGAAAGTGAGAGGGAGAGCAAGAAGGAGGGGGAGAGGAGGAGAAGAAGGAGAGACAGAGAGATAGAGACAGGCATGGCGATCAAGTCATCATGTTCTGTACTCCTGTTGCCACAGCCCATACTGCACCAGGTGACTTATGGTTCTATTTACTTGTCTGTTCTTAGCAATAGATTGAAGAGTTAAAAATGGCTTAACTCAACTTGCATTTGGAAATCATGTCTGACATCCTGCTACATGAAGAGCCATTCTGTCATCTTTGATGCTGATATGCAAGACAATGTTCTCTGCCATCCCCCCAACTAAAAAAATTGTTGGACAACTAATACTTCCCCATTTTACAAAAGAGACTATGTGACTTTTAAGGGTCTCAGTGTTGATGCAGGAAAAATCATAAACAGGAGAGAGCTTAACGTAGCAACTGGGAGCTCCCAGAACTAGGCTTCTAGAGAGTTGAGGGGCAAGTCTCTCATAGTAAGAGATCTTGCAGTGACCTTTCACACTCACCATCTAGAAGTGAAGTGGATCAAGAGTGACAGATGAGAGAGAAAATCTTCCTGGGTTCTCATCCCACTAAACATTGCTGCTTATGCTTCAGCAGTGACAGTTCTGAGCTACAGAGCTCCTTGGGGACAGCAGTGGGGGTTTATAGTCCCGTAGGCAACATATGTGTAGCAGTTTTGCGGGGTGTGAAAAGTTGCAAGTCTAAGTGTTGGAAGTACATTTCCCTAGACTATACTTTAAGTTAGACATAGAAGAATTCTGATTTGATTTTCATAGGTGGTTGATGACTGCATCTGGCTTACTGGGGAGATGAGAAGAGTTTGGGATTAATGCATCAGGACCAGGGCTGGCCTGTTACATAACAGAATTACAGTGTCTTACCCTGGATTGCTTACCCTGAGAAAGGTGAAACTGGAGCTCAGTTGAGATTAACACTCCCCATTCCATCAGACAAGTGTTATCTATGCCGTAAAGAAGAGCTTCCCAGCTCACAGATCCTGGATATCAAGTACTAAGGGGGAATTTATCTCCATGTGTTTTTAATGAAGACACTGAGGCAGATTTTCAAACAATTGATGCTTTTCTTTTTGTCTGAAATCTTACTGTCAGAACTAACAGGTGAGGAGGGAGGAAGGAAGTGACAAGGAAAGAAAAAGAAAACACTTGGAGAGATAAAGGGGAAGGAAGGGATAAAGGTATGTGGACAGGAAATGGTGCCATGTCTGCATGTTAGAAAATGGCATGCCATTTCAAATCAGGGCTATGTTTTCAAATGGATTTCTTGGAGCTTTGAACTCTCACTACACAAAATAGACCCTCTACGTCTCTCCACATTGACTTCCCTCCTCTTATATGTTTTCCTTTACCTTGGCCTTTACTTGAATGGGGGAGGGGCTGCAAACAAACAAAGCCCACTTTGCTTCTACTGTTGAAAAATAGAGTATGAAATCCATCTCATTAGGAACTTACAAAGGAAGAGGGCAAACACCTGATACAGCTGAGTGGCAAAGAATTGTTAAAATGCAGCTGTTGCTAAGCTCTTGAATTTGACCTAAACAGCTTTGTCTGTCTACCAACCTTGTCCTATTTTTTTCTTTTGAATATGTGACCTTCCTCCATCTTCTAAGTCTCCCTACCTTGCAGGACCCCACAGGCATCAACTTGCATGTAAGAAGCTCACCTGTCAAAGCATGTGACATGTCTGAGAACAAGCAAAATAGATCATCTGTGAATCTTTGCATGCTTGAGGGCACACTATGTGAATAAAAAGAAGTTTAGAGAAGCTAATTGCAATCTAAGTCAATAGGGAGGGTGTATTCTTCACCTCCTTGTTGATGGAACCTCTGATAGGTATTCTTACTGTAGAGGGAAAAGTTATGGATACTGGGTATATAGAATCCTTTTTAGATATAAAATATTCTTTAGGCTTTCTTTAGGAATGTGGAAAGACCAGTCACCATTACTGGAACTGGCCGACCTGCAAAGAGAAAGGAAAGAATGCAATTTAGTCAGGTGGAACCAAGCTGAGAACCATAGTGACAGGGCAAGGCCGAAGTGACAGGGCAAGGCCGAAGTGACAGGACAGGACTACATTCTTGAGAAAGATAAGCGTACAGAGAGTTTTCATCTGATCCTGACTCATGTAGGTTGGGTTCCTTTGGAATGTTCCACTATTTTTATGTTATACCACCCTAGCAACCCCCTCACCCCCTCCTCATTTCCTTGGTTTGTGGTTTTTCCCTTTAAAAACACCCCTCAAACTGGCAGTCGGGGTCAATTCAGCTCCTGCGTGGGCATGCGAATTGACCGGCAGCTAGTTGTCACGCCCTAATAAATAACCTCGCAATTGCTCCGGTATATGGTGTCTCGAGTAGATTACTGGGTGGTCGCGACTTTCTGAGACTTGAGAGAGGGTCTCCCCTCTGCGGAGGTCTTCATTACTTTCCTGGGCTTTAGTTTTCTCACTGTAAAAAAAAAAAAGGAATGGGGGGAAATGTATTAAGCATTTAAAATGTGCCAGCTACGTAAAACCTGCCCATTACACTTTCCTTCACATTGACTTATATAGATGGGCGTAGTGGGGGGCTCAGACAGAAGAGCTGTCCCCAGTGTTAGAGGAAAAATTCTTGGTCAAGAGAACAGAATCTGGCCCTTGTGGAGACCTGACATTCCAGTTGGGCTGGGTGGTTGGTTCCCTTGAGCCAAATGGCCACAACTAGGAAGATGGTTTACCGTAAGCCACGCTAAAGAGTTGGGTGGAATAATTAGTCTTTAAAAAGGTATTGGACTTTTCCTTTCCACAATCCTTGCTCTTAGGGCAGCCAATTTCTGGCTCTTGTCACATATCTGTTGAAGTCTCTTCACTTTTCTGAAAGGTCTAACTTCTTTTTTCTATCTCTTCCCCAATCATGCTTTCCTAAGCACTGTTCTCCAACCCTAGCATTTGGGATTTCCTTTCTCCTTTTCTTTTTCTAAAGCTTCTTTCTTCAGCATGTAGCTGCTTTGCTGTGTCTCTGACCTCCGTGCCAAGACATGGCTTTTTATTACTCCCTTTACTCTTCTCTAGACAGCTGATGAGGTTTTACACTTGCTCTATCCTGGGTTCCTCTTTTGAAGTCTAATTAAGTTGTCTTGGAGCTTCTGTTTGAGTCTATTCATAACTTCTTTTATTGGTAGATTAAGAATCCCCAAAAGGAACCCTGATATTCCATTTGTTAGCAACAGTACAACAGCAAGGCAGTGGAATCTGAATTATACTTTGCTTTATCTGACACCAAAGTTCACAGTCATTCTACATGTTGAATCCCCCCATCCATGTTCAACAAAGAAAATAGTTCTGGGGTATCTCAAACATCATAGAAGTCTCCACTTCAATACACACTTCAATTTTCTCATACCTGCACTTGCCCTACTTCCATTTAACCTAAATTTGGAATATGACTTTTTGATATTTTCCTACACTATTTATCTCTTCACTCCTTTCATTAACCCATCAGCTGATTCTTGAGGCTCTAATTTCCCAATACTGCTTAGAGATTCCATCTCATGAGAGCATGGCTATCATCTAGAAAACAGTTAACAAAATATTCTGGTGAGGATCTGTAGAAAGAGGAACCCTTATACAGTACTGGTGGGAATCTAACTCGGTGAAAGTAGTGATTTCTCCAAGTAATTTATTATAGCTATATTAGTAATAGTCACTAAAGAAAAAGTGGTACCAAATGGGTTGTAAAATTCCTCTCATCATAGAGGAGATTTTAGAAACCAACTCATCAGTTCACCAGTACCATTTTGTCTTACAGTTTTGATGGAGTTCCATCTATACTTTGAATAACTTCATAACCCCTGGAATGAACCCCTCAATACCCTCTGTGGTCCACGGTGCCATCTTTCTAGCTCCCTGGCCCACATCTTTCCTCAGTTCTTTCTACTGGATCAGATGCGCCCCCTTCCTTTGTCTTTAGCATCCCAGGGTCACTTCTTCCTTGTTACTGTTTGTTATTTTTCCTCATTGCTAGACTTGGTCTTCTCTTCTTAATCCTAAACTTAAAATTCAACTTAAAGTTCTCTTTTGGAAGACAGTGCAATACATAAATACATTATAAGAATTTTGCAGTGAAAGAGTATCCTGCCAATCAGAAGGCCAACCAATGCCACAAAGATTCCACCATGCAATTGACCTTATGCAATGGATATATTGACTGTGGGAGAGGGGTAGAGTTGGGGGTAGAGGAATGGGATGTGGGCAACATGTAAAAGGCCTCTTCTGAGTGAAGATAAATGAGAGAGAGGAGAGAGAAAATAGGCTGTGATAGCATGGATTTTCCATCTGCGATATAGAGCATGTGAATTAGAAAGATGTGTGATAGTGGTGACATGGACATGTGTCCTATTGGCCCCTAGTAATGATGTGTCACATTGACCTTTAATGATGGTGACAATAGAGGTCAGGGTGAGAGATGGGGGCGCACCTGATTGTGGAATGTGGGTAGTTCTAACATCCATAGCTTAAAATAACCTTTGTTTTAATTTTAGAAGTAATATTTATATTTACTGTTGGCTACTTTGTTTTACTCTCATGCTCATCAGGAATGGGAGAATGCTTCTAGTTTTAAAATTTAAAAAAAAATTTCTAACTTATAGATAAATGGCTGGTGAATTGAATAGAATACTTGCTAATATTCATTAAAATACTCTGATTAGTGGTTTAATGATAGTCCAGTGTTGTAGAAAAATTAATTCCAACCTGAGACTTCTATCCCACATTTGATCATTCAGTTCCTGGATAAAAGACACACACTTTCATTATTTACAATAAGCCTTTCTTAGCACTAATGCTGGGCAGATATCTACCCTGTAGGTTATTAAAACCTATTTCTTATTTATAACCCTGAGTTATTACTTACTATGTTTCATCTGGGCTGCTCTAACCTCCAATTGGCTAGCCCTTCTGGCCATGCTTTCTTGACTCCTAACTCATGGGCATCTTTTTCCTCCCTCCACCTTCTTTTCTTTCTCCTCCTGGTCTTTTTCAACCCCAAGCCCAGAAACACTAAGCCCTGCCTATCTCAATTCTGCCCAGCTATAGGCTGTAGGTGTCTATATTCAATGATCAGAAATAACTTGGGCGCAAGGTCACAGAGCATAACTTGGTTCTCTGTGAGGACTCTTTCGTATCTGAGGCAACCAGGTCTTGGAGGCCGAACTTAGCATTACAATACATAGCAACAGACCAAACTTCAACAGTTCAACCTTGTATTTTTGCAGTGAACTCAAAATTTTTATGATTCTTTTCTATTTTTTAACAGGTGTAGTGTGCACATGTGTGTGTGTGTGTGTGTGTGTGTGTGTGTGTATGAATATGCACTGGTGTGAAGAAAGCTAGAAGCTGACACTGGAATGTCTTCCCCCAATTTCTTCTCTACCATATTTTTCTGATACTGATTCTATGAAGTGATTCCCTGTTTTCGCTAGCCTGGATATCCATCTAGCCCTCCAGCCTAGAGGGAACCAGAACTCAGGTCCCAGATGCACACTGCCATGTTTGGCTTTTATGTGGATTCTGGAGATACAAACTGAGGTCACCATGATCAACCACTGAGCCATTTCCCCACTCTGATTTTCTGCTTTTTAAATTATTTTCATCAATACTATTGATTTTCCTGGTTTCAATATTAAATATATTAACATGAAACTATCATTTAGTTTTCTAAAAGAGTTTGTCTACTTTGAGTGGGCTTATTTTTCCTGTGTTTGAGGATCTATACCTCTGAGCATCCGACTTTGTTTTTCATGACTCAGATTTTATGTCGGTGATAAGGACCTTAGCAGAGTTTGCAGATGAACTGAGATCTGGAAAATAGTTTTTCTAAGCTATTCTGGATACCCTTTAATTTGAATGAAGATCAAGTGAAAAGACAATTGCCTGTCTTACTTCACAGTTGTGCTTTGGAAGGACCAATGAGGATTCGAACTTTATACCTGCCACCTGGAGCAGAATTGTAAAATCAGTCATACTCAAACTATAGAATCCCTGCTTTCTGCAGTTCTGTTCATTAGACCCAAACTTTGCATTTTAAACAATGTCTTGCCTCATTGACAAGGAATAACAAAAAGTAGTTTGACAGGTTTCTCACATCCTGTGCTACAATAAAAAATATATAGGAAAGGGGATTTAATTCTCTGGCCTCCTAAACGTATGCCCTCTATCCTCTACCCCAGAGAAAAAATAATTTCCATTTAAAAGGTAGTTTGACTTTGATTAGTTGAGAGTAACGTCCCATGTAACTCAACTGCCTGAAAATAAAGTCATAGCTAATGACTCTTCCTGGAGTCAGGCAAAGAAACAGGGTACACAGCTGAAGAAGCATCTGTCTTTTCATATGTATGAATGGGTCTGTTATAAATCCTACAGGATTCTGCAGCTTCATTACGAAGAAGACTCTGTATGATCATTTTAAAGACCATCTGCTCTGGGTTTGGGATCATCTCCTAGCTGGGCTTCCCGGAGTGCTGGATCCTGCAGGCAGGAAACACACTGTGCAAATCCCTACTCACCTCACCCTGCCCTGATGAATAATGCAGAGAAGGGGCTATTATTTCCCTTCCCTTGAAATTGTGGCTTGGGAAGAGCCAAAGTTTTTGCTCTCCATTTAGATATTTTTCACTTCTTTGAAGTAATGCTACCTCGGAGCTAAGAACAATTTTTGGAGCTCTAAAGCTCAGGCTATCAACACGGGAAAATTTATTTTTATCAGCTCTTTTTTTCCCCTCCCCATTTGATACATTATTGGGCTCTTAAAAATATCAGTTGAGTACCGCGCAAAGGAATATTTGTCGAGCTGTCAGCACCTTGTGATTAATACAAATGTGGCTTGCGAAGGGAAAAAAAAAGCAGCACAGAAAACATAGTTGGTATTATTTGAGTTTGAAACCAGAAAGACATCAAAGACTTTCTTGATGTTGCTACAGAATTTTACCAAAGCAATTACATTTTAGACCCTGACTAAGCAGCAGCTTCAGTGAAGAACCCTGTACTTTGTAAGCAGGAAGACACCACTGGAGAAACTTAGTATAAAGAATTCAAGGACTGTATTTTCCCTGCCATCCTAATCGAGGTGTGGCCATCCATTGGTTTTACAAGCTCCATTCTTCTGCCAAATTCCTGTGGCATAGAAGCATGGATTCGTCCCAGCCTCTAAATGGCAGGTACATGCAAGCCACCTGTTTCCCATTCATTTCCTTCTTTTCTCTTTCCCTTCATTGAGTCAACGTCTCAATGCTCCCAAATGTAAGTTCAGAGATAGGAGACAAAATAAAGCATATCCATGCTGGACTCATCAATCTGAGGTATGCGTAGGTATTTACAAGGGGGAAAAAGACAATTCTCTGCTGTTTATCAATATGTAACTGCAGGTAAATTTGGCTTCCCTTTTGAACCTAGTTCCAAAATTATGGTGCAGAACTCATAACATAGTTATGGATTTCAAAAGAATGCCAAGGGACATCCCCAATATGGGTTATAGTGTACTGTTGAACATGTATTTGATGAATCACTATTTATGCTGCCTTATAGTTCTCCTATATGGCCTTATTTTTCTTTCTAAAACAACCTTTTTTAAAGCTTCTCTGGGCAAAAGATCAAGTTTATACATTCTTTCCACTTTATTGGAAGCCATTTGAGCTAGAAGCATACAAGTTGGTCAATTAGCATTGATTGGCCATAAAGTGTACTTAATTGATTGCATAGCTGCTATAGTGGCACTACCTTTCTTGCTTTGGTTTCTGGCTATATATTAATCTGTGGGTGAGGACTTCAACACTGGCCATATACAGCAGCAGCAGCAGCAACAACAACAGCAGCAGCAACAACAATAGCAACAAATAATATTTAAAATCAAACACTACTAGACTTGGATAGAACCTCTTGCCCAGTTTTAAGCATTCCTGCAGTTCAGTGACATCATCAGCTATGATGTCACAGAGAACACAGTCAAGTCCTAACTCAGGCAGGGTTGACCTTGGTTACCAAACAGCAGAGTAAACCCTAACTTTCTCTGTAAGTTTGTCTGATCATTTTCTTTCATCTGAACATGAATTATATTTTTTCCAACGTCCCATCAAAAATTCATCTTCTGCTTATCCCATAGATGGGTTAAGAAGTAAATATTTGTCAACAGATGAGGTAATGAATGATAAATGAGTGAGGAGCTAAGTCTTTGATGTTGCCCACGCCTTCCTGTGGAGGACTGCTCAGTTCCTCCATCCTTGAGCACAGGGAGCTTTCTCCAGCAAATTCTTGAAAATGAATGATATCACAGGTTCTAGCCTGTTTTAGGTGGAAGCTCACATCTAGAACTATATTTCTTCCAATTTAAACAGATACACTAGGAATGTGAAGGGATTTTGTCCTCCATGTCCTCGGGAGAAAATCATATATGGTATTAGAAATTAGAAATCTCATGAGAGCATCCTGCTTTATAATTTCTAGTGGCTCCTTGAGATGATCTTTGTATTTTCTTCATTTCCTCATCAAACAGATGAATAACAGTAACTGCCTTTCACATGACAGTGAGTATATGGGTCAGTGGAACAAAGGGAAATAGATTAAGGCAAAAATCATACTCTCAGCCACACAATTTGGGGAAAATTCAGAGAGAGGCTCACAACAGAAAACTGCAAGGATTGAAAAGGAAATCTGAGACATTCATCTTATATTCTGATATCTTTGTCAGCTGACTTAGGATCCTGCACTGAGCACACATGCCTGAATATTGTATTGGCACACTGTTTCACCTAGTAGGTCTGAGTCCATTGAACCTCTGGTATGTATCATAAGTTAATGGTAGTTTCCACTAAGCCACATCTTGGAGAGATACATTCCTTAAAACATTAGTTTGATACATCAATAAATCTGCAGCAGGGGACAGAGATGTTAAAGAAGAATCATGGGAAAAAAGCACATGGCCTAAGATTTAAATAAGAATGATTAAAATACATCAGTGTTATCAAGGCACAATTTCATAAATTAATCTTAATGATGATTACCTCCAAGAAACGGATAAGTGGATGGTTATAGGAATAAGCTCACTGATCCTACAAAGAACTGGTTCATGTTACATTTTAACTTGAGATTTGATGATACAGGTGTCCTCCTTTGCTTTTCTTCTCTTTCTCTGTTTGTGTATATTATATATTTTCAAACACATGTTTTACAATAAATTTAATCACTACTTAAAATAGATAGAGATAATAATACTTTGCAGGGTTTCTATGTACGAGAGTTGTGTCTAACTACAGTGCATAAGAGTGTACAAATGTGCATGCCCACACACATGTGCAGGCCAAACCAGGACATCAGATGGACTGTCTTCCACCATTGCTCTCCACCTTTTTATCTTGATGCATGATTTTCCACTAAACTGGAAGCTAATCACTTGTGATAGCCTAGCTGGCCAGCAAGCTTGCAGGACCCATCTGTCTCTACCTCCAGCCCTAGAGTCATAGGCTAATGTAGCCAGCTTTGTATTTTATGTGGATGCCAATGATTTGAACTCAGGTTCTTGTGCTGAAGAATAAGAGCTCTTACCTACAGAGCCATCTCTCCAGCCTCAAATAGTATCTGAATCTAAGAACAGAAACAGTAACATTTATGGAGAACATTACTTAATGAATTACACTCTAATTCTAAAATAACCCTAGGATATATTCTGAATGAGCTAGTGTTTGATGCCGCTTAAAAAAACAAGTTTTATCAGATTGGTTTAATTGGTTATCATATTTGTGTCAGCAGATCCAGTTGAATAAACCTGAGAGACTTTGGTAACTGTGAATTGAAAGGTCCCAATTCGCTAAGTAATAGCTGCTACTGCAAGAATCCTCAGATACATCAAACAGCTCTGTTCTTGTTATAACAACATGCTTTAGCATTAATAATTGAGTCTCATATAGATGTTGAGATTATTTATGAATTTCATGCTGGCAGTGGGTAGTCTAGCCAGATATTATCCAGTGAAACACTGAGGTCCTGATGACCAGCCTTGTGTAACAACAGAGGTGAGATGTGGAACCAATGTAGCATCCAGCACTGGAAGTCAAAACGTGAGGATCTTCCATGAAGAGAAAGATGTGGTCAGTGACTGCAGTCACTAGATGCAGAATCAACCAGGTAAAGTACCATTACTCTGCTTGCCTGTGAGCCTGTGCCAAATGTAAGAGGTGGGAGTAGCTGCCTTCCCAATATAACAAGATCTGAACAAATCACCTCTGATTGTGGCGGCCATGCTTACTTCATCTAGTATCATGCAGCTCAACCTTCTTTAAAGACAGTAGCAAGAAGTATAATTACATCTGTAAGCCCTTCTGCCTCCATTTCATTTTTCATTGGAAAAAGTCATGTTGATGAGAAAATTATGCTCTGTGGTATTCTGTCACTTTGCTGGAATATTGAGCAAACATTACCAGGATTATTATTCACAGTGTACCCTGAGAGGAAAAATATTGTGAGATTCAGTATAAAGATAATACTGTGGCATGTACAAATGACTATGCACATGCGTATGCACGGTAAAGGTGAACAATCTCCAGAGAAACATAAATGGATAAAGAGTGGTGGGTTTTCTTTTGGGCTAATAAGGATGGCACTGTATCCTTGCTGTGGTATTCTTTGTTAAAATGTTGTGAAAAAGCAAGAAGCAGCTCTTGAGTAAAAGGGTCCTACAGGCTATTGAGGTCTTCTGACAAAAGCCTTTGCAACTTCATATCTTCTGGAATTTTGAGCTTTACATAATATCCTAGCTACACTCACTTTGTGTAGACTTGTGCCAATGTTGTATATTGTATTCTCTTTTTCCTGTCTCAGCACTGTGACCTGATACCTGAGACCTTAAGCAAAGGAAAGCTTTTTGTTTTTTTTAAATTATACTTCAAGGAATATAGCCCAGCATACTGTGGAAAGTATTAGCAAGCTCAAGGTAAACAGACACATGAAGCTAAGACTACCCTGGTTCTTCTTGTTGGAGGCAGAGAGCCAGACTCAGTGGGCTACATTGGGTCTAACAGATAAATCCTACCTCCTAAAAGTTCCAGGGCCTTAAAAAACAGTGCCACCAGCTGAAGGTCAGAAGATGAGAAGGCCATCTCACATTCAAATTATAACATCTTACAAGAAGTTTAGCCTCACATGCTTAAAAAGTATATAGGCTTAGGTACTTTAATTTTGTAAATTGAAGGTGTGGGGGTTCTGTACTTGGCTCTGCCCCTCTTGCTGGAAGATGGTCCAGACAGGAACAATGATATAATACTGGGCTTCTGAATACGTGCACTGATGACATTGACATGGGCTGAAGGAATGACAAGAAACTATGTACAGTGTCTGCAAACTACAGTGGATTCAGTATATCTCATCATAAAGGTGATGAAGGGGCCTAAGAACGAGCAGACATGGGCTTCTTACACAAAACGTTAATCACGGAGGGGTAGGAGTCTGTTAGGTAACATTCTCCTTTTAAGTTTTATGTTGTCCAATAGCTACATAAGGGATCTACGTGACATTTCCACGAGGCAACTTCAGATATGACATTCTTTCATATCATAAAATTCATATCATTTCATTCATGTATCTAGAGTGGTTAACTCTAGATACAGCATGGATGGCAGATAATTTCTATCTGGATGTGTAGCACACTCTTAATCCTCTCTTGTGCTTCTACCTTGGTAGGAGAAAAGAATCATAGAATCAGAAAATAAATCTAAGGAAGTTAGACACTAAGAAACAAAAAGAAAGCTAATTTGTCTGTTACAGTTCATTTCACATGCAGAGGGAATGAAGATGGGAAAAGTATATCTCAGAAGGTAATTATGTATTGTCTGCACTCAATAGACCATGCTGGAGAGAGAAAAGCTACTTGTGTTACACACAGAACTGAGGCTTTACTTGCAGCTTGTATTAGCCTCTCTCATGCCAGCTGGAGCAACTCAAAGCACTAGGTGTTTCCAAAGTTTGGAACTCAACTTCCACTGTCTTGATACCTCTTTCTGGGAAAGCGTTTTTTTTTTTTTTGTCTGCCATAATTAAAGTCGTAATAAAATGCTGTGATCTGTTAGGATGTGTGGTAAGCATTGTTTTTCTGTACTAGTATTAATTAGGTGAGAGTCTCAGGAGAGTTTCCTTTCCCACATGCTTTTCTAACACATACCTTTTTTTTTCATTTTCATGAGTGTGATGTACATTTGCATGTATATGCATGCATATTTGCATGTGTGTGGCTACATGTGGGTGTAGGCATGGAGACATTGTGTGTGTGTGTGTGTGTGTGTGTGTGTGTGTGTATTGGCATGTGGTTTACGTCAGGAGTAATCCTCCATTAGTTCTATCACTTTGTTTATTGAGTCTGTCTATCAAGCCCAAGGATTGGTTATATTACTAGTCTTGCTAGTTCCTTTTGCCTGGGTGCCAGGGAACTGACAAACTGTGTGGAGTTTACATCCTAATTATTTCTTGCAAGAGTTCCATCTCTATGCTCACCTGTCATTGCCATCAGCTCAGATCCTCACTGTCGTACCTGATTGGCTTTTCTGGCTTCTTGTTTGCTTTTGAATTTATTTTCAAGTATTTTCCATAAGCCCCCCTTCTTTTTTCTGAGAAATTCTCTGATGTCCCTTATGTATGTACTACCCTTGTGACCAACTAGCCTGTAAGTTTTTCCCCATAGTCAGGATTATTCTTAGATCTTCATGTTTACGCAGACTGTCTAGCACCATTTTCACTTGATCATTTGCAAAATCTCCATTTTATACATTGACAAAGATGGATGCAGAGCTATGTCCCATCCCTTGGGGGTCTCCAGCACTTAACCACTCTGCTATCAATAATTCCCTTCAAATTTATATTGACTGGTTACCCACTCAGAACAAATAGAATGGGGAAAAGATCTATAGTAAAACGTCTAAGTCTAGGAAATTAAACATGATACAGCTTTTGCCTTGTAAGTTGGGGCACATACTTTTGGGGTTCTGAGCTACCAGCATAGAAAGTTTAAGTACCTGCAGACTGTCATGTTGTAAAGAGGCATGGGATACATGGAAGGTCACATAGTAGGTATTTTAGCTGACACACAGCACCAGCTGCCTTTCAGTGCAGAAGAAGATGCCCAGTGGCAGCCTCAACATTACACCGTGTCTCAATCCTTGTTAGCTGAAAGCATCCATGCTCAGAATCAGAGGCAAACATCCTCCCTTGAGGTAATTAATTCCTTACACATAGGATCTGAAAGTACTCAAAAACAGTTGAAAGGTGCTCTATTCGGAGGTGGTTTGTTTTGTAGCCATTATATCTGGTTCTCCACTTGAGGCCCTTTATCTCATCCCAATCTCACAAAATTATTTCCCCAATTCAAATTTCTATTTAACTAGACCAATTAAAAAAAAAAAACAAATTTGTGAGAATGTAAGATCCTACATTCTGATGTGAATTCTGTGATGACATATACCAAATCTCATTCGTGTTTGTTGTTCAAACAACCTGTGCATAGCAAGCAGGTATTCACTTGTTACACAAATGAATGATGGAGCAGGAGAAAGTCCTTTCTACACAATAGTTAAGATAGTAATTTAAAGTTTATGTGAATACATTAAATATTAAAATCTAAGGATAATATCAATGAGATAAAAAACGATCAGAAGCAGAATATAAAACATGACTCTAGTTCCACTGAGGTTATCAATTAGAAATAACTGGTCTCATTCCCTAGGAAACTGGAGAAGCAAATATATAGGGAAAGTGGGACTTTAATATAAGGGAAGTAAAAAAAAACCTAAGTCAAGACACAGGTCTTAAAACTAAGGAAATAAAACTGAGGACAGGGTCAGTACTAACTTACTGACCTCCTAGCTGGGGCCAGAAAAATATCTTACACGTCCATGAGGTCTCCAGTATCCAACTCCTGATATTTCCTTTCTCAGACCTTGAACTAAGCCAAGTCTGCATATCACAGTGGTGTTCCAGGTGGGCTTAGTAACTAAATAGCAGGTATGTTGATCACTGGCTTAGATTTTCTTCTCCTATGGCATTTTGACTATTTTCTCCTTGTTGATACCCGGATCTAGAAAATGGCGAAGTTTGTTTTCATACGACTTTTTCTCATTCTTTACTTCTGCATCAAGAAAACATTGAAAAGAGGAGCAGGGTCTAAAGGATGAAATATAGCCTTCTGTGTTATATTAATCTGGTAGTGACATTTCTAGCGTTCAATCCAAAATGAAAAGGTGAAGGCATCAACATCAAAATTGCCATCAATCAGGTAAAGTTGTCCTGCATCACAGTCCCTGAAGAGTGACAATTATTATTTAAAATAATTCAGAAACCTTGAGAGCGAGATTATTTGCCATTTTGGATTGCTTGATGACCAGCAGTTAATCTGCCAATCACTTAAAGCTAAGATCTTCCTGCTTCAAAGAAACACTTTGGATTATGTTAAAACAATGGACTTCTAGCTTCCTTCTTACTACACAGCTCACACCATGTTCTCTATGTTGGAATATATTCCCTTTGTGGATCTTGTTTCATCAAAGTTACATTTGGCTAAGTATTTATTTTACCATTCAAGATTTAGAGTGTGCCTCTTCTAAAAGATTTCTTAAATGAGTTATGAAGAATGTTAATTGTAGTCTACCTCTACCACTGTACTGGACAGTTCACTGAAGTTGTATCTTAAATGCCTTATCCTAGCAATTGTCCAATGACTCAGTGAGGAAGGACCCAGATATCTTCATTATTGTACATCTATGATGAGCTATAGATGTTTGCACTTTGATTATTCTTCAACTGGAAGAACCACCAGATACTACTCAATTCAAGTACAACATCCCATGTAATCCCTCAGAAGCATCTCGTGAGATTGACTATTGAAGCCCTAGCTAAAAATTGGGAACTTTCCTGACAAGCAAAGTATCAATTCCTCTTTCTTCAAGTCATCCCATACTCTCTGAGAAATAAAAAGAAGGGAAGATTAATGGAGCCATCCTTTGGGGGTTTTGGTAATGGGCTGAGTTTCTTTCTCTTCAGCTCTTTCACATCTGCTGTTGGTAAGCCTTGGATGATGGGTTAATTCATACACAAATGTGTTTAATAGTTTGAACCAGCTTTTCACACCACTAATACACAATCCTGTCACCACATATGAGGCAAAAATCCTGCCTTCAAGGGCCTTGAGTACTTCCACACACATCAGTTAAAGGGCTAGTGATTCTTAAGAACATAAATTGGAAATTTAATCCATGTGGTTCATCAGAAAAAGCAATTGATAAAGGGGGTTCATTGGCTTCAAGTCTGCACAGGGGCCTGGATACGAGTTTTAGATTTAAGTAGTGGAAGGTTTGAAGCACTAAGTACAAGGGACCTATAACAAAGATGTCTGGTTTCAAAGGTTGTCTGCCTGTCATCTCAGTCCTGGTTATGTAAGGTACTTTCAGGGAATTCTGACTGCCATCACTTGAGGGAAGCAATCTTATTCCCATGAGCTGATCCATCCTGCTACAGGTGGCAGCACTACCATCAAAGATGCGTGCCCTCATTTAGGGAGTGATATGGTTTGTGATGATCACTTCTGCTTGGGGGAATGTTCTGTCTCTTTGAAAGATGTTTATTGATTGATCGTGTCATTCCCAGAGTCCAAGGTGACTCAGGTGTGGGCGCCTGTGGGGAGTCTGGAGCAGGTCATTGTAAGCGCTCATACTAAGATGCCTACAGGAGATGGATGTAAAGGGAAGGCAGTGGTGCCAGGCTTTTATCCTATTTTTAGTTGCCTAGTAAGCCCAAGTGAGCAGTCAATGCTTTTTAGCAAAAGCAGCTTCTAAGTGCCTGTTAAAATCTGGCAACATATATCTAAGGCACAGAATTGAAAAAGAAAAAAAAAGGGGGAACCAAGATGGCCACCAGCTTCTGTCTGTAGTAATCAACTGTTTATGATGCATGTTACTCCCAATTTAAAAAGTACTGACAGGTAAACTTTGGCATTGTTTTGCACAGTTAACATTTTGACTGAGCCATACTCACATCCCCATCTCTATTTAAACCACTTCTCAGTAAAATACAGTTGTATTCCAAAAACAGGGCTAAATATAATACAATCATTGTATGATTTGGTTAATTGGGGTAGGTGTTTTATAATGAAGAGTTCAAAAAATAAAAACTGCTTTATTTTGTTCCATAGAAGTCAGTCCATCTTGGAGGGGGTGGAGGGTTGGTTATACCCAAATTGTCAACTTCTTTAATTTGCCTTCATTTTAAGGACTTTACTACAACTTTATATACTTTAAATGTATGCTTGCTTTATTTTTTAAAGGATGCTCTTTTATCATCATAGTGGCTTCTCCTTTCGGTTATTGAATTGCACATACCAGATAGATAGAAAAGACTGATGCAGAAGATGGTATTTGAAGGCCATCTGAAGGGTTTGGGCATCCGAGTCATCATTTGACAGAACAGGACCAATCAGAAGCAGAAGTATGCAAATGCCCTAGTGTAGTGCTTTTCAATCTGTGGTTGGAGACCACTTTGGGGGGTTAACTAGCCCTTTCATAGAGGTCACCTATGACTATTGGCAAACACAGATATATGCACAACAATTCATAACTAGCAAAATTACTGTATGAAGTAAAAACAAAAATAGTTTTATGATTGGGATCACCATAATGTGAGGAACTGTCTTAAAGGGCCACAGCATTATAAAGGATAAGAACCATTGTCCTACTGGGTTCCCTAAGCCGATGCTTTAACATCTCCAATGGAAGTGGTGCTTCACTGCATCAAGGGTGAAATGTACCTTCCCTGTCAAATGAAATAAGATTAAAGGATGTAAGCTGAAGTCTTAGGAAATCTCAGCCTGTGGTGTGCTAGTTGACTCAGCCTAAGTTCAGGGACTTTTCCAAAGGAATAGAATTCTAAGGCTCAGTCAGCCTTGATACACTCACCGTGTGGTCCAGTGAGCGCAAGAGTTTCTCTATGAATCATCTACTTAATGGAGAGGTAGTAGGCATTTGATTGACCTCTTAAATCACAAACATCAAAATGGAAAATGAAAGATGGTGCAAGGGTGCATTTTATGTGAATAAAAATTACGTGAAAAACTGTGTCTTTAATCATTGTAAAGTGCAGAGTGGGATTAAAGTACTCTAATTATGTAGTAGTTTCTCAAAGTGTTTTTATGTATTTTAAGGCACATTCAGTCATAAATGTATGATGTATATACATATAAATATATATGCTTATTTCAATGCCACAAATGTCAAAATTAGATGATGTTGTTCATAAAGAAAAAATAGAGAGAAAGAATCATTTCCCATGGATTAGTGGTTCCGTTTTATGACTTGGGAGAACAAAGTGTTGGTGGTTCTGTTGCCTGATGTGATGAAGTTAGTGAACTAAGATGTGGTTATAAAATGTGTGAGCAACACATCTTTTTGTAAAATTATCTCCGCTCAATTTTAATAGAGGTCAATGAGAAAGATAGTATCGTCTCCCTTTATACATGAAGGGCTTAACAGTCACAGAGGTTGAACGTATCAAAATGACCACATGTAAGACCAAGTTCACACTTGCCTGGCACCACCATCTTTGGCCCTCAGTTTGGTAACCACTTGATATGTTGTTTTGATGGAGAGTGGGTTTATTTCAACTCATGATTAAGGTTATCATTTATTACAGAAAAGAAACAAAAGCAAAACTTTGAAGTATCCAGTTTCATCCATGGTGAAGAGTAGAGAGGGAGAGAAGGATGCATGCCTACCTCATGCTTAGCACCTCTCTTCCCTTACACTCCTGGATCTCTGCCTAGGGAATGTTGCCAACAGATACACAGGGTGAGAGTGTTGCAGGCTGCACACTTCACACATATTTAATATCCCCAAGAAGCAGTTGCTTCTGAAATGTTGGGGCACTAAATCTTACCTGATCTTTCCAGTTTCTATGAGAGGATTGCTGAGAGTCAAGATGGAACCTGGAACAGAGAACACAATTTAAAGACCATGAGATCCGCTCTGAATCTTGAATGATTTGTTTAATAGAACTTAGTACTTGGTCAGAATCCAGACCCTCCTTCACTTTAGCTTCTATAATGGGAACTTTCTGGTCCAGTGTCCAGCACATAGGATAGAGAAGAAATACACTCTCAGAGCAGATTTAACCCTGTGACTATGCCTTGAACCTAACAGCATCTAGGCAATCTTAATTTCATTCTCCTCTCCTATAGGTTTTTGTCATGTTAGTTCTCTTTTCTAAGCAAGACTCTTAACTCTTGTAATGTTTGGGGCTTATATATGACACTATGCATTAAAATTGCTGCACTGGAATTTAGACAAATCTTAGTAGAAATCCAACATAGCTTTGAAAGCAACTACTTATTCTCCATAGATCTGTGGAAATCAAAGTCCTCTAAAAGTGGTCTGGTGGAAACTAAGGTCCTTTGAAAGCAGCAGTTTATATTTGGGGCAGATTATCCTTTACACTTGGAAATGTAAAACATTTATTCACTATTTCCTACTGTTCCCAAAAGATTTTAATACTCTACTTAGTTGAACTGATCACACAGCTAACAAAAACAGAAGATCCAAGGGATAACTCATAAGGAAAGACCTAAGTGGTTCAGTAACATCTCCAAATATCAAACGCATTTACTGAAGTACTGGGTTTAGAATTTTGATGGCTAGTGCAACTATAACCAGCTACTTCCATCGAAAGAATCATTGTGTAAAGGAATAAGTTTGGCTCAAGCCCTGGATTTGCTTTTAGCAGGAGGTACTAAGATGTGTGTGTGTGTGTGTGTGTGTGTGTGTGTGTGTGTATCAGGGACTCCATGGGATTTTCTCATTTATAAGCTAAGAATAGTACACCATCTTGTAATAAGCTTTGGCTTTAGGTGGGATGGAAGTTAAAAGGTTCTAGCTATGCATTATTCCATTTTTTGTTACTATGACAAATGAGACAGAAGAAGCTACTTTATAAACACGTATGGTTCCACCTCACTCAGAGTTACAGAGGCTGAATGTCCAGGATTGGTTTGTTTTATTGGTTCACTCACTGCTGAGAGTCTGTCAGCAGATGGGCCAAAGGAAAGTATCCCATTGCCAGAAAACAAAGCAAGAGACAGAGAGATCCCACTATACCTTCTGAGAGGATGATATCTTTGACCTAAGGGTTTCCCATCACACTGGGCTTCACTTCTTAAAGATCTTGTGACTGTCTTAGGAATACTTGTGGAATGTATTCAGGTTACATTCAAACCATGGCAACAGGGACCATGTTCTTATTAACATGGTCTTTGTTATATTAGCAACCAGGCTAACATAGAGTATGGATTCCTGAGTCAATGATATCCTGTACCCTGACATCTGGTGCTAACTGGCAAAACATTCAGAGTTGACATTTTACAACTCACCAGCGTATGGTTCATTTACTCTTCACCCAATTTTGATGCTGGTTTAGGGAGGTGTTGTGGAACACCCCTCTCACGTGGACCATTATTCTGATGCTGCCTGTTGCCTTGGTTATGTCCCCAAGAGAAGGCCACAATTAGTGTTTATCTGAAGTTAACACTCAGCTACCTTGGGCCTCATAGCATCCCTGCATCTCCAGCTACCATGGCTAGGAAACCTAGAATAGTCAATGCAGATACTAGAGAAATCTTCAGTTAATATTCGTTACAAAATGGCTTGCTCTGCACATATCACAACGAGCCAATTTTTGAAGTCCATTTGCTGCTGTTATCTTCTTGTTGAGTTCTTGACTGAAATTATTCAATACTTTTATTTGTTTTCTTATTGAGACTTTCTGTTCTTTGAAATGAATAGTTCAAAATAAAATTTTAAAGTCCTGAAAAATATTTCAGAAATACCCCAAATTATTTGATTGTTACTTCACTATTTTTCTGCTACTATGCTACTTTTGAAAACTCTAAAACTACTCAAAGTAATCTAATTTTCCATGTGTATAAATGTAATGGAAACAGTAAAAATTCAAAGTAAGGTTTCTCTTGGGTAAGGATAGGACTTGTCCTGATAGGGGGCCTGTCAGCTATGTTTTGAGAATGTCAACTTTTAATAGTTACTTCATGACACCAGATGGTTCTACCATGAGGAATTCTGCTTGTGTGGGAGAGGGTGTCTTTTTTGTTTTAAAATATTGTCTCTCATTTTCAACAAGTGTCTTATAAAAATCCTGCCTGTTGTGGTACACAGGTAGACTGGACTATGTTAGAGCTGTTCAAGAGAAGATCTACTGAGACCAGATACCTGTTCCCTAACATTGCCTCCCTTTCACATTACAAGATTTGAACAATCTCATAATTTCATGTGAGGGGATGTTGTTTTTGACCATAATACCTACCACCTCACCAGATCTTTCTCCTTCTCCTTCTCCTTCTCCTTCTCCTTCTCCTTCTCCTTCTCCTTCTCCTTCTCCTTCTCCTTCTCCTTCTCTCCTCCTCCTCCTCCTCCTCCTCCTCCTCCTCCTCCTCTCCCTCCTCCTCCTCACCACTGTTCATGCAGTAGGGGGAGTTTCTGGGGTCCACTTACAAGCTCATTGCATTTCCTCCTCAGAGTCCCAACCAGTAGACATGCTGGACCCTAAGATGCTACATTAGCCTAAATTTCCCACATTACCAGTAGCAGGTGAGGTGCTGAAAGCATAGAGTTAGGTCTTGAATGCATTATTAAAAGATTTCCTTTTAGGAAAATTCCTAGAGAATATTGGATCATCTCTCCTTCCACATGGTACTTTTTTTGGTCATAAATGGTGCTTAAAGAAAGTAAGAACAAGCATTGGAAGCTAGTTAATCATGCCTCCTATCCCTCTGAAGTTCATTACTGCCTCCATCCTATTTCACACATACAGAAAAATCCAGCCCCTTATAACAGACTGACATTAAAAGCACAAGTACAAACAAAACAAAAGAAAAGAGATATTGTATCATCATTCTACCTGTACTATACCCAGAGTGCAGAGACCTATTTTAGTGAGTTTGACCTCTCAGTTGCTATTCAGTGTAGGTCAGAGTTTTATGGACAGGTCCAAAAGAGGTAAATGATATCATTAACTTTTAGATAGAAATCTAGAATTCTAACATGTGTATCAGTTTTAGCAGATTCCTACAGTGAACAGGTGACAGAAGGAGGAGAGGTCTTTCAGAATTTTGGTGATAAAGAATAGGGCTGATATTTCTCTCACTTGTGTCTTCAACATTAAAAATGTGAGAGAAGTCACTGAAGAAAAGAAGGGGATGACACTACTGTCCCCTAGGCATCTGACTAGTGCCAAAGGTTGAACTAGATGGAGTCCTGACCTTTCATCATGGGTGCTTTCTGACAGGGGTCACAGACAACAACAGCACTCCCTGAAGAGGAAGAGATAGATAGAACCCAGAGCCTTTTGAAAGGAGCTGCATCTCCAGCCCTGGAATGCTTCACTGTATTTATTTGCTTGTTCACCTAAACTGTATTATGACTGTTTGCTACATTAAAGGTTTGTAAAAAGAAGGAAAATCAGAATAAGAAAGTATTATCTGGCTCATCAAGATCAACAACCCAGACAAAAGAGAAGAGAATGGGGAATGAGAAAGATGGAATGTGGTAGAACTTACCAAAAAATACAAGGGACCCAAGATCTATGCATGCTCTTTTGTTCTGGCTGATTTATTTTCTATTTTCTGCTGATTGATACATATATATACATAATACATATGTATCATAGATGTATACATATACATATACATCATATACATCATATACATATACATTTATATGTATAAATGTACATATACATTTATATGTACAAATATGTATATAAAGTAAATATACATATTTACTTTACATCCCAGTTGCAGCACCCCTTCCCTCCAGTCCTCCCAGTCCCACTCTTCCAAATACCTCCTCTCATTACACCCTCTCTTCAATTCAAATATAATGACATCATTTTCATATTTCCCTTTCTTCTCTCCAACCTTTAATCCAACCTTTACCAAGTATTTTTTCTTATTCCATTTCAAAATCATGGTCTCTTTTACGTTAGTTATTATTGTGTGTGTGTGTGTGTGTGTGTGTATAATATGTATATATAATATATAAACAAAACCTGCTCAGGTCACTTAGTATTATTTGTATGTGTATTGTTTCAGGATGTATCCATTCTTAGAGCCCCACATGCTCTTGCATGGAGATCCAGAGGAACTTTACCTCAAAGTGAACTTAAGCAGTATTTTCTGATTTTAATTTACTGAACTTAAGTTCATATCTATTGCCTTTTTTTGATTATTAAAAAGTGTTGGACTGTGATCTTATTACTATCTTTGGATGTTTGTAGACAGGGAGAAGGTCCACTAAAGGTCACCTCTATCTGAATGACATAGTCTTTGTAAACCTGAAATGCTCATTGTGTGTTCTTTGCAAAACATCCATTTCAAATTTAAGTTGAGTGTGTGCTGAAAACTCAGTAACTGACATTGTACCACACACGTTAAGTGCTTCGCAAAGAGTCATACACTTAGGCTAACTTAGAGACATCCTTCTGCCCAGTGCAATGCTACCTTCTTCCTCGGAGACATATCAATAGCAGCATGCTAAGCTTCCCATTTGACCATAAGTATGTTGTTTGTTTTCATCCCAAAGTAGCACAGCAGTGTTTTTATTTATTTTTTTTATTCTGTTTTACTTTTTTTCTCTCTTGATTGTAGGAAAATCCTCCTGTGATATGCCCTGGAAAACAGAAATTGGATCTCTGATTAGCAGCAGGCTGATTTTATTTTGTGATGGTGTAAATTAATCTCTCTATGTTTAGAAAGTCCTATCCCCACAGGAGCTTAGCTTCTGTGTACTTCAAAGCATGTCCCCTGTGTCTAAGAAGCTGTGAGGATTCTAACTTAAACACTAAAATGTAATGGCTTTGCTTACGCACAACCAAAGGCAGGTTCTAAGGTCAACTTGGCTTTTTGTTGTTGTTTTAGAATCAAAGAGATTTTTCAGTTGTAAGAACTTGTTGGGATTTCAACATTATTTAGGTTCGTTTCTAAAGAAACGGGATTTCTGTTTTCTGCCCTTCCGAAAGGATGATGTTTTCACTCATTTATCATTGTTTTTTGGTGAATTTTCTCTTTCCACAGGGAAGGTTCTTCTGTGTCTTCCTACCACTCAACATTCAATTAACACTGGATGTGAGCTTCTCCACACAACACACAATCAGCATTGCATGTGGGTTTCTCCACACAACATGCAATCAGCATTGGATGTGGGTTTCTCCACTCAACAGCCAATCAGCTTCAGATGTGGGCTTCTCCACTTTTTGTGCAAGAGTGATATTATCTGTCACTGCACTGATTTAAAATACGCACTTAACTATCTCCTGGTTGGTCATGCACATTCTGGGAGTAGGCACTGAGGTGCCTGTAATTTACAATAATTAAAAGAATATTCAGTGTCTAGTAAACCTTCAGAAATGTTGATTGCTAGATAATAAAGTGAATAATGGCATGAGCAGCCTATCTTAATCTTCACAACAAGTTTTCATGAAAGGTAACAGTTTTCAAAGATTTTAGATGAAAAACCTAAGGATCACAATGCTTAATTCATAACAATCTGTGCTTAAAAACAAACCACAGTATCTAGATTAAGTTCCAAGTTCCAAGGCTTAGTATTTCAAACTTCCTCTTCCTAAATTAAAGTGTGTAAAAGACTATAGTCCTGATTGCTTGTTCCTATTAAAATTGTTTACATTTAGTGTGTGTGTGTGTGTGTGTGTGTGTGTGTGTGTATGTGTGTGTGTGTATGCATGTGTAAATGCATGCTGCAGTGCAAGGTCAGAAGACAGCTTCCAGAAGTCAGTTCTCAGTCTCCTACAATGTAGTTTCTGAGAAATAAACTCAGTTTATGTGTCTTGGGAAAAAAGAGAGCAGAAGCTATTTGAGCCATGTCAGACACCCTGACTGTTCATAAAACAATTACTTAAAGAGGTAAATATAGCTTAGTAGATACTGTTTCGAAATTAGTAGTACAATTGTGACAGCTAAAGGAATGCTGGATGATGTGAATTAGAACACCTGTCTGAAAAGTCACAAAAGGCTCTGTCATTCTAGGACTGTAAGAACCAAAGAAAATAAAGGACTATGATACAATGCTAAAAATAATAAGAAAAGGTCATGGATGAAGATACTCAAACACTTGCAGACCCAGATTGGCTGAATCACAAAGCAAGATGGGGTATGTAAGTCTGCCAGGCTTCTGCTGAGCCTGGACAAGCTTCTGGTCCATGAGATGGTGAAATCTCATTGATAGACAGCACATTTACTTCTGAGTAAGCACAGAATCTTACTCATTTCTCTCCCCAGAGACAGCATTCGGAGGAAAACAAATCCTCTTTCACTGGCATTTCATTAAACAGTTTGGAGAATGGCTGTAAAATGTAAAAGCAGAAATGGACATAACTCAGGTAATCTAATGGACTGCATGCATTTCAAGGTCGCCACACTTCAAGTGCTATAAGGTAAATGATTATTTGGGAATTTTAAAGAATAGTTGTAGTTTCATCTTGTCTAGCAGAAACTTTAAAACAGCAACGGAGTCTATGAGAGCTGTGAGAACTGTTGGCATTTGGTGAGAACATTTGAGTTTCAGGACAAGCTTAGCTCTATTAACCGTGTGATACTGGCATTTCTCTGCTTCTCTGATTCTCAGATTCTTAACATGGGAGTCCTCAAACCTTTCTCTCATGATAACAGGAGACTATGAGACAACTTGTGTTGAATAAAAAATGTGATTTGTTGTAGAACTCCAATAGAGTGATGCTGTTTCCAGCCTTCTTACCTCAACTTCATTGTTACTAGCTATTTGACTTCAGCAAATTCTGTCACTGGCCTGGCCTGGTTCCCGTCTGCAGAACAGAAAAAAAAATCAAAATCTTACAGGGCTGTTGTGAAAAAATGAACTATTAAAACTCACAAACTCAGATCGTCTAACACAGCAAGTATTCTGAAAGCATCATTTTCTTTATTGGGATCCTTCTTCTCTGGAAGTTCCTCCTACTATAAAACAGAGATTCATAGTATCTATTGCCAAAGGTGCCGATAACAATTGGAGCTCTGTAGAGATCATGTTTTGAAGCCTCTCAAAACTTCATGCCTTCTGGTATATCATTGTCAGTCAATGCTCTCTATATTATGTGTTTTCCTTAACGTGAGGATAGAGAATAGGGTTCATATCCAGTAACTCCAGGGATGGTCTTTTGTCTATACTCTCTGACAAGACATTACATTAAGGCAAGCTGTGCTTGTATTTTGAACGTTCAGATTGAAAGACCGAGCCTCTTATCCATGCTCACTGGAGCATGTCGCACTACTTCTATCAAAGGCAAGCGTGCACTCAGAAATGGGCAAGCGAGCTTCACAAAAGCTGACAGCACTTTCCATGATTCTCAAAGCCCTGGTGTAGAACAGAGGAAGAAAAAAATCATGATTGCCATGTAAACACATCAGAGGTGATCAATCAATTCAGGAATCATGGCTGCGATCTCAGTTAGTTATGGAAGAATAGACAGCTTTCACTTATGACTTTACCATCATCTAAATGAATTCTCTCTGGGGGAATGCAATGACTATTGTGGTAGAAAAATGTACATTGCATGAAACCCAAAGACCTGGTTTCCATCTCTGTCTATACAAATGATATTTATGACCTGGACACTGACTGTGTGGACTTCTGGCCCTCTTACCTCGCTTAGGGGTTAAATGTGAGGAGTGCTTACTGGATGTTATATATGATTACAGGATATTGCTTTGCAGATTCTGCCATGCTTCAAATGTTATCGCTATATGATTATTATGCCCACAGGACTGACAGCGCTTTGTGAGGTATTAAGGAATCAAACTCCAGTAAATATGTTCAAGAAGCTAATATCTTGCCCCGGAGAAAAATGAAATTCCCATGTCCTATTGGGTGAAGAAATAAAACTCATCCCCATTTAAATTCAACGCAGAAATCTTTTTTAGAGTCTCTTTGTCGCCAAAACAAAGAAAGAGAAAAGTCCTATTTTGAGTGTCCATGTTCACCTGGATACTCAGTAATGCTCAATGGCATGGGACATTTCAAACATGCTTTTCAAGAATGATTTCTAGACCAACTTTGGTCATGATGGGAATCACTTTTAGTTGGGACTGTCTGTCTCTGTGTGTATCATTGAGTTTCTCTCTCAATCATTGTCCATTTCAGATTTAGAGGCAGAGTCTCTCACTAACCCTGGAGATCATTGGTTTGGATAGGCTGACTAGTCATCATGTCATAATATAGGATTCATGGTACAAGAATAGCCCTGTACATGTACACACACCAAAACTTGGTTTGTATACTACCAGGCTTTCTCCAGCAACATGACACTAGACCCTCCTTTCCTTTATGTCTCTTGTTTATTAAGTGGGAAGATGAAGTCTTACTTTTCATTGATAAATAAATGAGCAATGAATTAGAGTGAATAGGACAGGGTTTTATAAAACATAGCTTAGCAAGCCATAAAACTCTTGCAGTGTGGGTGTTAAGTACTGTGCCAACCACCGCAATGCCTGACACATGCTTGAAGTTTCATCAGTGTCTATCAAACGAATGCTCTTTTGGGATGTGCATTGCACTTGGCTCTGATGTATCTGCTGAGTCTGGCTAGCCCTTCTTCAGCCAGAACCAGGCAACTCTAGAAGCAGCATAAGCATACGCACTTACTTGCTCATGCTATGTTAATCTTTTGTACTTTTCATGTAAAAAAATAATTTTTCTTTAACAATTTCTAGTAATGCATTAAATGAAATTACACTTGTTTGCCATAAACTAAGTTTCACTTGGATATTGTTAATAAAGAGAGGACTTTTAAGAAATGTTCTAATTTATAATAGATATCAAAAGGTCATTGCTGACTTTTATTTTTATTATTCTTTGATCTTTTTTGTAGTCCAGTCATTATCCCCATCCTAGTTCATCCTCCAACTGTTCCACATCCAATTCCTCCTCCCTGTCTCCAAGAGGATGTCCCACACTCCCATCCCACCAGACTTCCCCACTCCCCGGGGCCCTCAAGTCTCTCAAGGGTTGCTGGCTTTTAAGAAAGAAATCTTTGCTACTCTGTGTCATATTTATAATTCTTGGCTTCACTAACAAACATTAAATGTTATAATGAAACAACACATGGTTTTATTTTATTTTAACATTTTACTCTATTCAGTCTTGTCAATTTTGTGTATTTATGTGAATCCAGGTCATCTGAGGGCACATTCTGGGTCTGAATTATTCATTCTTTGTTAAACATGTAAATGAATGAGTTGAATGCACCCAAAGTCAAGTTTGCAGGAGCCTCTAGTGATGTTCCATAAATAAATCCATTATATACCTTCCAGCAAGTAGGTTCCTTGGGACCAGTGATGATCATGTGTTAAAGCATTTCATTGACACTTGACCTTGATGCCATAACTATCCATAAAAACTAAATGTTACATGTTACTCCCCAGCTTTCCAATTTGCCTTAACAAATCATCTTAATTCTGAGCCAGAGGAAAAACTACTATTTCCCTTATGTATCAGTTTGCTTTGTTATAAAATAAACAGATCTTATCTTCTTGAAGCTTTGGGATCTAGAATGCTAAGATCAAAGTGCTAACATGGATATGTGTTGGTGAGACTTTTTTTCCCTCTGATTTACAAGCAGAATCCTCCATACTATTTCCTTTTAATGAACAGATTAAAAAATTAAAGAGGAAAGATGAAGTAGAGGGTGAGAAATAAGAAGGAGGGGGAAGAGGAGGACAAGGGAGAATGAGTGGAAAGGTAGAGTGAAGACATGGTGCTTCTTTCCAAGGACATAAGGATCTCAACCTGTTACCTCAACTCCTATTGCTAATCACAAGGACTCCAGTTCAAATACCATCACTTTATACTTAAAGTTTCCTGGGGCTACAGAATCTATATGACCTCATTCTCCTGCTAAGGACATTTTACTTAAAGGATAGAAACTGGCTTGCTGCAAGGGTTGATAATGAATGAAATGCAAGGGTTGATAATGAATGAAAGCAAAACTGGAATCCTTTAAAGCCTCTCACTCCTTAATTCCATCGTCTTTTGAGGGATTTAAAATCTATAAGTCTTCACATTTGATTCCAGGCAATCCTCTTGACTTTGCACCATATAACATAAATCAGTCAGCCTCAACTGGGAGATGTTTTTCTGGTCATAAGTAATGGGACAGGTTAGTACTAGTTAGTTGGTTGAAGCTCTAGTAGCTGTTTAACATGTGAGAATACTTAACTTGGCTGATCCCATGAAGAATAAGGCAGACTAGGAAGTCAACGGCTAGGGTTGAAAATCCCAGATACAAGCAAGTGAAGATGTTGCATGTCTTGCTTTATTCTGGAGCTTTCTTATCCATCAGCTGATCTTACAAGTTGGCTGACCATCTTTAGTGGTCGGAATTCTCAGCTACCAGTTAGTACTCAGGATTGCTGCAAACCCAAGTGATGAATTTACTTCTAATATTTCCTGATTTAGTCCAATGTGAAAAATCCTCTGTTTTCTGAAATCTGGTCGATTAGTGTCAACTTCAAGGGTAGCTGCCTCCAAAAAGGAGAATCATATGGAAAGAGGAAGGAAAAAATTATACAGAAAAGGCTGTCATACAATGTAAAAGGAGAATAACAATCAGAGGAAGAGGATAAGAAGGAGTAATGATAGAAAAGGGGGAAGAAGAAGAAGCAGACTAGGAGGAAGATAAAGGAGAAGGGGGCATGAGGAGGGGAAGGAAGAAGGGGAAGGGGGAAAAGGTGAGAAAGTTAGTTCGGGATTTAGAACTTTTGATGATGACAAAAATGTCATCATGGGAAAATTTAGCCTTTCTGAACCCCAGTTTTTTTGTTTGGAAAATGAAACTAATTCTATATATGTTACAATATTGACTATTTATATACAATTAACTGTGTATGACAAGGCACCAAATTAAAGTTACTAACTATGATGGAAGTAGTTATTAATGAGAAACAGTCATTACTCATAAGCAATAATGCACTGTATTAATAATAACTATATTTCATATTTTGAATTCATGGGTACATATTTACCATAGATATACATTGTTTATAATCAAATATTTTGTTTATCACCATTTATTTCATGCATTTAAAAGTGTATTCACTTGCAAGTGTTATTATGACTAGAACCAGGTCACATTTCTGCACCATCATACATTAGTAAACTTCATTTCAGCCCTAAGTCCAATGTTTCAGAGGGTTAAGTGACGAACTCAAGAAGTAAGACTGGAACAGTTCAGCCCTGGGATTCAAAGTCAAGTCAGATTACCTGTGATCTCTCATTCTCAGTTATGCTGTATTTGGCAATGCAAAGCTTTAAAAAGTGGTACACGGAAAAGTGCAGGAGAGTGGAAAGTCAAGGTAGAGCAGAGAAAGAGTCATTGATGTCCCTGCATAAAGACTGTGACCATGTGATACTGATTGTCTCCTTAGGCCTGGGAGGAGGTGACCTGCTTGCATAAAGGGAGTATGTGGTACCAGAAATGTTCAAAAGGACTTGATTGACTGTCCTACTGGATTAAACAGCCCCTGCCACAAAGGTCCACAGGAGTGGGGAAGTACAATGAAGGACTGCAGAAATGCTAAAGCAATTGTCCTCCATAGGACCTCCTATGTGACCCACTCTGTGCAGAGTATCCATAGCCTCCCCGATGGCTTGCATTCAGCCCACACTGCTCTCTCATCTTCAGAGCATGCTCTGGGAGTATAGCTCCCAGGTCTCTGGTTAATTAGCCATCTAAGGGATGCAACTCCTAACAGGGTGTCACATTCTCTTTCAACTTTAAAGCCATTGTTCCCTCCCCACCAGGTACAGCTGACCTAGAAAGAAGCTGGATTGTGCCAATGCTGGGACTATTTATTAAGCAGCCTATTTTCTGCTCCAGGTCAACCAACAATGGAAGAGACAGCCCTGAAAGGGGTGACAGCTGCATGGAGAGGTGAGTTCAGTCACCATTTGGACAGTCATGACAAAAAAAGAGGGAAGGAAGTTGCGCAATTGATGGCATTCAAATTCAATAGTGCCATGTCCCTGGCAGAGGACATGTGGTAAGACTGACACACACACACACACACACTCACACACACACTGAATTCCAGTGAGCTGTGTCTCTGTCTTGACTCTCCTGCCTGCCTGTTGTACTCTGTCGTACAGACGATGGTCCTCACCCTGAAATTGATGGTAATGGTTGAATTTTAATCTATGGCTCCTCTGGGAGGTAATCTGTGCACACTGCCCTTGTCCACTTGTCTACTTTAAGTATGACCTAAAATAGAACATTTCCTAGGACCAGAGAAAAATCACACAGGTACCATTTTTTTTCTCGAGCATCTCACAAAAGACATCACTGAGCCCCCTAGACTTCAGAACCTTAGTCTTCTTCATGATAACATAGTGAGTGAAGAAGATAAAAGAATGTAAGCTACTATTCGCAACAGGGGCTCACATCTGCTGGAGAAATTGTTGGAGCCTGTGAAATACAAGAATTTCAAACCAGGAATCGAGTTGCTATAGAAAGTAAGACACCCTCTTTTATCCATCTGTGCAATGGATGCAAGCAGATGTCATTGGAGTGACACATTCTTGCTTCTTCTATTGACTCACCCAAGGGGCAGAAAAAAACATCTGTCTTGAGAAGAGACAAGTACCCAGACAAATGTAAGCAAGTTTCAGCAGCTGGAAGCTGGTCAGGCATGTGCTAGAACAGCAAAGCCAGGGTTGTAGGCGGCACCGGCCACAAATACTCAAGGTACTTCATTCATGGAGAGAACCAACTTTGATCAACTCCTTTCTAGAAAATAGCCCCCTGCGCCTTTGCTTCTGTCTCGTGTGATTTAACCTCTGAAGTGTTATAAATATAAGGTGTTATAGGATTTCAAGTTTTGCTTGAAGAGAAAGAGACTTAGTAACCACAAAGGTCTGCCCATACTTAAATTTTGTGTAGACACAGGTTTCTGTCACAGAGACATTGAGCCTCTGCTGTCTCCACCCTCCTCTACATGCCCAAGTGTGAGTCTCTTCTCTCACCCATGGAGAAACTGTTGTTGATTGAAAAATGGCTGAGGAAATATAAACAGGGAGATAGAAAGAAAAATGGGACATATAGGTGGAAAGAACCTCTGAGTCCTGTCTAACATCCCCATTAATCACCTAACAGAGGAAGAAACAGTCCATTAATGAAATGTATGCTCTGTATTTGGAAGATATTGCAATCAATCACTCTCTAGGACAGTGGGCAAGACTATTTGAACACCCAGCTTGTGCAGAGACACATTTAACAACTTATTCCCATTCAGTCCATTTGGAACTCAGACAAGAAGCTGCAGAAAGGCTGTTTGCTCAGCCCTGGAGCAAATTAACTAATGGAAGGACTTAGCCAGGAGGATCTTGAGAAGAGAAAAGCAGATATGCATTTGACAGCAGCCTCGGAACTTTGCACGATCAAAAAATGCCAGAGCTATTTCCAGAAGCAGGATAATTGTGGTGACATTTGATCAATGTGGGAGGAAGTGATAGATCCTTCTTTCAAAGAGCCTGAGGAGACCACACCCCGACACAGGCCTTATTTCCCAACCTTTAAATGCTAGGAGAATGTGAGTCTGAGCAAATAGCCAAGATCCTACTGAGAAACTGAGCGACTGCATTATTGCAGAAAGTGTGGTGAGCTTTCTCTGATGACGGATTCCCTGAGTATTCAATGAATCTTTTACTCTTATCATGGAGTTTCTAGTAAGAAACCCAGTATGAAAACTTTGTCCTGACTTACTTGCAACTGAGGAAGGTGATGACTGGAAGCAAAGGAGAAAGAAGAAAGCTTAGAGCATGCAAGCTGCATCTAGAATCCAATGACCTGTCCATCTCCTCCCACTGTTCTGCCCTTTGGGGACCTACTTCAGAGTATAAGATGAGGGAGAAGAAACTATTTACTCTTTTCATTTCACCTCTCTTTGTTTGTTATTTTTGAGTTTTGGTTTCTGATTTTTGTCACAATTACTGTTAGGATAGGTATATATGTGTCTCCTTGTTATCTTGATTACAAATCCTTGGAATAAAATTCAATGCTCTAAGTCAGAAATGGATGGACATTGTCCTAGGACAGTTTGAGTAGATGCTGAATGAGAGTAAAGGCAAAGCTGACACAGGGTCTTGTGGGAAGAGCAATGGATTGAATACCAGATCCAACATTGTTCCATCCCCTATTTCTGACATTCCCCTGATAGAAGAAGCATACCGTGTGTGTTTTTAATTTAATAATGAAGGAATGGATAGCTTCCTTGAAAGATTCAGATTACAAGTAACTTCTTTTTATTTTTTTCTTGAGCTTTGAAGTACAGGTTTGATAAATACATCCTCTTCAGGCATGAGTGTTCGAAAGTGTCTCACTCTTTACACACAGTCCATTTATGGGTCTCTGTGTTAGTTACCATCTAGTGCAAGGAGAAGCTTTTCTGATGAGAGATGAGGGAGGGCCTAGCCCTTTGTAGGTAGCGTCATTCCTGGGCTGGTAGTTCTGGGTTCTATAAGAAAACAGACTGAGCAAGCTATGGGAAACAAGCCACTATAGCCTCTCAATAGCCCCTATGTCACCTCCTATCTCAAGGTTTCTGCCCTGTTTGAGTTCTTGTCCTGAATTTCTTTAATGATGAACAGTGATATGGAAGTTTAAGCCAAATAAACCCTTTCCTCCCCAACTCACTGTTAGGCATGGTGTTTCATCGTAGCAATAGTAACTGTAACTGAGACACCTGGTCTAGCTTTTGATGGCTGAGTATGTCATTTTTTTGTTGTGGTTTTCCCAAGCTGGGCCCTAGAAAGTGTAATAGCTATGGGGAACCTTAGTTTCACTCAAGTGACTTTTGGATCCCTGGTAGAAAGTGGCTCTGTGTATCAGCAAGGAGTCACAAAGACATGAAGAAGAACTAGAAAAAAAAAGTTGAAAAGTGGTGGTAGAAAAAAATGAAAGGAATGTTGGGTCCACATCAAGAGACCAACTCCCAAGGTGATGGGGTGGACTGTCTGGGAGGAAGTGTTGAGGTGGGCTGGCAGTAAGTGGTCTTGGATTTGTCTGAAGAGCTAGGATGCCTCCTACATCATCACCTGAGTCCTAGCCAAGTATGTGGAACCCTGGTAGAGAGAAGATTTCAAAAGGTTTCTTGATTTTTGTGAGTTGCTCTTCCAAATACACAATGAAAATGTGGGCTTTGTGGGAAAGAAAATGGGGTTTCTATTAAATTAAAAACCCATAATCACAAATATTGGTAATTTTGTTCTTCTAATTTTTCAAAAGTAGATTTTGTGCATTTTCTTGCTTAATACTCTACAAACAGATTAATGTTTTAATTTAATTTTATATTGTAACTATAATTCAATTTAAAATTGTTAATTAAGTATTTAATTTAATTTAAAAATTATAATTACTTTTGCAAGAATGCAATCTAAGATAGTTTTTGTTGAAAAATGTATAATAGAAAGAAAAATACTTGCTTCTCTTTTAGCCAGAATTACTAAATAAGAAAATCAATGAACTAATACAACAAATATTTTTAAAGTTTAAGTTTTCAAAGGCAAATGTAAAATGCTTACCCACAAGTAGAGTCATATGTGTGATTTGAATATTTCTTTTGTTGCAGTATTTCATTTCAACATTTTTGAGCACCTGACTGATGAATGACCTGAGAGTAGAGAAATCAGTGATATCTAAATGGGGTCACCTGAGAAACCTGAGGCAGGGACTCCTGAAATTAATGCCTTTAAGCTGCTCCACCTAGTGTCTACAATTACATTGTTGGATAGTCACTCTTCGATGTTCTTTCCTGAAGTATTTAGTCTATCACCACTAACAGACAGGGTTAGGGGCAGGAGAGAAGACTACATAATTAGGAGTATGTTATAATCCTGTCCTTTTCCATATACTGTGGATGGATCAACTTCCTTGAGTTTCTATTATCATTTGTGCATACCTTTCTCCAGCCCCTGCTTTCCTTATGCAGATCCTGGCTACAGTTCCTACTGGCTCAGTTGTTCTCTTCCTGCACATGTATCTGTTATTATATTTAGTACTTTGGGTGCTAAGTATCTGTTGATGATTTGTGATATACTTTAGAGAAAGGAAGACTGAAGAGTGCTTTACTTAGCCGGGTAACCCAGTGTTTCTAATATGTCTGGATGTTGAATAATTTGTTGTATTAGAGTCTGAGAATCTACCAGAAGTTCTGCCTCCCTGTTTACACAGCTTATCTGCAGTCAATACCTTAGTGCTGCCATGATTCCAGGTGTGTCATTAGAACCTGGTGAAGCTATGAACACCTGCATTAAATTTCAAGTATCAGAACTGCAGTCATTGTGCTCAGAAAAGACTCATTCTGTTGGTATAAGCTGTCATGTAATAGTGATATTATATTCATTCATTCATTGACAAATGTATCTAAATGTAGGTAGAAATTGAAGTTTTATTTCAGAAAGAATATAATCCCAGTTACCTCATTTCTTACTTTTTGTTTTGTCCTTGTTATAATGAAGTCACAGGATGAGTGTAGGAAGAACTCATCTTGCATCTCCTTTTTCTATAGGATTCCCCATTGTCATAACACATACATTGACAGAGTTCAGTCGAGCAGTCTTATTTGGGGTAACTAGCTAGTTTCTAAACAGATTTAATGTCTTAAATCTGTCATCCAAATTCACAGAAATTCAAAGACCACCTGCTATAAACAGAGGGTAGTCAAAATGTTTGATTATCTGGGATACATTTGATTAGTGCCCAAAGATATAAAACAAAATTCCCCAAACAATGCTCTAGCGAAAGTATATCAGAAAAAAAACAAAAACAAAACACAAAACCAAACCAAACCAACTAACCAACCAACCAACCAAACAAACAAACAAAAAACAGAGACAAAAATGTAAGAATGTGACAATCACTTCAAGACATGGAGGTGCAGTGATTTAGAGAAAACTGTTTGTCCAAAACCTGAAGAAGAAGAAGAGGGGTTCCATGTCTCATAGAAACAAAGCAGCCAATGACAATCTCAGTGTTGAGGATTTGTTGTGAAGCATAGAACCTCAAGTGCTTTGTTGAGGTTCTTCCATTTACTCCCATAATTGTGAGGGATCATTCTCCTTCCTCTCAACATGATGAAACAGGGGTTCTGAGTGCTTTTTTTGACTGTATAACAGCTAATGAGCAACAAGATGTTAAAACACAACCTCTTTCTACTCACAAGTGTCTACTCCTCACTCACAAGCTTTATGTGCTCATGTCTGGAAAATGTAAGAAGAACTGGAGCCCAAATCCCTGAAATCTTAAGAACAGATAGGACAGAAATATGTCTACATAGAAAACCTACAATGAACTGCCCATATTGACAATGTTTCTATTGTTGGAGTTCTGGAAAAATTATAATGGCAAACACATTTTGTGTAAACAATCCATTTATTATCAGAATAAAAGAGCACTTTTTAACATTACCTGTCTGTGCCTAAAAAACGTGTGTGTGTTCCTGTTCTAGATGAATGTCTCTGGTATGCAAATTGTCTTGCTCTCTTGTGGATCCTGAGAACACGCAGATTATTCTATCTAATATGGAAGCATGTGTGATTATCTGCAAAGTGTTCCCAAGTGTCCAGTAAGCATGGTTTATAAGGCACTGTGTGAACAGAGCCTGGCGGTGAGAAATGGTGAACGTCTGTCTCACAGGTTAACAAGGCTGTGTGGAGTCATCTTCCTGGACAGACTATTTGCCTTCCTGCTATTCTCCTTTTATTATTATAATTACAATAATAACATGAAGCATTTTGAAATTTGGCCCCAAGACACCAAGATCGCTTCGAATTATGTGCTCGATTTTGTTTAGTGCAGACTGTTCTTGTCTTAGCACGAAGCTCACAAAAACACAACAGGTCCCTGTAGGAGAAGTTTATGAAGCAGTATGTGAGGTTAACCAAGTTCTGAGAAGATGTATATACACAAATACAGATACAACTGCACACACTCACACACACACACACATACACACACACTAGTGAGTACGCTTGTCCTTCAAAGCTTTTTCTGGGCCTTTACCTAGGAATTAAGCACAGTGAACTGGGATGGGAAAGGACCTTAAAGTCTGATTATTTCTATTCAAATGCCAGGTACATGGTACCCATTTATGTGACCTTGCAGGAGGCAGTCAAAACCCTTGTGTCTCAGTTGTTCCACCTGAAAAATGAAGAAAATAAAGAACTTGCATTGCTAGTGGGATTAAAGGATTTACTGAAGGGGATACACATTATCCTGGTGTCTAATAAACATGTCATTAGGAGCAACATCATGCTTCATCAAAGCGTGGATCAAAGTGTGCATTCTGAGAAGTACCTGGGGGTGATGGTTTTCATCATCAGACAACTTTAGGTACAGTTACAAGTGTCATCTGAATTCATAGGTCAAAATCCCAACACCCAGAACATGAGAGTGTGGTTGGTTTTGAAGATGGAGTGATGAAGTGAAAATTTCAGATTTCTTTGGAGACTCAGTGTCATGAAGCTGTCTTACAAAAAGAACATCTTGCTCAGGCAGACAGTTGAGAAGACACATGATGTTGGAAAGGATATAAGTAGAACCCAACAGTCAGTGAATAATGCTCTTGCATTGGTTCACCTTGCAACACTTGGCTGATCTTCACTGACAATGGTGTTGAATTGATTCATCTTGCAGTGCTTCACTGGTTTTCACTGATGATTCTTTTGCAGTGGTATACCTTACAATCCTGAGAGAGGTGTTCCTCATAGTATGCTGGCTGCCACTTGCTGCCTCCATGGGCTAGTACCAATTGAGCAGAGCCTCACAGTTTCTTCTGGATAGAGCCATACTACTGATTCCTGTTTGGTGCTTGTGGGTTGGATTGAACTGCTGCTACTTATTTGTGTTTGGAGTTGCCCCCAAAGAACTACTTCCGAACAGGTCCTCATGCCCCATTTCATATTAACCTTCTTCTCCCCTACCTTGGTCAATGGGCTAGAATGGAAGTTGAAGCATTTAAGACCCCTTAGTAAAGTTGGTTTTGAAAAATCTAACCCTACAGGGTGATTAGGGTGTACAAGGACCTTAAACTGGGCCCTAATTAAAGATAATTGGTGTCTCATAAGAAGAGATTAGGAAAAAGAGATACTAGATACTTAAACACTGAGGAAATGCCACTTGCATCATAGAAGACAGGGAGCAGTGTTGACTACAGCTCCACAATCTCACAATCCTGAGAAAAATGGTACATTATTTAATGGCCCACAGTTTTGTGGTCCCCTGGAGGAAAACCAAAGCTAAGATACCAAAATCTACAAAGCAGTTTTTAATTATT